>NC_133815.1:23898779-24203779 GCF_043250625.1 Sebastes fasciatus
TAAGAGTTCTCTTACAGTATTTTGTCTCTGGCTAGACAGTCTGTCAGGACAAAGCAATCTTATGAAAAAGAAGCTTTTTTATTGCACTGTGTGTTTTGTCCATCTGGAGGTACGGCAGTATTGCTCCAATAGGATGTCTAGCCATGACACAAAACACACTAACCTTTTACAGAGTAAAACAGCAAATCCTCACATTTAAAAAACTGACATCTCATCATCTATTTTTGATAAGATTGTTGTATAATCAGATCCACCCGAAAAATTACATTTATTATTGATACATCTATATGTCGTGGAAATGTCAACTTAAGGAGTCAAGTCAACAGATTTATTTATTTTTATCTGATAAACATACATAACTCTATTTATATTTGGTTTATATGATGATGTAATCCTTCAGTTGAAGTTTAAAGATGAAAATAGTGTAAAAAGTGTAGCCTCATGGTGCTTGAGGTAGCCTTGTCTTCCTTAACATTAAAGTTACTGTGAGGGAACATTTAACTGGTTCCTCTGTATGACCTACATCAGTAAACGAGACCATCGGCGAACAGATTGGCTATTTCTATATAGTTTTTCTTAATGCTTCTCATCAGTGCCACCGGGTTGGATTCCAGCGAAATCAGACAAAATCATCATGCACGTTCACCAGAAACTCATTCAGCAAGCCTCGCTGCTCTGCCACACTGACACCATGCTGCTGGAGGCCAAGGCCGTATTGCTGGACCCGCTGAAGCGAAGGTTGGCACGGCAGAACCAGAACCAGGACTGAGCGGATCAGACTGTCAGACCCTGCTCCAGTAAAATTAGAGGTTTTCTAAAGGGAGTCTGGTGTTCGGGAACACTAAAGCTTTTGTCCACAGGGACTGCCAAAATCAACACAAAATGAAAGTTCCTCATAGTAACTTTAAATATCCTAAAGTTAGTTGGAGTTGCAGTGGTAAACTGGACCCTCTCTCCACTACTTTTTAGAACATTTTATTTAATTATAACTGTGTCAGTTTGATTCATTTCCATGATTAGTAATTGTTGAACTAGCTGTAGCAGAAATGGTTCAAGTAGCTCAAAGAAGACACAAGCAGTGCAACATAAATTTGTTCAAAAATGAAATACCCAAATCCAAGATTACTGTAAGGTTTCCAGGTTAATACTAAACGAATATCTCTTAAATTGTGAGATTATTATTTTAGGGCAGGAGTCATACCAACATAAGTATATAAACATTTAATGAATAACAGCCGGGGTGTCACAGAGCGAGTATAAGCATCCACACGATAGCTAATTCTCAGTGCTACCTGAGTCTTGGTAATCTGACAGCTGTATGACTTAAGATGACTCACGAAACACAAATCCGCTCATTAGAGGTGACACAGCGACGGTTTCAAAGAGGCACCTCGTTGCCCAGTTGTTTCTTTCCTTGACTCACTGTATCTCAGTGTTGATCGCTGCCTTCCCCTCCCACACATCATTGTTTGATAGTCTTCTTTGTCTGTTTGATGGGCGGGCAGCACAGCAACATCGAATTGGAAGATAAAAATACACGGCGTGGGTTAATTAAAAAGAATTGTGATCAGTGCTAAAGCGCTGGCGGAGATAATGAGTGTACACACACACGCAAACACACACACACATACACGCCACGGTTTTAGTAGAATCACACCAATTAGCAGTTGTTTGTTTATCATGGATTATTTATCTCATGTACTTTATTGTTCTGCTTTATGAGTAAAGATAAAAGCAAAAACGAAGGAGCGAAGGAGAGGCCATCACACTCATTTCTGTCTGTTCACTGAAACAACTGACGCACTCTTTACTTTGCATATTTAATATATATACTGTATGTGTGTGTGTGGGTGTGTGTGGGTGTTTGCGTCATGCTCCAGCAGCATCATCTCTCAACTTCACGCAAACACCGCCTCCCTAATCATACCTTAAGTTTTGAAGCACTTCTTCCAACATTAAATCTTTTCCTTTTAATGGCTGATGTAGGTGAAGCAAGCAGCTCTGTTAGTACACTCTTAAAGTGCTTCACTTCACCATTTATATTTAAGCAGGCCTTCCCACCCTCTGCTATAAATTAGGAATGTGAAGTCAGTCCGACTAAAACGACACTTTGACTTCTATGCTTAAAATACCAAAGAGGCTGTTGAAGTTGGACGACGACACCATTAAACTGTAAAATCTGTGATTCTGTCGTCACCACCAGAACCCAGACCTGATGAACTCAGTGAGAGATTTGATGCAGGAGTGGTTATGTTAACATTTTATTTTACATGAATACAGTTGGGGGCAGTATTGTCGGTGATTAAGTTAATTCCCCTTAAAGGAATACTGTGTAGCATTTTGGTTGATCTACTGGCAGAAATGGAATATAATATTAGTAAATATGTGTTCTTTAGTGTATAATCACCTGAAAATAAGAATTGTGTTTACCTAAAGACCCGGACACACTAAGCTGACACACCGCGGGACACACCGCAAAAACTAGACCGACAGACGCTCACCGACGGCCCCGAACTGTCCGACGGCAGACCGTCGGCTTAGTGTGTCAGGACCTCTAGAATAAGCCATTTATATCTACTCACGGAGCCGGCAGCCATGTTTCTACAATAGCCCAGAACAGACAAACCAAAGACAAAAACATGAAAGGCTCTAAGGAGAGCCTTTCATGTTTTTACCTGAAGACCACCGTAGTTCTCCGACTGTGAAACTGTGAAACTGTGAAACTGAGCCGCAGAGTGCAAAACCGTGGTACCGCCAGCCGCCGTCTCTCTCTCGCTGTCTCTAGAGAGGGCCGTTTGTGTTTTTTTGCGTCGGCCAGTGTAGTTCTCCTACACGCTTGGCACACGGGAGGAGTTTAAATTGGGTGCAATCTGCTATATCACCGCTAGATGCCGTCAGATCCTACATGCTGCACCTTCAAAGCCTGGAATCTCTGATTAATTTTGATAACGAGACAATTTCATGAATTTGATAATGAGTTAGGTGGTTAGGTCAGGCTTTTGATTACTTTTCTTTTGTGCAAATGTTCAGCATACAACACAAATCACAAGGCCACATCTCGCCAGTCTAGTTCTATCTGGAAAGTACGCCTCACTTGTCTTATGTTTATCTAACCAGTCGATAAATTCACTTTAGTGTCAAACAATTCCATCTGAGACTTGGAGAGCTCCAGCTCTTCAATCCCTCGCCACCCTTACACACACACACACACACACACACACACACACACACACACACACACACACACTGCCAAATGTGGCGTGGAGAAAAGCCTGCTCTATCAGCCCATATACGCCAAGGCCTTATGAGTTATTCTTTATATAAACAGCTGACATTAACGTTGGCCTATTATCCCACTGATGAATGCTAATGGGCCTTCCCGCTCAGCATCACATATACACACACATGCTTACACATGCGCACACACATTCGGATCTGGCTGAGTGCCTCTCAACTGTATTATTTTGCAGCCTTGATGAGGGACCGGAGGCCATTATCATGAGCTGCACCAGAGGCGGGAATGACACCAGCTGTCAATCATAGAGGGATTTAACCCTATCAAAATGGCTCACATGGAGGGAGATGGAGATGTTTGACGCGCATACCCAAAAAATTCTGAGTTTTAGGGTTTCAAAGAAAGTGATAGACAGAGAGACATTTTATTATAGATACTGCTTATCATGGGTTATTTATAGAACAAAACAAATATCTATTTTAATATGCTCAGAATTCATTTATCTGTTATTTGTTGGCTTACTGATGCTTTGAAATTATGCTTCAAATAGTCATGCCCATAACAAATTAAAAGAAAGAGAGATTTGGAGACAGAAATCATTACATAACGGAGTCAAAAACATGCCTGAGTGGAAGCAGCTCTGATCAGACATCTTTGAACAAGACTCCGACTGTGGGAGTTCCTCCCTCTCTTTGTTGTCTTAATGAGACACCTTGTCTGGCGAGTTTTAAAGGAAACCAAAGTGGCGAGGTGCCCGGCTAAATCATCGAGCCAGCCCTGTTGAAAGGAGATGAGTTTGTTCGACTTCAAGCCGGAAGAAGAGAGCCAGGAGCAGTTTGAACACACTCCTTTCCTTTTATATTCACGCGTCAAAGATTCCTCACCAAACAAACACAGATTGCCATTTATGAACTGATTCATCTACAAAATGTTATTTTTCTCACCTTTTTTTTTGGCTCTCCCACTTCAGTTCATAGCCAACAGTTGTTTTACTAGTGTTCACACAGTGCCGCTTTATTTCTTCACAATCACTGGCTATGAAAATAAAGCACAGTGAATGAATATATGAATATGTATTAACTATTTTTTCTCAAAGTGTAAAATTTGCAAATCCTTTGGAGAAATGTAACTTGCTTTAAGGAGTAATTACAGTATTTGTCAACCATATTTTTGTCTAACTGTGTAGTATAGCAGCGAGTTGACCTCTAAATGGATTATCTATGCTATGTTGGATAACACAGTTACAGAGATTAGGGGTCTACTGTACTTTCAAGGTAGATTTACAGTTTGACTCAGAAATAACTGTGTGAGCTGATTTCTGTTAAACTGAAGTGTTTTGGAAAGCGGTGAGCTTGCATTCCCTGCCCCAATCAACATTATCACTATCATAAAGCTCTACAATGGCGGTAGTGTAAATGCCATCATAACCAATAGTCATAATGGACAGACATATTATAACACCCAGGTTGACAAAACAAACACCTTGTAAATGAAAGTCCGTTTTTTTATCAGGGCATTAAATAGACGTTATCGGTCACTTTAAGCACCATAGATGTGGATCGGTAGGGGCCTACGACGCCTGTAAAAGTGAAAGCGAAACTTAAAATATACTGTACTGTATATTATACTGTTTTACTTGCACCAACAAAACCAAAGAAAATTCCTAGTGTATACCCTTTACACCTTGCAATAAACACCATTCTGATTCTGATTCTGAAAGCAACACGCTGTAGTTAAGGCAACAAAACCACAACGTCTTTAGGTTTATGCAACAAAAACAGTTAGGTTAAGGTAACACCATTACAATGTCTTTAGGTTTAGGCAACAGAACCACTTGGTTAAGTTTAGGGAAAAAACATTGTGTTTTGGCTTTAAATAACTACGTTTCAGAAGTGAAAGTGAAATGTAATGCTTGTGAACACAAAGACTACCACACGTTGGTTTCACAATAGATGCAAACTCTGGTGTCCTGCAGTGAAAACCCTGTATTTTTTTGCCCTATCCATCGCCCCCCAATCTCCGCCCCATTCCGCTTCAGCTACTGCCACTTCGGTTGCTGGAGGTCGCTATCGTGTTCTTTTACACCTTCTTTCGGTGATCACCCATGTGAATCAATGATGAGACCTACTAGTAGGTGTAGCAGGCCCATATTGACCCACATCTATGGTGCTTATAGCGACTGATAACACCTATTTAATAGCCTGACAGTCTAATCCGCTGTTTTTTGTGACTTTACTGCCAAGCCAAACCATAGCTTAATTTTCACTTGTTTCATTGAAAAAACAATAAATACAGTGGTAGACATTTCATAATCAGAATATGTTCTGAAGTGGTGGATCTCCAAAAAAGAAAAAAATACTTTGGAAAACCCTTAGGTGGGTCAATTCTGCACGAAAGTTAGCGTTTAATTCTCTGCGCTGTTGTTGGTGAGTGAACTTCGTCTCCTCTCCCGACTAGCTTGTTGGTAAAGCCCACACAGTCTGCAGACCCTGAGGCGAGCCGCGGGCAAAGTTAGAGCAGTTGAGCATGGAGAGAAAACACAGCAGTAACCCCCAAAACCCTGCCTGCCTGACACAGTCTCTCTTTCTTTCCGTCTCTCTCTTTCTGTTTGTACCTGTCTCTCTGAATGACTTCGAGACCAGTACAGTCATGGGGTGAGGTTGGAGAGGAGAGCTCACCTGCGTCTCTTCTCTCCAGGGCTATCTGGTGGATGCAGCGTTGGCAGCGTGGCGTGCGTTAGGTTCAGATACATCTGGGCTGATGTTTGATAAAGAGCAGATGGGGGGGGTTTTGTTGTGTGCAGGAGAGTGCATAGAAAAACAGCAATCCACATTCCAGAGCAGCGCAGTCAGTCCCGCTGCGGTGTCCTGTGTCTGCAGAGAGGACCTTGCACTCATCCAGGACTTGCCTCTTAATTCCCCCTGAAACACACACAGGAAGGTCGGCTGGCTCTAAAAAAAATGGTTGCAGGAGTAGATGAGAGCCCTTGTGCATGTTTAGTCTATAGAAGAACACTTCAATGTATACATGCGAGATGTACTCTAAAAGATGTTTTCTAATTGCTGCCCAGTGGGCCTGACCAGTAGGTGCTGCTGTTTATTCAACAGTGACTCCAGGCACACGAAAAAATACATATTTTTATCCCCTATTTGGTATTATCTCTGTTTATAGCCGTCTTCTCATTTCTCTCTTTTTTTTTCCTGCTCATTCTTTCTACACTGCAAAAAGTCACTTATGTAATTTTTGCTAATACTTATAAATCCACTAATCTGATTTATAGTGACTTTCTTTCAGTGGAATTATCTCACCTCTATTAAGCATTAGCTTAAGAAAAGACTTAATTTAAGAATCCGATAATACATTACAAACTGTACATTTTTATACCGTGGACCCTTTTTTCCCCTCCGCTCTGAGTGCTGTGTAAATGGCAGCTCACCAGAGACTCTCCGGTCCAGCCTGGGACCTGAGTGAGGACAATGTAGCCTTGAGCCTTGTCACAGTGGCCCGTCCTCTCTTAATTAGCCATCGCCGCTGAACCCCTGCCGGAGCGTCACGACCTCTGACTGACCAGAGCAGGTTTTCTCCTAAGGCCCGCACTGCTTGTTAAGCCTCATTTAGTACTGGTCGCCAACTCTTTTCACCTCTAAGTGGGCTCGGGCAGTTAGTTTTAGCGTTGCAATGACTTGTAGTGAGTGAGTGAACTGAGAGTGAGAATGCCATAATGACTATACCATAAGAACAAATTGAAAGAAAAAGAGGACAGAGGAGGATACCCCTGCTTATTACTTCTTTATGGAGGACTTTGACATCTAATCTTCCCGTATGGGAGCAAACAACAACACGACTTTCTTACAATAATATATCAATATTATCACTTTTCTCAATATTTTGGGGATGCAAAAATGCAAAACTGTGCCCAAAGTTTTGGTATTGAGCACCAAAACTTTACTCTGCAAAGCACACCTTGGTTAAAATGACAAATCTCCCAATCCTGGATTATGGCAATTTAACCTATAGATTCGCCTCCAAAAATCCCTTTCAACACTGATCGCTGTAATCTGTATTCTCTAGTCAACTGGCCATCACTCCATACCAGGCGTCAGATCCACTGGTGTCAGTTCATTTATAACAATATCATTGGCAAAACCAACCCTCCATATCTCCGCTCACTACTCAATATCTCCAACAGTAACCATAATTTACATTCTAGCAAATTCATCAGTATGGTCGTTCCAAAAGTCCGCAGCTCTTTTGGTCATCACTCGTTCCAGTTTGCTGCTCCTAGTGACTGGAATGAGTTGCAAAAGATGCTCAACACCCTCATTCCGTTACCCTCCTTTAATAACTCATTACAAGCCACAGATCACTGCACCTGCTTCTGAATTTGCATTTGTATATCAATTGTTGTATATACTGTATATTTTGTGATTTTTTAAATTTTGTCTAATGTTCTGCCTCTTGGCCAGGTCATCATTGGAGATGTGAATTGGTTCTCAGTTGACTTCTCTGGTTGAATAAATATAAAATAGATAAATAAAATAAAAGAATAATAAAATTAACTTTTTGGAGCAAAATCAGATTTTACAGCTTTTTCTAAATTAGATAACTTTGCCTATAAAGTTTCACCTCAATATGCATCAGCCACCAGCTGTGTGTAGAGTCCTGCACACAGCCTGAAGCAACAAAATACATTATAGAGTTAGTGTAATTCTGTTTTAGATAAGTGTGTGTTCAGATGATGTGATCAGGTATCACGCACACACACTGTTGGTAGTGTGATTTAGATGATTCATTTCACAGCAAGGAAAATAGATTGTAAATGTGCAATTATATAAATAATGCTATTTAACATCTCATTATTAACTTAACATCTTTGTTAGCAATAAACGGCAGTCTCACCACACGTGTGTGTGTGTGTGTGTGTGTGTGATTTATATTGAGTACACGACAGTTAATCATCCACCAGCTTTTTCTGGCCAGAAGCTTGTCTCGCTCGGCTCTCTGCGTCTATTAGCATTCAGCAAGGCTCCCCTCTCACCTTCACACACACACACACAACATAGACACGCCGGGACAGACGGAGAATGAGAATGATAGAAATAAGTGCTTAACAATTCAGAACAACTTTCACAACTTAATCCCAAGCACATAACACAGCAGACAAATGTAGTTCCCAAGGACAGCATGTGAAAGGGCCTCCAGCAGGGGACTGAAAGAGAGACAAAGCCCAAAATGTTGCTCTGTACTCAGAATTGGGAATCAGCTTCTTTTGGAAAAGAAGAAGAACAAAAAGAGCTGTCATTCTCTGACAAAGTTTCATGTCACATTGGCCTTTTCTTTCCCCTCTAAGCAAGATATCTCTTTTTTTGGTTCTTGTCTTCTTGCCTTTTTTTACTTCATTGAGAATTGTGCAAATCATGTCTCTTCTCTTATCTCGTCTGAACAGCTGAGGAGGCGGCAGACATTTTTTGGAAGTTGCCAACACTCTTCTCTATCAGCTGTACTCTAGGCTGAAAATGTTTAACCTGTCTTGCTCTGCGGGGCTGTGTTGTGTGTGTGTGACTAGACAGTTCAGATTAGAGTTTGACTGATCAGGCTTCAGAAGGTTGTTTCTTTTTTTTTTTACATTCCCGACAGCTTTTTGTGCCATCTTTCAAATTTGACTATTTATATGTAAAATCTTCCCACTGAGAATTATAATTAAATTGTTACTTTTCCCTCTATAATTTTAGTTTTGTCCGAGTGGGAAAGTCTCTGAAAATGCATGTGGGTAAAGCAAAAGCAAAGTAGGGCTGTCAAAATGAACGCGATAATAACGCAAAATAACACAAATTTATTTTAACGTTACTTTTTTTTTTAACACATCGACGCAATTGATCTTTCGGAGGTTGTAGCAACTTAGTTTTAAGGCTAGAGTGAAGATACTAGCGTCATATGGAACTACAAAACTTAAGGAACCCATTGGTATGTCATACTAGCTTGTCGCTAAGGAGGCTGAATAATGCTCCAAATTTGAGCTACATTTTGGCGAAGAAAAACTGGCATGGCTATTTTCAAAGGGGTCCATTGACCTCTGACCTCAAGATATGTGAATGAAAATGGGTTCTATGAGTACCCACGAGTCTCCCCTTTACAGACATGCCCACTTCATGATAATCACATGCAGTTTTGGGCAAGTCATAGTCAAGTCAGCACACTGACACACTGACAGCTGTTGTTGCCTGTTGGGCTGCAGTTTGCCATGTTATGATTTGAGCATATTTTTTTATGCTAAATGCAGTACCTGTGAGGGTTTCTGGACAAAATTGTCATTGTTTTGTGTTGTAAATTGATTTCCAATTATAAATATATACACATTTGCATAAAGCCGCATATTTGCTCACTCCCATGGTACATTTTGAACATAAAAAATGTGCAATAAATTTGCGATTAATCGTGATTAACTACGGAGGATCATGCGATTAATCACAATTTTAATTGATTGACAGCCTTAAACAAAAACAATAAAAGTTGTTGCGTTGGAATTAGTCTACAGTTAATACTCAGTCATCATGATATTCAGCAGTTAATTAAACACCAGCATCATCCTGCTTTATCTGCAAAGTGACACATCTAGTTTTCCGATGTAAAGGTACTTGTCGGTGTCCTTCCCCTCCGTGCTGAAGCAGTCTTTCTCCCTCCTCCTGTGTTCCTCCTGTCAGGTCATTAGTACTCACTGAGCTACGGCTGCTCTTCATCTCTTCTCGTCTCAAATTTTCTCTCCAAAGTTTGCACTCGTCTTCTCACTTCCTTCTCTTTCGGCTCCCTCTCTCTCCGTGGTTAATTACTGCTCAGATATCGTTCCCTCTTGCACGTTCACCCCGTCGCTGCGAACAGCCCTTCAGCAAGGCTGTCTGTGCTTCGCTTGTAAACACATCACCTTTTCTTTTTGGGCAAGTTCTGTTCAATTCTTTTTCCCCCGCCTTGCTTCAAAACACTAAAGACAAGTGGATGTAATAAAACAGGGGACAGGTGAATAATCTGTTTCCCTTGTCCGTCCCTCTACCGCCCTCCATCCTCGTTTCTGTCCACACCACCTCTACAGTATCAGGGTGGCTATCCCTCTCCGCACCGCTGGCCGCGAACGTGTTAATTCTTGATTAGGGTTCACGCTTTCGCCTTCTCCGATTTGCTCCGTGGAGTGAGAAATCACTTTCTCAATGAGAATAATTGAACACGGGCAGGGGGGTGCCAGCTCATTACCCACAAATCACAGGGAGCAGGGGCACCTTAGCCGAAGACAATAATGACTTCAGGGAATAAAACGGGGGCCGCCAGCGTGGAGCCGAAAACCAGCGTGGGCAGCGGAGAACAAAGCTGGGAGAGGAAGATGCACACTCTTAACAATGTTTCTTAAGGTGAAATCATTTTGTGCTTATCTTCCTACATTTTCAGTTGAATCCAATTACTTTTTTTCCAAGGGGGGGCAGTGTCTAGGCTTTGGAGGGGAATCTTTTGTAGGAGCATGGCCGATATTCAGGCGAGGTGATGCTGCTGTGAAGTTAATTATACCCCTCTGGTTGGCATGCCAAAAAAAAAAAGATGTCTTCCTTAAATGATCATTCAAAAACACCAAAACCTGACTCCAACTCAAAGAACAAGAGAGAAACATAGAGGTAAATGAAAGTATATTCTGCAGCAGCTACATCTAGAAAGCTCTTTTTTATGACCAACACTGAGGTTCTAGATGGACTTTGATGATTGACAGTGCCAGATTTCCCACAGTGCGAAGTCATTCACTCCTATTTATTTGATTTCTTTCTACTTTCTCACCCTCTCTTTCTCTCACTCCCTTTTTTTTTTATAATACGCCACACATTTCCACTCTCCGCAGAGTGCCAAATGAGTCCACTCCGACACAATGAGCTCCATTGTCACAATAGGCTTTTCTCACTGTTTTATAGGTCCCATTAGGGGGGGGGGGCAATGCTTTTAAGTTGCTGAAGGAATGTAATAAGGCCCCGGCCGACAGTAAACATCCACATCTCGGGGCCACAGAGAAACATGAGACGGAGGGCTGCTTCGCCATCTCGGCCGAAGAGACCCGTTTCATTTGCATCGGCCGGAGAACAAAAGCGGTCACAGTTAGATGCGAATGGAGAGGAATGAGGTGGCTTCATTTCAGAGCCAAAGGAGATGGAGGAATAGAAAGCCTTTTAAAGAGAGAGGGGTGAGGGAGGAGAGACATGGTAGTGGGCCAATCAGTCCATTTCTGTTCCTCCCATACAGATGTAGCCATGGTAGCCAACCACTTTGTGCTGCACCACTAAGAGCTATTATTTGGATTCATTCAGATATCGCTCCGTTCTTGATTGCGCACCATTTCTGTTCAGTTGTATTTCAACATTTGATGGAGAGAAGCCTACAGCAACTTATGAAGGAATGCATACAGAATATGTGTGGCAGCATAATGGTTGTAAAGGTCACGCTGCCACATCAGGATAAAGATGTTACCGAGTAGTACTTTGTGTGTGTGTGTCCATCAAATGTCAAATTTTCTGTCAAATAGTCCTTGAACATTATCTACCTTGTCATTCATTGTATGCCACTTTGGAACAGAGATTCCTGTAAGTAGAAGTGAATATAACTTATAGCCAGATAAAGCATAGACGCTCAAGTAGCCGTTGGTGTTCGGCGATGAACTCACTGAGACTTTAAATGAGCTTTACATATGATAGATAATCAATCACAGTAAACATTGTGCAGAGGAGGTGGAAGTACAACAAATAGTTTGAAATGTCGTCTGACAGGAAGCTCTGACATCAAAGATTTCAGTATTACACGCACTTACTATACTGAAACTCGAACCTGAAGACAAGGCCGAATATAATATGAGCTTTATATCTTATTTCTATCTTACTTTATACTTTATGACATCACAAGTTTGAGTTTTATCACTCTAGTTTTTGGATTTCGGTAGACCGTCGGAAGAACATTTATGAATTTTGAAAATGGGTGTAGTTCCCCTTTAAGGAGGCTGATGTTTGTCAGCTAAATCTAAAATCTTGGATGTTACAGCATCCAACCAACACATTAATTCACCATCCAGAAGACAAATGATATCACGCTTGACTGCAATAACCTTGAAACTTGTTCTGAACTGAACTTGAAACTGTACTGTAACTTTCATCAAGGTACCGCTATGTTTCCAGTGATAGATTACCTATCTCCAGCTTGTTTTAATACTCATATTTCAATGAAGGCATACTTGTTGCAACTCATAATGTAATAACTGTGCATAATGTAATAATTTAAATGTAATAAAAGCTCATAATGTAATAATCAGCATAAGAAAACCATGAGCGCACAACATAATAACAGTTTTTGCATAATAATAATAATACATTATTACTATATGAGAAAATTATTACATTATAAATAAATGTTCTTTTTTTGAGTATGGAAACGCCTCTGACATTCAGCTAAATACATGATGCAAGAGGTATTTTTGCTATTAACCCAATGTTTATTTTGTAACTTTTTACAAGCAGAAACACAAGAACACACAGAAACATAATAACAAAGATGATATCAAAAATGTAACATGTTCTGCAGTAAAACATGCAAAATCACTGGAATAATCCTTTGAGCTTCTCAATATGGAGGGTTTTAAGGGACGAAATTAAATATATATTTATGTATTTTTGTATTTTATTAAACCTTTATTTTACTAGGACATTCTCTCTGAGATATAAAATCTCTTTTTCGAAGAAGTCCTGGCCAAGAGGGCAGCATAAAAAGTTTCACATAAAAGCACAAACAGCAAACTTAAAACAAAACAGCAAAATGTTAAAAACAACATAAGAAATTCTCACATAAAAGAAACAAGCAACAGACTTATAACAAAACAACAAAACAAGAATAAATGAATAATTTGATAATGTAATACTTGTCATAAATAAATAAATCATACATTAAATTAGACTTTAAACATACAAATGTTATTTTTTGTGTATTTATTTATTCATTTGCACTTAGTTTTGGCTCTTAAAACCCTCCATATCTCGAGGCTGGATGCCAAAGTTGCATTTGGAATAGCCCAGCTAGCGTTAATGGTGTCATTCTAGCAAGGAGCATCTCTGTAATGGCCCGCGCTTCTCCCCACAGAGCACTTTTCCATTGGAATCCTCTCCTCTTTATGCTCCAGGTATACAGGCCATGGGAGCTGTTGTGTAGAATAGCACTCCTGCCGAGCTCCATCACAACATCCTCTGATATTCCCACATGTAATCATAATTTCAACCAGAACCACGCTGACAGTCTTTTCCATTTAGAAAACAGCGGAGCAGAGAAACACCAGTCGGTTTGCTCGTCGGGGTTTTATGTGTGTCCGTCGGGTTGGAGAAGACGAGACTCCTGCTGATGTTGTCGTATGATTGGCTCAAACATGAACAGATACCTTGAGATGTAAGTGTGCCTATGGGTACCATGTTTGTGTGTCGTAGGTGTGTGTCTTCACATGTGCGATGTTTACATGCTGCAAATTGGCTACCCGTGCTCCTGTTTGTTGTGGCGCTGATGATTTCCCCGTGCTCTTATCTCATCAGTGTTTGCAATCACTCGTCGTATTTAGCGAGTAAATTATCTCCAACTCTAATTAGCACGCTCGTTTGATCAATCGATATCTTGTTTAATCACACACAGAGCCACGACGTATGCAAACACAAAAATGACTTTTTTTAATATTAGAATAAATACAAGTTTGTTTGTGTAACTCAGAGAGCGCCCCCTACATCCTCCCTTTCATTCCTCTTTCCTCCCTCTTTCTTGACACCCCACCCACCCACACCCCGCCCCTCCTTTTCTGGGTCCACTAGATTACCGTGGCTGTGCCGGAGTCTTTTGGGACCTCTCTTCATTACCGGCCCTCCACAGGCCCCTCATCTCCACACGGCCCTCTTCATTTAGCCCTGGCTGAGAGCAAGGACTCGGCCAAATGGCTCCCCCCTCCTTCCCCCCCTTATCCAAGAATTTCAGCTTCCAATTAAAATGAAATGGAAAAGCGCCCCCCACCTTTCCCCCACACTGCTCCCATGACGCTACAGATGAGCCCCCACTCACCCCACCTGCTCAAACAAGGCAGCAAACAACGGCTGATCTGTGGAAAAGACCCCTGTAATAACTCGCTGCAATGTGTACCAAGCTTTGCTTTCCACTTAATTATTCATAGTTCAACATCATTCACCCTCATTCCCTCTTCTTCATTTCCTCCTTTGTCATGTTCAGTGTATTTAGAGCTGGAGGTCACAGCGTGTTAAAACATCCTATATAGAAAATGGATGAGATTCCTTGTGTGAATAGCTGCTCTCCATATATTAACTCCCAACGCTGCCGTTATTACTCGCTGATAACATTTGCATCACAGTAACTGTTGTGTTGTATAGTTTATAGGATAATAATTTGGCAGCGTAATTCATTGGCAGCCACTGTACTACTCAATAAGTCAGTGTGATTCTGACTCACGTAATTGCAGGAGTGGCTACTGAAAATAATAATAACAAAAAAAGCAAATGTATTTAATTGCAATCCAGATCTGAAACCGCGGGCGCTCTCATTGAAATTCAAACACCCGCTATTATTTCAACGGGGGTAACTTTCGCTCGTTGAAAGATGGATTAAACGTTCTGAGCAGTGGAAAGCAGACTGTCCTCCCACTTAATAAGCTCAAAATGATGATTAATCTGCGAAAAGCACCACAGAGCTCTTTTTAATGCATGGATAAAGACCTGGGATTCAGCTGGGACCTTCCGCTCAGCTGGGCTGCGCACTCAACCCCCAGGATTATCTGTTCAGAATCACCTCCCTCCACCTAAGCCAGGTGTCTGGGAAGGCATAATATCCCTTTTGAACTATTTTTTTTTATGCACCAGATACTTTTAAACACCCCTTTGAAGTGCTATTCTCATTCAAAAATGCTATGCACATTTCTACTGTATTCAAACAACATTATTCACAGAGCTCGTAAGAGTAAGAAGTGCTCTGGACAAAAGCCGGTGACGATAACTCAATTCGCAGTAATTCCTACCCGTTTGAACCTCCGGCTCTCTGGTACAGGAGCGGTCTGCTCCGGTTGCGGCTGTTATTGATGAGGTTTGGAAAAAAGTCTCGGGCCTCTTTGTCCGCTTTGGGCCTTTGTTATTGACCTGGTGATTGATTTAAGCCCTCATAATTAGCAGGCCTAATTTAATTAAAGTGCAATTTAACGATACAGTGGGCAAAGGCAAAGGCAGCTGTGTCATTGATAGATCAGTCCAGGCCTGATATGAAACAGGCGCTGGCAGATGATGTATTCCGCACAAAGCAGGTCTCTCCCTGTCGGGGGCTCAGGGAACAAAAGAAGAGATGAAGATTGCAGTTGAGAGACAAATAGGGAGAATGAGTGGAGTAAAGAGAGAGAGAGACGGGCCTTTGTTTTTTCCAAATATCAGCCCACAAACAGCGCTGTCCGCCTCTCGCCTCCACCCCTGCGCATCTCGCCGCCCTCCGTCCTGATGTGGACAAATGCAGCCTCACATCTCTTATCTAATTTGCTTAACAGCATTAGGAACCGGTCCCGTCCCTGTAATTTGCTTCAAGTAAATCCATGTCAGAGCCTGAACTTTTACGAGCTCGAAGCCATGTCTTTCCAAAACAAAACAAAGAGAGGCAGATTTAGAGGCTGGAGATTTTTGTTGATTAAAAATAGGTGCTGGGATGAGGAAGTTACATTAAACTTGGCCAACTGGGAATACAATATACCATGCATATCATTGGCAGGGAAATATATAATTGAGAATGGAGATATTAATTAGGGCTGTCAAAGTTAATGCAATTTTAAAGCTAAAGTGAAGATACATCATATGAAACTAGAAAACCTAATGAATCCATTGGTACCAACCATGTCATACTAGCTTGTCTCGAAAAAAGCTTAAATAACGCTCCAAACTTATTCTAAATTTTGGCGAGGAAAAATGGGCATGGCAATTTTCAAAGGGGTCCCTTGACCTCTGACCTCCAAATATGTGTGAAAATGGGTTCTATGGGTACCCACGAGTCTCCCCTTTACAGACATGCCCACTTTATGATAATCACATGTAGTTTTGGGCAAGTCATAGTCAAGTCAGCACACTGACAGCTGTTGTTGCCTGTTGGGCTGCAGTTTGCCATGTTATGATTTGAGCATATTTTCCCACTCCCATGTTGATGAGAGTATTGAATATTTGTCAAATCTCCCTTTAAGGTACATTTTGAAAAAAAAAGAAACGTGCGATTAATTTGCGATTAATCGCGTTTAACTATGGACAATCATGCAATTAAACGCAATTAAATATTTTAATGGACTGACACCCCTAACATTAATAAATGGAAACATAAAGCCTCACTGGGGTCGGTTATCATTTATCTTTAATGATATTGTAATTGATATTGCTTTGGATTCTTATCAAATTCTGGTTTTAGCTGCTGGAAAATCATTTGGGTGAGAAAAACGATTTAAAAAGCAAAGACCACCTTTTTTATAAAAACAATAATCTTGTCATAAGTGACATCATAGTTTATGTTTTGTTTTTTAAATTGAAAAAAAAAGTGTTTTCTGCCTTGCCATCTACAAGATGGATTTTCCCATATATTCCAATAAAGTGTTCCAATAATCATGAGCTGATTATGAGGCCTTATGGCTATGAAAATGCTGCATTCATCAACCATGCTGAAGAAAGGACTGTCAGGACTAGAGAAAGTCCAAACTTTTCTGTCAGGATGGATGAGTGGAATCAAAAAGCTTGTTTCCTAAAAAAAATGTTTCCAATGCAGAACAGGTTCATGATACCCAACCCCGCTCCCCACCGTCCTAACCTAGCACAACAACTCCTATTTGACTCCCCCTCGTCATCATCAAAAGGAATAGTACATCTAATGTGGAATGCGAGTGCTCTCCTTTGAACAAGGCTGGAGCCCATGGGTGCGGGGTGTGAAATATGAAAGACAACACATGTCCTCATCAGAGGACAGCCGCCGCCTCGGCTTTTCCCTTTGGCACACAAACATAGGACTGTAGTATCCTAACCTCGCTCGCTCCGTCTCTCTCCCTCACAGACATACGAACCAGAGAGCTAGCAGGCACTGGGGTCACACCGCTTTGATTTCCTTCCAGATCTGCAATTTCCAGTCCAACAGGGAGCTAATAGTTTGCCAAACAAATGAAACATTCATTGAAAGAGTCCCCGATACACTACGCTGTATATTCTGTGTACAACTCTGAATACAATGAATCATCGTTGTATCGAAATCACCATTAGCTTACATCATCATGATGCTAAAGATCATAACAATATAAAGAAGATAAGAGAGTAGGCTAAAACGGGTATTTGCCGCTTTGCTGACAACCATTAAGTGCCATTTAGGGAACTTGTGGGTAGGATGAAGGAGGTCATTATGACCCTTCATCATCCACTAACCAGGTTAACTCTTCACTCAGCCTTTTATAATGTTCCCCCATCCCCAACATAAATGTAAATAAGTGTCTCATAAGCTCAGTCATTGTGACGTATTAGTTGTTGTAATGGCGTTGGAGTCCGATGGGCTGGTGGGGAATGAAGGGTTAAGGATAGTGGAGAGAGAGAGAGAGGGTTTGGCCGGGTCGTCGGGTGCAACAGTCATGTCCAATCTATTCACAGAGGCCATTTTGGAGCGTAATTTGGCCCCGATGGCAGTTTCCTCTGAGGGCATGGATGTTGAGGGATAAAAGAGCTTCTGTAACACGCAGAATATTCTTGTCACCGCTATGACCAGGTCATCCTACACACACTGCATATGCCATCCATCAGCAGCTGGTGAAGGCAGCTGCTCTATTTTGACAAGTCGGGATCATCTGCGGTTCAAATTTAGGTGACAAATCTTTGTGTCCAATGCCACGAAGCTTCTTTTAAACTGCTGATTGATTCAGCCAGATTCTGGCGCTGGTCACTACTCCCTTCTGGTGGGATAGAACACCAAAGATCCCAGAGACTTCAATGCAATGTGACGTGTGTTTGGATTGCAATTTTGACATGTTCGTCATCTCTTGTTAACCAAACTTTTGTTTTATGCACATATCTAATAATTATTTTGCGACCTTGCCTGAACCTGAGCGTTCGCGATATCTTAATAAATGAAAGTCAATCGCCGCCACGTCCCTTCAGTCTTCTCCCCGTCCAACACAGTGGCCGGATATTGCTTATCCAGACGTCTATACATATTTAATTGCATCCCGTTAGGCTAAGTGTTGTCTGTAAATAACCAACGTGTTAATAGCCAACTGTTTGATTTATAGGCTGAGATTTAGTTGGAGACGACAGTCTGATGCTGCTATAACATTAATGTATGACTGTATTACTGCAGCAGCCTCAAGCTAACGTTAGTCACCAGCATCAGCGATGACGCTATGCTGGTCTGGTCTATAGCTTGGAGCCATAAGGCCCCTCTATTTTACCGTTTTTAGGACATGGCAGCAGAATAAATCAGATATCAGCTTTTTGGGATTTATTGTTGGTGCAATCTACTACACAGCAACTCTTCGGCATAGCGTTATTACTATTGTAGGTTTGTTTAAAGTAGAAGTTTGGAGACATTTTTCCTGTTTACGCTGTTGCTGTCAATGAGGGACATGGGGCCGTGGTCACGAGAACCTACTCTGGATGAGGTATTGCCGGTCTGATGTATTGGTAATTGCTTTGTGAGGTCAAAGGAACTTTAACAGGACAATTAGGAGTTTTTCCCGGCAGCTTGTCTTTGTATGTCAATGCCATTGTGCAATGCAGCCATACACTGAAGTCCTTTTTCGGTCTTCTCTGTTGTACAGTGGTTTAGTCGAACTGCATTAACTGGAGGTAATGAGGGTACAATTATGGCTCCTTAACCTTTAGTGAGGGAGAGGAAAAAACCTCCGCCTCTGCTGCTTTGCTTTTTTTTCTCTTCTCCTTGTTACACCTCTGCTCACTGAAAACAGATCCTTTTCACATGTTGCCATCGTTTGTTACCTTTGGCTGGCGTAATGTTTCCACAAGGGGCGCGTGTCACCTCGCACAATTAATGTTTCATATTTGTAGCCGGCCCACATCAGGAGCAGGGCAGTCTTAGTAAATATTTCAACAGACATTTTTTGCTAAACGCTCCGATTCAATTGCTTGTTTCCTTTATTTATTTATTTTTTCATACAGCCAACACGCCACATTGTTCATTTTGCGATAATTCCATATCCTGTTTTTTTTTGCCGGGCACAGACGGCCCATTGTAAGGGGAGCGTGTGACATCGCCTGACAGCGAGGCCTCCTCCTGCACATGAAGCCGTCACACAGATGTGGCCCTATAGGAGGGGTGGTGGCCGGCAACACACCATTGGCTGTGACCTTTGACCCTGTCCTTGTTAAGCCCTTGACGCCAAAGATGGGCTCAGGAGGGAGTCCTCACCCTTCTCCCCCCCTCTTTCCCCCTAGCAGCTACATGTTGTACTTGCCCATGGCTAATGGCATGACACACTCACACACACACACGCTTACAGTAGGTGTCCTTTAGGACAGCGGTTGATGGAGGATGACAGCTCCTCAGCACACCCACCCTTTGCCCCAACCCCCAAGCACTGGGCTTCAATATATGTGTGTGTGAGCAGACAGCTGCTACCTCCCTTCCTCCCCTTCCTCCCACTCTTCGTCTCTCTCAGTGGTCCTCTCACCGTAGTATAACCTGTCCGTCCATTTGAAGGTAACAAGACTCTGCACTTTGCAGCTCTCCCGCTTCCTCTCTCTCTCTCTCTCTCTCTCTCTCTCTCTCTCTCTCTTTTCTTATATGACTCTCAATAATCTAATGCTGCAGCTGTCCGATGGCCAACCCTTTTGCTTTTTTGCTTCCCTTCATTGTTAAAGAGGCTGGTGGATTTTTTGGCCACAGATCAGGGCTCCAAGCCCTCCCTATAGTGCATGGAAGGAAGGGAGAGAGCGATGAGGGGAGTGAAGCAGAGAGAGAGAGAGAGAGAGAGAGAGAGCTATGAAAGAGTGCCGTGGAGAGTTGAAAAGCTTTGTTGCTTCCCCACTCCACTGGTTACCAAGGGATCAACAGGGTGCTAAAAGCACTCAAGGGAGGAAGAAATGGAGGGTTTTTTAGAGAGGGGGAAGTGTTAGATTCAGAATGATGGAGAGACAAAGAAAGAGAGAAGAGGGGCAGAGAGAGATGGATGTATATTTAGCCCGTGTCTCTCCTCGGCTGTCACTCAGTGCACGGCTTTGCCACTGACACGAGAACAGGCAATAAGTGGGCTGGCAGTGAATATAAAGAGATATGGCTTCTTCTTCTTCGTCTTCTTCTCCTGCCCCTGCTCTCAAGGAGACACTGACCCCTGCAACACTGACTCAACTCAGCCACTATATAGGAAGAAATCAGCAGCTACTCCTCAAGGACTTCACTGCCTGAAATGTCAATCTTAACAAGTAATTATGTATCGTATTCAGTCGTATGTGTTTGCGTGGGTTAGAGCGCAGTCTTTGTCCAGAGTCTCTAATGAAGAGGCTGAGCCCTTGCTGGTTGGATAGCCCCGTTTTTTGACTCTAATGAACCACGGTGGCCACTCAAGCACTGCCTTTTGAAACCAGTGTCAAGTGTCAATCATGTGTTTTCTGTTTATGGTGGAAATTTACTGGCAGATGAAGCGTGCTGTGCATTCAAATGTGAGAATGAAAACACTCACATTTGCTGAGAAATCACTGCTCGTACATCAAAACACGAGCACTTTACAAAACCAGCAGTGTAAGATGGGGTGTTTCAGCTAGATATTACAACGGTATGTTTCACTTCAAAGGTGCTAAACGTTTGTACAATTTTTCACAAAAAAACATTACAAATCCTGCCAAAGCATGTGAAATGATTCCACTTTGATTTCTGAAGTAATTCAACTGTTCCACAGATGTCCTTGGACAGAAAGTCAATATCGGAATCAGGAGGGTGTAAGGCGGATCGCTGCACTTGTATCAAGGAGAAAACAGTTAAGCAAGTTCTTGAAACAAGTGGAAATCTCACCCCGTTTGCAGATTATCCCGCTTTTAACAAAGCAACGGTTTTAATGAGGCTGATTTTACATAATATTTTCCGTCCCATTGCTCTCATTCACAACTCCTTTTCTCTCTCTTCTCGACTGCATTGCCAACTCACCCTGGTTCGCTCGCTCTCCTGAAATGTCTTTCTTTTAGTCCTTTGGTGTTGTTTTCACAGCTCCTCTCAGTTTTTCACACCAGTCGGCTGGAATATATACCTGAATAGAAATATCACCTTGCTCGAGTGCTTCTCTGATATCTACTCGTGGCATTTTTTTGGCGATTGTTCCTGTCACATTCACACACTCAACTCAGCTTGCACTGTGCTTTCGGCCTGGTGCGAGCGAAGGATCCCTTCACCTCGGTGCTCTGATACAGTGTCTTTCCTTACTTTACTTCTTCTTTGTTCCATCACATGACATATCTCTAGTTTTTCTTTAGGGATGCTAATTTTGAATTTCTTTTCTAACCGATAGCCGACCCTTGTTAACCGATTATTAACCGTTAACCGACAAGATTAGTGCGTTGCATGCAGCGGTGCTACTTTTAGTGCCTAACAAGCCACCCAGGTTTACAGGTTTAATCCATCATTTATCACCAGCTGCAGTGTATGTGCAAAAACAGACAACTGAGTCCCCAGTTCACCCATCCGGGAGAGTTACTGTAGCAGCTGTGACGCTGTGTGTATTGTCATGGACACATCATCTCCGCCGCATCATTTAGTTTGTCTGCCATGGCGTACTCTGTGAGCACGGTGTAACTTTAGTGAGTGTCCGGTCGAGAGACAGAGCGTGTGTGTGAGACGAGGGTGTACTCTTGTGAACCCGGCGTAACGATACCGAGTGTCCGACAGACCGTGTGTGTGACGGTGAGTATGGAGTTATCAGTAACGTCACAGCTGTGAGAGTAGCAGTGCAGTGTGTGTACAGTTTATTTCTCGGTGAATTTTATTTATTTATTTATTAATTTATTTGACAGGGACAATACATCTTCCCAAAAGCCAAGCTCCCATGTCTTGCTCGCCAGCCACCTGCTGATTAAAGTGAAGGCGGTTAGCCCTGGCCTTAGCAACAACACCGGCTTAGATTCTCTTCTCGTGTGCTGTTAAGGTGGACCATCTATTCTCCTTTAAGTGACGGGTCGCTCCTCTGAGATTTGCTCAGCTTTTTATTTAATATTTAATATTTCTTTTAACCTAAACCACACTTTTTTAATGTCGGTTGAACGGTGAATTATTAACATCCCTATTTTTCTTACATTTCAGCAGAAAGATGCTAAGTGGGAAATCACAACCCACTTTTAATCTACAGTAGCAAACTACCAGACAGGAGATTGTTGCTGAGAGCTACTGTTACTGGAGTTAATTACATGTCACTCTGTGTGATGATACACTGTGAATCAGCTCTCCTCTCAGATCCCTCCGTTGTCTAATGAGACAAAGACGTCGAGCACCATCGCCTCCTTCATTTTTCTTGCTGAACATGAAATTAAAGTATTCCTTTGGTTTCCACACCGTAGTGTCTGCCATTCTCATTATATAGCATATTTAATACAGTATATGGTCTTATATTTATTCTTCTTGTCCAATTTCACCTGTCGTCTCCACTCCCGTCTTTATTCATGGTTTCCCACAGGTGGTCAGGTCCTTTGTGCACAGCGTATATATGGATAAAAAAAATATCCAGCCAATCCACCTGGGGGGTTTTCATAAAAGGCTTTGTGAATAACGGGCCCCGCGAGGCACCCGGGACCTCAGCTGACACATAATTAAAGACTGGGCTGACTGATTGACTGACTCATTTTCATACGGAACGGTTAGAGAAGGGAAACAGACAGGTAAGGGCGAGTCGGGGTCTCTTTAGGTATAAACCGCCGATGAAAATTTCATGCCCCCCGCTCTTATAAATAAATAGCGGCGAGCGAGTCCCGCTGTGTCACGGCCCGCGTGTCGCCGAAGATATCCCGGGCTCTGAAAAGGGTTGAATCTATTTCCATAAAGAAACCAGAATGGCACAAGACCTATTTGGATGTGCTTGACATTTTAGTAAAAGAGAGAGAAAGAGGGAGGCGAGGGGGTAAGGGGCGGGGGGGGGGAAATAGCGGTGGCTAACAAAGCGTTTCAGCAGACCCTCCCAAGGAGACAACGCGCTGTCTGAGGGGCTGACAAGATCACACATACACACATACACACACACACACACACACACACACACACACACACACACACACACACACACACACACACACACACACACACAAGGATCAGCGGTTACTAACAGGACTGGAAGCAAACACCGAAATCACCTCGTCCTTTTGAATTTGAAATGTTCAGTGTGCTTATGACTTGTTGATGAATCTCCCCAGCTCCTCCCTTAACTAACCTTCAACAGAACTTGGAATTGAACCCTGTGTTATTAGATGATATGTCTCCCTCCTGTTCTACATGCAGCATGTCAGCACTGCATGGAAGTGCCCTGCTCAATCTGTACCATCCACATAAGGAGAGCTCAGATAAAGATTTTATAACCCATTAAGGAGAGCATGAAGCCGCTCTCGTTCCAGAGCCTAGTTAAGTCCTCAGATGTCTGGCCGGCCTGTAAAAAGCCACCGCCTCCCGGCCGCGCTGCCTAATGGCCCTCAAGGAAGATGAGTAAATGAAATGAAGAGAGTGAGAGAAACAAATGACAGCGGGCGCAACCACTTTCCTTCGCTATAGACCCCGATCGCATCACCGCAAAAAAAAACCCGCTGGCGGGTGCCACGCCCCAGGCCAGACCTGATTGATTGAGCGGGAGCAATCGATCAGGGCCACTTTGTCACTACGGTCCCTGAAGTTTTTTGGCTGGGGAATGATGTTTCTGTGCCGCTCGTCTGTACTCTGCTGAGAGTCTCTTTTGATTTAGAATTGAGGCCGTTACTTGTTCCTGCAGGTAATTGGATTAAAAGCCAGGAGGAGAGAGAGAGAGAGAGAGAGAGAGAGAGAGAGAGAGAGAGAGAGAGAGGGAGACGCAGCCACAGCCAAATAGAAAGAATGACATTGAGAGTGTGAGTCTTTTACTATGCTGGAACAGTCTTTTAATGATTTATCCTGTCTTTCTTTCTTTCGTTCTTTTTCAGGAGGAGGAGGAAGAAGAGCGAAGGAGACACGAAAGGAGGATTGAAAGGATAGAGCCAGTAGGGAGGGCGGACTCCTCATTGGAACATTCACCTATGTTCAGTCTAGAGTGAGTGATCCCCAACAACCCCCCGACCACCTATACACCATACAGTATGTCTTTGGGTTGGTTCACCCAAATTACAGATTGGTATCTACTACTAGGGCTGTCAATCGATTAAGATATTTAATCCCGATTAATTGCGTGATTGTCCATAGTTAATTGTGATTAATCGTAAATTAATTACACACTTTATCTGTTCAAAATGAACCTTAAAGGGAGCTTTGTCAAGTATTTAATACTCTTATCAACATAGGGGTGGGCAAATATGCTGCTTTATGCAAATATATGTATATATTTATTATTGGAAATCAGTTAGCAACACAAAACAATGACAAATATTGTCCAGAAACCCTCACAGGTAGTGCATTTAGCATAAAGAAATATGCTCAAATCATAACATGGCAAACTCAAGCCTGACAGGCAACAACAGCTGTCAGTGTGTCAGTTTGCTGACTTGACTATGACTTGCCCCAAACTGCATATGATTATCATAAAGTGGGCATGTCTGTAAAGGGGAGACTCGTGGGTACCCATAGAACCCATTTTCATTCACATATCTTGAGGTCAGAGGTCAAGGGACCCCTTTGAAAATGGACATGCCACTTTTTCCTCGCCAAAGTTAGTTTAAAGCTTAAAGTTTAAAGTTTAACGTTTAAAGCTAAGTTTGCAGCATTATTTAGCCTTCTTGGCGACAAGCCAGTGTAACATGGTTGGTACCAATGGATTCATTATGTTTTTTAGTTTCATATGATGCCAGTAGCTTCACTCTAACTTTAAAACTGAGCCTGCTAGGACCAAAAGAATCGCGAGTTGCTTTAATGCGTTAAAGAAATGAGTGGCTTCTAAAACAAATTTGCGTTATTATCGAGTTAACTTTGACAGCCCTAGTATCTACCCATGTTGATAGGTTTTGTCTCATTTGTCCAGATAAGAGATGTCCTCCTCTCACATGTCTGCCACCACAATAGAATTTAGTCTGCAGTGCTGTTACATTTTGATAAATACCGCAGCAAAGTGTTCCTGTTTTCATAGGAACTACTTTCTACACTAGAATAGTCTCCATGAAAACTGGTTTTAATAAAGAGATAATAAAACACAAACCATATGCATGGCTAGATCACACCAGAGCTAAGGAAGAAAACATGTATTTTTTTATAATTTGGGTGAACTGACCTTTTAATTCACCACAGTGATACCAGAAAGGTTAATAATTGCCACAACATCATCCCTAAACACAACCATATTACCATATGACAATGGCAACACAAAGCATACACGAAGACCACGCCTTCCTCCATCAACACCATCACACACATCTGCATCAACGGCCGCTCGTGTTCATTTGTCTTCACGTCTTTATCTACACAAATTAACCTCCTCCTCCTCCTCCTCCTCCCCACACGTTTTTCAATTAATCTGTTCTCTTTTAGCACAACAATCTGATCTTAATCACTTAATTGGAGTCTCCATTTGGGCCCCTAATCGACCCCGAGGTCCACCAGTCTGACTTTGTAATGGATGACTTTGTATAGACAACACAATGCAGGCTCCGCCAATAAGGCCGCACCAACCCCCTTTATCCCATACATCCCATCAACGTCTTGTCATGTTTGAGTGTGTTGTCCTTTATATTCTACATTTTCTTGTCGTAGCTGTTGTTTTTTTATTCATGCATGTCTCCCCCTGCCTCCTCCCTCTTCTCGTCCCCTCGGCCTCATCCATCATCGTCCTGCAGAGGCCTGCTCAAGCCGGTCGAGGTGTCCAACGCTGGAGGGCCCCTGGGGATCCACGTAGTGCCCCTCAGTACGCACGATGTCAGGTAAAAGAACAATCTGAGAATCAATGCAGCTTAGTGTACAACTATAGCTAGTTATAGCTTCACCATCCAATATGTCTCCTGCATCCTTTGGTTGAAGTTTTGCTTCCTTTTTACTTTGACTCATCATTTCACTTTTCATTCTCACTCTCTGCTCTCTGTTCTTTTCTTATTCACCTCTTTTTACATGTTGCTCCAGGCTGTCCTTTTCACTGACTCTGATTCTTCCGGCCATCTTTTTTTAATTTTTTTATTTTTGCGAGCCTCACTGCTGAAACACCACGCACATACCCAGCTCATACCCGAAAGCTCTGAAGCCCCCAGTGGGAAGGAGAACAGATGAAAGCAGCTTTTTGCACTTGACTGCACAGTTTCTTTCCAAGTCGTATTCTGCTTTTCTTTTATCCTAACCTATGTCCTCAGTCACAACGGTGTCCGCTCTGCCTTGAAGGTGATTCAGACATGCTTTCTTTTGCCTTTTTTTTTTTTTTTTTTTAACCGACGAGGAGTGTCGATGACAGGGGACAAAGAGGAGGAATGCATCCCAGTTTACAGTTATTCCAGAAAAAAAAAAATAAAGGGCAGAGGAAGTGGCCAGATGTAATCAAACTAAAAGCTTGTGTATAACACTGATCCCCGCTGCACGCCAAGGGACTGGCACAGCACCAAGGTGAATGTGACTACTCAGCGCTGGCTGGGAGAGAGAGGGAGGCGAAAAGACAAAGTGAGGAGATGGAACGGGATGACATTTGAGGGAGAGAGAGGATGGCTGTCATTGAAGATTGCTGCGTGTCATTTTCTTTTGGGACACTAATCCCATTGCTGTTTATAAGCAAGTGTCAGGAAACTATATTTAGCTTTGACCTCGTGCGATTGACTCCCTCAGAAGCTGTGACACTTTGAGTTATCCTGAGTCAGAGGAGGAAAGTAAATGATTCACGGTGAGTCCCACCAAGCAATATTACTTAAATAAAGTTGAAATCCAGCTATATATGAGACATGCTATAGAGTGCTCCAGGGATGACATGTTTTTGTAGGCCAACCAGGATGTTAGCATCGCACTGGTTCCCTCGGAAAAAGCGCCAGATTTTTCCATTGGGATTTGGATTATTGCTGAAAATACGCTCTGTGGCAAACAAACGTTTATGATACGTGCATATTTTGTTCAGCAAGATAATCTCCACAAACGCCAACACCACTTTTCTGATTTTTGAAGTGGGAATGCAATCACCAGAAGTGGAACGCTAACGTTGGGCTATAAACAAACACAATGAGGCGTGATGGCGTTTAGTTGTCTCCTTTTTAAGACACGTAAAAGCTTCAAAATTCACAAGTGGTATATTTACTGACTTATTTTTGTAGAACAAAACGTTAAAATCTCTTCAGTATGTGTTAACAAGCACAGACCTTATTTCAGGCATCTAAGTAAAAACCCATTGACTTCCAGACGAGGGAACAGGAAGTGCTAAAATGCATTTCTGGGTTTTTAGGACTCGTTCCTGAAGCACTCAGCTCCTCTGTATCCCCACAAAAATCAAACTGCATCTTGCAGGATACAGTGGTGATGCTGCACGGCACCGTCTTCTCCATCAGCTAAGGTCATTACTAATAGCCATCAGAGCCTTCAATTAACTTCAGACATGATAAGACTTAGCGTCTGGTCAGTGGGAGGATGCTAATGGCCTGGTCCAGCTCCTTCCTGTGTGCTGTGTGCGCTAGGACAGGAGGCATTAGACTCAGTGGGCTGTCATTAGCGTCTAGACCAGGGCCACGGGGGTCAGACAGCCAGCAAAACCAGACAGCAAACAAGGAACTGCAGGCGCTCCAGCGTCGGCTGTTCGCATTCTGCTCCGCTGTGCTGACATCAAGTTAGATCCAAGCGGGGAGGGGGAGACAGCTGCAGGAGAGAGCTTAGAGACTCCAGCAGACAGTATCTCTTTCTCTCTCACACACACACACACATGCACAGATCCTTACCTGTACAGTATGAACTTGCAGTTTGTGGACTCACATGACCGGTGTCTTCCCACACAGAGTCTCGCTGTCTCATTCTTTCTCTTACACAAACAGCTTGGGAGCAGTGCTGATCTACCTTGAATGCTGTGCACACATAGATGTACTGTACATCTGCACACACACACACACACACACACACACACACACACACACACACACACACACACACACACACACACACACACACACACACTGCCGAGTCCCTCGCAGATGCATTCTTTGCTTAATGAACTTCTCATTCCATGACCAGTTTCAATTGTAAACAAACTGCGGACATAATTGCCGTGCATAAATGGATCCTGATTGGATTATTATTTGATTAAAGGCAGTGGATGAGAGCAGGTGGCCTCCTTCAAATCATCTCTCAGCACTGCCGCCCAGCCACGAGATGGAGTTAAACCATACAGTGCATACATGTACAGTACAATGCTGATTTTTGTGTTTTAGGAACAGCAGGCCTGGTATTTTTTCCTCCAAAGTTTGCACAAATTTTTCTAACTACAAACTCTTTGTGTTTATATCTGACGCCTAATTTATTCACTGACTTACACCCAGTGAGAATGCCATTTAGATTTTGCTTCAACTCTCCTGCTTTCCTCAAGAACCTGATAAATATCTACAAAAAAAAAGCCACCAGTGAGATGGAGAGGAATTGAGAGGACGGCAGTGCATTACAGTCATCACAATAATAGTGCTTTTACAAAATCATCATCTACTTCAAATCTCTAAAAGATGCCGCTTTATCCCCAATCCTCCCTGCCTGCTGCTTTGAATACTGATCGGGGATCAACCAAAACTCCTTTATCTACTGTCTGCTACCAGATCAGGAGTCATTAGAGTGTGTCCACGCTGTAATCTCCATTCGCAATACTTTGTTTTCAAGCTGCCAACACTTATGGAGATAAAGCACAATCATGTCCGCTTCCACACGGCCCGCAATTACTCTCCGCTCAACACACTTAAGCTGACCTGGCAACGCCGGCTCCGACACCGAGGAAGAGGGAAGGGCCTTTTGCGATCTTTAATTTCAACTTAATGCCGAGCCATTTACCCCCATTGAGGAGCTGAGATGAGTCTGCGGCGAGAGCGTGGATGTCCACATTATGCAGCCAATTAGGGCAATGTTCTGAGAGTGGCCCCGTTTGGCTGAAATGCTAAAGAGCTCCGCAAAACTGCCCTTGACGTCTGCGGTAAACAGGGTCACAATTTAAATGTGCTGTTGTTTATGTGTCCAGTGAAACGACAGGAAGTAGCTGAAAATGATGAAAAGCACGTAGCTTATGCCCTTGCCACTGATAAGCTGTTTATTGCAGCGTGATTCACTATTTCTTGCACATCCTAGTTTGGCTTCTGAATACTTTTGGCTCTGATATATTTCATCATTATTTTTAATTTCCCAAAAGTAAGCCTCCAAACTTTTTTGTCAGTTTATGCAAGGACGCCAAACGTTTGCACTCAGTCAGTCTACCTGCTACCTCAGGCATCTGACGCCTTAGAGACGGATGGAGTTTGTAGTTGTGCTGTGCGAGCGCGCATCAGATCTCTTTGCATGCGGTTATCCTCAGGGCCTAAAGCCCCAAGGAGCTCACTGATGTATTTATTTAGAGGAGGGAGTGAGGAGGGGGGGGGTGGGGGTATTTAAAGGTAAAGGTTGCTTTTTTTTTTTGAAGGGATTGCTGAGATGGCACCGCCGTGGAACTGCTCGGGTATTTATTACAGCACTGCCGGCTCTCGTCTTAAGCTCCAGCGAAGGAAAACTGCAGCGATTCTTCTGAAGCCATAAGATGATCTCTTAGCTGTTGGTCTGGATTACCTCAGACAACCCGCCCTGTCATTCTCTCAAACCTGCACACAGAAAGGCACACAGAGCGGAGGACAGAGGACACAGGTTTTAAAACTTTGTTAGCAATGTGGTGTTTCTCCGGAAAAATGCAGGGGTTTATTCAAGCTTAAAGTTTGGAAAGTTTACTTTTGGTGAATACAGACCATTACAGCTGGGCTAAAGTTACTTTAGTAAACTTAGTTTCTAAATAGTAAAGTTAAAGGGACTCTCTGTAAGAATCAGAAATTGCTTGTTAACAGTGACACCTGTACTCCCACAACTCCAGTGTTCGGTGCTCAGAGTCTGAGTTGTGGTGAGGGCTTGTCGTTTGTTGGTGTTAGCGGACTCCGTGAACGGTAGCTATGGTTGCACACTGTTAGCCCTGAAGGCACTTGCGAGCGCACATCTGTTGGATTTTCAGGCCTGGATTCTTCAAATTAAAAGCAATCTATAGGTCGATAGAGGAAACCCAGAAAGTCGTAGAAGGTCTCATTTTTTGGGTTAGGTTTCAACCTGTTCACACATTGGCAATAAAAAAACGTGTTAAAAGTTACATACTGTTCCTTTATTTACTTTCCCCAAAATCTGGGAGGGAAAAAAACTACACGCAAAATGTGCAGCACTTTGTTGCACTGTTGTTTTATAACTTATAAATCTCTAGGTCTTAAAAAACAACCAATATGTACTCTGGATAACTAAGAGATTTACTTCATTCTTGGATAATGCTCATCACCTAGTTTATCTTTATATTCCCTCCTTTTCCCTCCTCCATGCCATCTCTTCTAGTCTCCTATGGACAGTCATTACCTTTTTAAACATAAGGATGCAGGGGACAAAGCTTGCAACTTGCTGCCTGCTGTTCGGTATATTGCTCTGTGACCATGTGTGGTGTAATTGATACAGTATGTGTCTAAACGATGTGTTATCTGTGACCTGTTGTGTGATCATTTCCAGGACTCAGGGCTTGCTGGTGAAGCGTCTGGAGCGCGGGGGGAAAGCCGAGCAGGAGCGTCTCTTCCAGGAGAACGACTGCATTGTCAAAATCAATCAGGCGGACATTCGCCACCTGCGCTTCGAACAGTAAGCTCTTGATTATCTTTTCCTACATAATAAACTCCGAAGTTCCCACTAACTTTTCAGATCATTTCAGTATGTCTTCTTTCTTGCCAGGTGCACTGAATGCCGTGCTGATTTTAATTCCTTTCACTCTCTTCCAAAAGCTAGGACACACACAGTGTTATCCTGAAGCGCTGTCCACTCCAGTTCATACGGAGAGAGCTCTGTGTCGGACATTAAGTGCAGCGACAGTAAATAGTGTTGCCGTTGATAAGTGGAGCCCAAACTTCAAGGAGACGTGACACCCACGCGGCCGCACAATAAAACAGAAATATTACTGACTTTGTCGGCCTCCCTGTAATCGGTCTCAGTGACCTGCAGTCCTTCACCGCCGCTTCGCCCTGTGAACCAAAACCGCCTACACTCTTCTCTCCATTCATTTCTATCGATTCATCGCTCCCCTTCATTTCCTAAAGTGGAATGAAGATATAAACCTGGGACTTTTTCCACCCATTTAAGCCACCCTTCTCCCTCACACACACGCACATGCGCTGACACAGTTACACTTAACGTCTTATCTACACTTGTGTGTGTCTGTGTGTGTCTGTGTGTGCGTGTGTGTATGTGTGTGTGTGTCAGGCTAGGTAATAGATTGCTTCTCCTCCAGGCTGGATTCTGGAGGCAGTGTACCGGAGGTCTGCTCCGCTCTTTCCCTTATCATCCACTCCTCCACAGGAAGAAATAGCCCGGATTCCTGCTGAGGAAGGCCCAGCCTACAGTCATACTGGGCTGGACATAGTCATCTAAAACCACTGGGCTTAGAGCCACCCTGCTGGATGACTGACACAAACCAAGTTTGGAACCCCTCTGTTTCCAGAAGTAGAGTCGGAGACTACACAGTTTTTCTTGGACAACTATGTCACTGTTAAAATCAGGGCTGTCAAAGTGAATGCGATAATAACGCGTTAACGCAAATTCGTTTTAACGCCACTAATTTCTTTAATGCATTCATTAGCGTTTTTTAAGGTATAGCGGGCTGAGTTTTAAAGTTAGAGTGAAGATACTGGCATTAGGTGAAACTATAAGTACTAGGGAGTCCATTGGTACCGACCACGTCACACTAGCTTGTCGCTAAGGAGGTTGAATAACGCTCCAAACTTGCGCTAAATCTTGCAGAGGAAAAACTGTTATGGCCATTTTCAAAGGGGTCCCTTGACCTCTGACCTCAAGATATGTGAATGTAAATGGGTTCTATGGGTACCCACGAGTCTCCCCTTTACAGACATGCCCACTTTATGATAATCACATGCAGTTTGGGGCAAGTCATAGTCAAGTCAGCACACTGACACACTGACAGCTGTTGTTGCCTGTTGGGCTGCAGTTTGCCATGTTATGATTTGAGCATATTTCTATGCTAAATTAAGTACCTGTGAGGGTTTCTGGACAATATTTGTCATTGTTTTGTGTTGTTAATTGATTTCCAATAATACATATATACATATAAATATAAATATGCATAAAGAAAGCATATTTGTCCCATATCCCATGTTGATAAGAGTATTAAATACTTGACAAATCTCCCTTTAAGGTACATTTTGAACAGATAAAAAATGTGCAAACAATTTGCGATGAATCGCGACTAGCTATTGACAATCATGCGATTAATCGGGATTAAATATTTTAATTGATTGACAGCTTTAATTAAAAGGTACAGTGTGTGGGATCTGGCAGTATCTAGCGGTGAGGTGACGAGATTGCAACCAACTGAAGCCTCTCCCGTGTTGGAGAACTACAGCGGCCAACGTGAAAACATGAACGGCTCTCTCTAGAGCCATCTGTAGCAGAGCCAGTGCGTAGAGTTTGTATGTACATGGGAAGTGAGTGGTGAAGCAAGAGAGAGAGAGAGAGAGCGAGTAACGTTATGGACTCCGGCCCAAGCAGGAAAAGTTAACAGAGTTTGGTTTGTCCGTTCTGGGCTACTGTAGAAACATGGCGGTGCTACATAGCGGACTCCATGAAGAGGACCTGCTCCCTATGTAGATATAAACGGCTCATTCTAAGGTCACGAAAACATGATTCTTATTATCAGATAATTATTCACCAAAGAAAACTTATTAAAATTATATTCCAATTCTGCTATTAGATCCCCCTAATTGTTACACACCGGTCCTTTAAAGTGCACTTAGCATAACCAACTTTGGCAAAGATAAGAAAAGCTCCTCATCAGCTTGTAAAACTCCAGACTATCACAGTTACCTTACCACATTATATTAATGTGTTCATCCGACCGTGCACAATGCCACGAAGGTTTGAGGATTTTTTTTTTTTTTTTTCTTTTCAAAACGATACTATTGTCATTAGTAAACATCCCAGTCTCCTTCCAAGCCTTTTCTACTGTGAAAGAGGCTTACAAACCAAATCCACTAGGGAGTGATGTTTTGTAGCGTTCCACACTTACCTCCCCCCCGCCACATCCCCACCACCACCTCCCTTGCCAAACACACCCTCCTCACCGGCATCCAAATGCATATGATGTTTGTGATTCTGCATAAAAATGAGGTGAAGGAGCTAAACTTTCCTCCCTTTCTGCCCCCCTCGCTCCTCTCTCATCAACCTCCCCCCCCCCATTGATTGTGCATCGCAGAGAGCGACAATTTAAAGTGATAGTCTAATCTCCTTGGATTGTTTTGCATGGGTAAATATTTTGAGGCGCTTAATCTAACTGAATGTAATGATGCATTGATGGGGTAATTTATTATTCAATCAGGCTCGCGTGGAGGCTGATTACTGGAGTGATGGCACTGTATATGTGCAGGTGGGAACATTTGCGCACAAACACGCACACACTCTTACCCCCTCGGCGTGCACATGTGAGTGTTTTCTTTTCAAATTACCATAAGAATAAAGATGGGAGAGACCAAATCCCGCAGAAGTGGCTCGGTATACGGCGTGCGCGCCTTCGCCTCCGTGACACCGCTCGAATGAAGTGCTGTCTGTCGTGGCAGAAGCAGCTTAGCGGCTGTCATTTGGATAGAATCAGCATGGTATTATTGGCGTGGTAATGGGGGTCTGGAAACAGGAGGTGGGTTTGTTGGTATCCAGAAAACCCAGCGCTTCTTTGGGCCCTTATGCTGCGGCATGGCTCGCTCCTGGCCAGCCTATCTATATGCTAAGTGCCACCCGGCAAACCAGACTAAACAATTCTTGCGTCTGGGAATCATGTTGAGCTCTTGTCTCGGCTTATTTGGCCCCACAAGTCGCATGAGACTGAGTGTGTGTTTTGGCTATTTTTTCTTATTTTGTGCGTAAAGAGTGAAGTGTGTGTCTGCTTACTTTGGAACCTCATTGTCTGGAGAGCTTCCTTGATGCATGATTCATCATCTCTGGTCTGATTGTTGAGTCAACTCATGCCCACACACAAACCCACAGACTGCTATTGTAGAGAGACTTATACACTCCTCATACAGTATCTTTCACTGGTGTAATATAGACTACACAATATATAATGTTTCATCACTGACTCACCGTTCTTATCTCATTGCTGTCGCGATGCTGGTAATTATAGATAATGTAATTTTCTGTCCTCTGCTGCTACGCGGTGAGTAGCCCTGCGATTAGCCATGCTAACCTCAACTCTCCCTATCGCCTCTCAACATACAGCACCACCCTTATCCTTCTATATCTGTCAAGCTATGATAGCACATTACTGCACTTGTATCTCTTATCATGTTAAAGCTAATTCATTTCTGTCTGCATGACCTACCCACTCTCTCTCTCTCTTTCTCTCACTCTCTCTCTGTACCACCTCCAGAGCCCAGAACATCTTCAAGCAGGCCATGCGCGGCACGGCCATCCTCTTCCACGTGGTTCCCGCCGCCATGAGGAGACAGTTCGAGCTGCTGTCGCTCCAGAGCGAGCTTAGCCCCCAGCCCAACAGAGTCCGCTTCAGCCAAGTCTCTCTAAACTCGGGGGACACGTCCAGTTCGGTGGGGGGGCCGACGCACAGATCTGGACCACAACCGGGCCAAAACCACGAGTATGTTTTAAGAGTTGCCTTGTGTATCCCTATCCAGCAAACATGTTGCTGTTTGAGTCGATGTTAAGACAACCTACACAGAATTTGAGAGCCAGATGAAAGCGCGACGCACGGCACCATTAAACGTAATAAGGCTAATAGGGATGCACCGATCTGACTTTTTCAGTCCCGGTATGGATAGCGATACCTGGGCTTTGGGTATCGGCCAATACAGAGTACCGATCCGATACGTAACTGATAATGTACAGCAAGTCGGTGATTGTTGTGAAATAAACCCCGACAAGTGCCGGTTTATTTCATAATAATGACCTGCTAGCTGTACATTATCCCGGTTATTACACGGCTACTTACTTAAGAAATCAATAATTTGACACAAAAATGGTCCGCCAGAGTCCAACATCAGAACTGCAACCATAGCAACGGTCTGTCATAAAGAAATACCGGACCGTAGAATGCTGTGATTGACCAATCAGAATCGAGTATTCAACAAAGCCATGTAATAACAGTGTTTAATTAATAAGCTGTATGCCTCACTGTGTGGACGTGACTGGGATCATTATTTTATGTGTAAGGCAACATCAGGGTTGAGTTAAATATTGTTTTATAAAACAAAATGTAACAAATAAATACATAGATATACATTTATTGAATTCTTATTTATCAATAAAAAAAATCTTCAAAATTAACAGGAATTACAATTGAGATTTTAATGCAGCAACAGATTGGACAAAAAGTAAACAGGAATTAAAATTCAAGGATATGATGTATATATTGAAAAACATGAAATTGAATTAAATGGATCGGCCCAAATGTCATCGATCTAGCCATTTGAGTCAGTATCGGCCCGATATCTGATCCGGTATTGGTGCATCCCTAAAGGCTAAACAGTCTCAGGCTCCCAGTGAATGCAATTGTGTTTTAATTACACCAGTCAATGACTTTTCCTTAATATGTTCACTGTGAATCCATCAATGTTTAAAAGCTACTCAATAAAAGGCAAGAGAGCAGTTTAATAATAATTTCTACCTGAGACCTCCAGGTTTGCATCGCTGATCATCTTGTTAAAAGCCCATTTCATCCGCCCGTGGTTACTATTAATTTCTGTAATGTCTTTGGCCTAATTCCAGAAAGCTAAACATGTGGGTGTTTATCAAGTAGGTACTTGTCTCTGGGTTTACAGACCTAATATCAATCATATAAATTCATAAATCCTCTATTCATTCTCTGTATGTTACATTTAGTCATTCATTACTGCACAGAGATAATCATTTAATGTTGAGACATCCTTATTGTGCATCATACATTATTACATTATAGTAGCTTGACAGATAATGGCCATAATGTATATGCAGGGCACAAAGGTCTGCTCACTGTTAGGCTCCAAATAAATACTTTATTTCTCTTTTTCTCTTTCACAGTTGCCTGAGGAAGTTCTTGCGGATTGAAATGTTGCCTTGAAAAGAGAAAAAGAAAAAATAATCTATTTATTTGCAGCCTAACAGTGTGCACACCTCCTTTGTGCCCTGCAGTTTAGTATTTTTTATCTTGCACCTGAGTGTCTTTGCCTGGATGTGCACACACTTGGTCTCTCTTTCTATATGTATGTATATGCTCAATTTACAACAGCACTTATTATTATTATTATTATCTTACATTGACAAGATACAGAAGAGAGAATTGAATCCAATCAGCAGGGCACAATGTCAGAGCTTTCACAAAATAACAATCCTAACCCCATGAACAATTTGTCAACCAATAAATTATTGACTAGACCAGGGCTTTTTGACCAACCGGTCGATCCATGGAGCAGGCAGGGTCAGGCCTACATGTCTGTTGTCCTAAGCTGCTGTTACCATCATTATTTCCAATAGTGACCCAAAAGGCATCCAGATACTTGTCCAAAACATGTTCTAACCAGAGTAGTGCACTCAGTACAGCGCAGATCTCCATCAGGAGTGTTTGCAACGACCACTGCTGTAATGTTTGATTGAAAGAATACAACCTACAATTAACCCCGTCTAGACCGCAAGCATATTTTACTCGCACGTCTCACGCAACAGATACACTCTCATTTTAATCTTAGCAACTGTCAGTTTACGGTCAAAATGAACAGAAACTTTCAGTCCTGCTGTGTGTTTAATTCCGTTAGCTGTTAGCTCTGTTAGCCAAACGCACTGCAGGACTCTGCTGCCCATCGGGTGCTAACAGAAGACGCGCTTCGTTGCAGTCAATGCTCGGTTCAGTTTATCATTTGCTAAGCAATGGTTATACATACATACATATATACATGCATACATACATACATACATGCAATTGTCTTACCTAGGCGTACAAATCAAGAAAGGAACAATTTGTAATCCATAGCGTAAACAAGAGGAGTCCAAACTGAAGCAGGTGTTGATCACTTGTGGCCCCGACAGACCGGTCAAGAGTAGCGAGGAGTCAGCAGTCAAAGATGTCAAACAGTCAATAAAATATGTCGCCAATGAAATATGTTTTCAAAAAGTGTCAATCACTGCAACCATGAGAGGTCCTTGAGAATGCAGTCATAAATGAGCACCAAAAATATTAAGCTGATGAGTCCAGCATTATGCGAGATTAGCTGTGGACAGACAGACACAGAGATGCACTCACATGCACAACCAAATACATAATCTCCTGGTGGAGGTAAAAACATGATGTTTCGTCATAATATTATGATAAAAAAAGTTTGTTCTTGTTCGGGTTGTTTTTGAAATGTTGACCTACTACTAGTTCATTAACAAAAATACAGAAAATATCAAAACAGCATTCTGGAAATGTCCTCAACTTCTGCTTTCCTTTCAACCACAATATCTAAAAGTCTATTTCTGTTGGTAAAAAAAACAAATGAAACCTTGATATTTGTCTTGCTCTGTAGCCACCAGGGATCCCTGGCAGGAAGCACCCCGGAGCAGAACCGACGGTACGCCACGTTACCCCACACCTTGGTCTCCAGGACCTCTTCAGCCCCCTCCCCCTCCCTGCAGCGCAGGGTAAGCACAAACCCGTCCAACAGCTCCTACCTGAAGAACAAAGGACGCAAATTCAACATCCAGCTGAAGAAAGGTAAGAACCAGCAGACACACGAATGCATGATGTAAAATCTTTTCATTTTCACGAGACCAGCGCATGCAGCGCTCCGACCGTTCTCCCGACCTTTTAAATTCTCTCTGCTTTACGTTTGTGTGGTATTTTGGCAGCCAGCGCAGAGATCTCATTCAAATGAAGCAGCGTAAAGCGAGTTGTTGGTATTTTGGTGGAAATTGGGTCCAATTGGACATCTCAGAACCATGTCTGTTTCTGGTGCAGTCCACTGTGTTTACCTTCATTAAATCATTTGCAAATGATCACCCCACACACTCTACACACATCAGACCGGTCCATTGTAACTCTGTATTCTGGCCGTTTAAACGAGACATCGGATTACCGGAGCTCGTTAATCCCGTGCATCACAGCCTCCTTTCCAACTTTTTTTTTTTTTACAAATCTAACGCTACTGCTCTGCATCATCCAGAAAACAATATGACTTCCTGAAGAAGCCAATTTGTTGATCTAGTGGCATCATGCGTCACTGTGATTGGCACAGCTGTTTCAGAGCGACGAGACACAGTGATGTGACTGGCTGAGAATGTATTTATTATTCAACTTTCTGCCAGCCCTCATTTCCCCTTAAAATAGGGCCCAGAAGGGACTGACAGTGGTTTGACTTCGCTTGCAACCGAGGAAAAAAAGAATATCCATGTGTGGACAGATTAGAACCGCTTCTGCCAGCATTGCTGCCAATCTCCTCGTTGACAAATTACATCCACTCTCTCATCAGAGAGCTGTAGAAGAGCTCTGTGTAACAGATAGTATTACAGCATCAAAGAGCAGATTCTATTTTGCACTTCAAGGTTCATTTAATGATATTGTAAAACACAGGGTTGCGCAGTTGCAGTCGTAGAAATGCAGCTATAGTCCCTTTATGCTACATAAGAAAAACAAAAAGCAGAACTATTTTTTATGGTGGAGGGTGGAGGATGAGTTGGAGTTGAGGAGTCTCACAGCCTGAGGAAAGAAAGTGTCTCCTGAAGTTCACTTTCAGACACAAACATACAGTTTTACTATTTGAATCATCAAGTAGCTGATGTGACAACCATAAAGTAGTGCATCCTTCAAGGGGAGAGCAGATGCACATAACACCTGTCTCTCTCTCTCTCTCTCTCTCTCTTTCTATTCCTGCCTCCATCACCCATCTTCCACTCTGTCACCCTTCTTTAATCCTCATTGAGACAAACCGTCTCATCATCTGTATGCATTTATTTTCTCCGGCGTAAACAATAGGTTGAGGAGGGAGACAACCTTAAATCTTTCAGGAAATATTCAAAAATCTCTCCTTGCCTTTGGGCTGTGTTTACGCGAGCAGGCCAAAAGCAAACACAGATCAACCGCTTCTTGAAAACAGAGTTTGTGGTTTGATGCCCTCCGGCTACATCACCACGCTCTTGTGGTCGAAATATTAAGATTCAGCAATCAGTCTGCTTCCAGCTGTGGTCGGTTTTGTTTGTTGACTTGGACGGGCCTTTGATACTGGAGCGCTTGTATATCTTAGCCAACCATTGTGGTGAGTTTACTGCCAGACTCCATCTCGTTTTCATCACTTCTCTATCTTTATATGAATTGACGAGCAGTTGGTTGTAAAATGAACTGGCGCTGAGGTGACTCGCCTACTCTTTTGTCTCTCTCTCTTTGCTGTCGGAGGGAGCAGATGTTAAGTCGAGAGCTGGCACCGAGGCCGTAGCAGCGAGCTTCAGGGAATAGTGCGGCAGGCGAGGGCAGCGGCGCAGGCTAAATGCAACGTGCTCGGGGGAAATGCAGTCACAAGCCGCTCCTAATATGTTTGGCGAAGGTCTCCGACTGCTGCCGGCAGAGTTTCAGAGTTCTTCTACAGCATAGGACTGCGGTGCTAGTTATATACTTTTATTTGTTTATAATATGGTGAAGTTTTTCTTTTTCATTCTGCACACAAGCCTCTCATTTTAGTGAAACCAAGCTGTTGGTGGAGCTCCAGCAGCTCCAGAGGCTGATGCCAGTAGTTTAGTTTATTTTCACTAGCCACTTCATGGTCCAATTCAACACCAGCCATAACTCTCAAAAGTGCGCTCTAGTCCAAGTGACAGAAATGGTTTCTGAGATTATTGCTCGTGATTTAAATGGGGCTTGTATATTGCGAGCCATTCGTGAACTCTACATGGAGATGAATTATTGTCCAAATGTTGTTGAATTGGAAATTTAACTGAGCACTAAAACCCGACAAAGTGTGCCCCCCGAAATCCATTTTGACAGTTCCATTTGATTACAATCAGACTTTATCGCTACTAATGTACTTTTAGAAAGGCTTCGGCAGTTTTGTTGTTGACTCGTTGTAATTGTTGTGATTCGGCCCCCTAAGTGGGCCCCGGGATTGGAGTGGCGGGAGCAGATCTTGCTTGGCGAATTAACAAGAGTGCCTTAATCAAATAGTGCAGTCGAAAAGGACATACGCACCCCATTAAGTCATTCTAATGTGCCTCAGCCTCTCCTCATGTTTGCTGTTTAATTGGCTTATTGGAGCCAGGATTCCAACTAATCCAGAAAGGATACAATTACTTTTATCCTGGTCTTCTATTACCCAAAATAAAGACGTCAGTGGTTAATTACCGCGGGCCTATTAGAGTTGCATTCTCCTAATTGCCTGATTGGAGACCGTTAATGACGGGATCTTAGAATGGGCAGGAGTTTGATTCTGCTCATTAGATTGTGTTCAGGCCAGATGAGGGGAAAAGCACTGGAATGGGAGGAGGGGTCACGGTGGAGAGGGGGGGCAAAGACAGGGATGTAAAGGATTTAAAATGTTAAGCTCATCCAGATCTGAAACTGTATGACGGAGGTACAGTGGGATATCACTGATCATGAAGTAATGATCAACAAAACTTTATTTAGAACTCTGTGAAGTCACTGTTAGCTTTTTGGTTAGAAATAAAATCTGTCTTTTATTAGTCTATCTCTAAAGTTCAAAGGTACTCTCTGTAAGAATCAGAAATTGCTTGTTAACAGTGACACCTGTGCACTACCGACCATACTTGCCAACCCTCCCAATTTTCTCGGGAGACTCCTGTTTTTCATTGCCCTCTCCTGGTTTCCTCCCGGGTTCACATTTCTCCTGTATTTCTCCCAATTTGCTTACAAATTGTCACACTTTTTTTTCTCCATTTCGTTATCTTAGCCTGTTTCTGGAACTGAACAGTGTGTATAATCCCGACTGCTTCCACCCGGACAACAATACAGCTACACCAAAAGTTGTTTCCCGGCAGAAAAAGATCAGTGTTTGCTCACGACACAGCGCGGTTTGAGCTCACGTTTAAGCTGCGCTCGTCACAGCGTGCAGCGCTCGAAGTTGGGCTTTGCTCGGTGCAGCAAAAATCTGTTGTGGTGCAAGCCACTGGAAATAACGGGTTTCAGAGCACAGTGGTGCCGTTGTTACGTTGTGTCAGAATGGACCTTCGGTGAGTGAGACAAGGGGAGAGAAATGGAGAGTACTATGAGAAAGAAATATACTCCAGCAGAAGGAACAATAAATGAAAACGGATGCATATTAGTTTATGTTAGAGATTAACACGCCAAGTTCACACCAGAGGGGCACATTATTCAGTTCTCTTTCCTGGGAGTTAAAGGTAAAATCAAAAGTTTAACTTAAAAATGCTGTTTCAGTGTACCCTTTTTTTAAGGTCTCAAGGTTGGCAAGTATGCTACTGACACATGTGAGACTGAATGTGATTGACAGGCATCATGTTGATCAACGTTAGCAAATTAGCCAGCTAAAACCACAATATCACTATATATTTCACCTGCTTGGCAGTATTGTTAGCTTACCAAACGAAGGTCCCTCCATGAATCGAAGGCCCGGCAGATACTGATCCTAGTGATAACTGGCGTCGATAACGTTACTCCCTCCGCAGTTAACCCCCGCCGTCACTTCACTCAGCAGCAGGGAAACAAGACTCATTTCTGGACAAATTGCAACTTCCACTGTACATTCACTTGACATTCTCAGAGCTAAACTAACTCTCTTCTGCTCCGCTGCTCGCTTGTTTTCTCACACATTCGCTGCCGCTCTTTCTCTCTCTTGCTTCACCACTCACTTCCCACGTACACATACTAGTTTTCCCCCGACGTCGGTCACATTCCTGTTTTGCAAGACGGGCTTCACTAGATATAACTTTGTTTTTTTTGTGCTTCCGTGGAGTTAGTGTTGTAGTCTGAGTTGTGGTTGGAGCTGGTCGTTTGTTGGTGTTAGGGGACTCCATTTCTAACCGAACGTTAGCTATGGTTGCACGTGTTTGCCTTGTAAGCGCAGCTGAAATTAAAGGCACTCGCGGGCCCGCATGACGTGAGATCCGTTGGATTTTCCCCGAAAAATGGGTCCGGGTTCTTCACAATAAAAGCAATCTACAGGCTGAGAGGAAACCCAGAAAGGTCTAATTTTTTAGGTTAGGTTAAAACCTGTTCACACATTGGCAAAAAAACAACATGTTTATACATGTGAAGACTTACATACAGTCCCTTTAATTTCTGAGTAGGGAACTGATTGCCACGGCAGCGATGTGACCTTGTATTAAAAGTTTGCCGTTCATGAAGTCAAACTCTGCAGATTTAACATTCAACATAAACGATGGCAGCTCTTTTTCCGTCTGCTTAGTTACCCCGCTGCATTGATGGAGAGATCACAGCACGTCATTATCCTCGGCAGACAAACTTTTTTGACTTCATAAGCAACCTCTTCATCACCTTTCCGCAAGTTTGTTTGTGTGCAGACGCCACGAGAAAAGTTGCCATCCGCGCTTCGCCCTCTTTGTGTTTCTCGTTCATCAACACCATCACTGTCAGCGAGACGACAGAGAGTTCGTCAGACTGCCGGAGAGACGTACTGGGGGAAAGTAGGTCATGATGAACCATCAGAGGTGCTGACAGCTCTGTGAAATGAGCAGCTACTTTGACATGAATACTAATCACTGTTGTTACCATCAGAAAAGCCTCCACTGAAACCACATAATGCGACTCTCCCACTTGACTGCTAGAAACGCCGACGGCTAGGTTATGCATGGTGGAATGTATCTCTGAACGCTGTTCTTAATGACTCATCTAATAGCATTATGTAGCAGGATATTGAATTTTTAAATATTCTGTCAGAGAATAACCCAGACAAACACAATTTATTTGGTTTATCTCATTTCCTAGCTGACATTTGAAACCATTTCTTGCATTTATTTGACAAATTCAGGTCTGGTCAGCAGCAAAGGTCAGGCCTGAGATCCTCTTATTTATCTGTTATTGTATTTGCCTACTTCCTCCAGACCAGCAATTCATATTCATTAGATGGACCTTAAAGGTCAGCCTTAAAAGCTAAAGCAAAGAGCTTTGCACAGCTGATATCTCAAGTGTTTCCTCAGCTTACCACTCACTACACTTCAAAAAAAGCCTTGTAGCTTTTGCTCAATGATACATCAGTAAGAAACAACTATTAATGAGCATATAATGAGCACTGCTTTCCACATTACACAAACTGTCTATATATAGTAGAAGATGATTTGAACGCAGCCTCCTGACCAGCCGTTGCACCAAAAAGTCTGAAGGTTTTTTTGGTTAAAACTAGGGCTGTCAAAGTTAACGCAATAACGTGGTGTGGCAAATTATTTTACTTGTGATTTTTAGGTTGGAGAAGGCTCAATTTTAAAGCTAGAGTGAAGATACTGGCATCATATTAAACAAAAAAATTAAGGAATCCATCGGCACCAACTATGTCATACTAGCTTGTCGCAGAAGAGGCTAAATAACACTCCAAATGTGAGCTTAATTTTAGCGAGCAAACACTGGCATGGCCATTTTTAAAGAGGTCCCTTGACCTCTGACCTCCAGATATGTGAATGAAAATGGGTTCTATGTGTACCCACAAGTCTCCCCTTTACAGACATGCCCACTTTATGATAATCACATGCAGTTTGGGGCAGGTCATAGTCATATCAGCACACTGACACACTGACAGCTGTTGTTGCGTGTTGGGCTGCAGTTTGCCATGTTATGATTTCAGCATATTGTTTTATGCTAAATGCAGTACCTGTGAGGGTTTCTGGACAATATTTGTCATTGTTTTGTGTTGTTAATTGATTTCCAATAATAAACATATACATACATTTGCATAAAGCAGCATATTTGCCCACTCCCATGTTGATAAGAGTATTAAATACCTGTCAAATCTCCCTTTAAGGTTCATTTTGAACAGATAAAAAATGTGCGATTCATTTGCAGTTATCACAATTAACTATGGACAATAATGCAATTAATGGCAATTCAATATTTGAATCAATTGACAGACCTACCATCTATATATAGTATAAGGTTTTACTGACCCAGACATGATTTGAACGCAACCTCCTGACCTGCCGTTGTACCAAAACGTCTTAAGGGTTTTTTGGTTAAAACATCTGGCGCACGGCACATGGATGATTTAGAAAACAGAATTTTTTGCTATTTAGGTGTAGCGCACTGCATTTTAAGAGGCTAGTGAACAAGATTTGATGCATTCGCAATCCATAATCATTCACTTTGCTCTGCTTATTCTGGTCCCTAACCGCTCTTTAATCCGACCGTAACTCCAGAGCGTGGCTTTCAAGTCCACATGCACTTATCATAAACACTCAATTTTGGTTCATAGCATTGACACTATATTTAGAGTCGGGGACATGTTTTGACTTCCTTAAAAAACGGTGCGCGAGACACACCCTGATGGCAAGGATGGAAGTAAGTCTGTTTGCATTAACTATAGGAGGTTCAGAACATGGTGGAAAACCCTAATTTGATCCCTGCGTTGTGGTTTCTCATGTTACAGCGGCGTGTAATGAAAAGGATCGTTCAGAGATGGTTTCAAGAGTCCGGCCAAGAGTCACTGTAAAAGCAATGTGGTAGTTTGGCATGGCATTTTTAGGTTCCTTTTCTGACTTTTATTACAAATAACTATAATGAAGTACAAAATATTTCCTCTAAAATGCAAATATAGGGAGAAAACATTGTAATCATATTGTACATATTGGTCGTGCGGGGCTTTTTGAAATGAAAGCAAGAAAATGAATGTCACCATGTTTACCTGGAGAAACAAATCTCTTGTTGTTGACATTTATGAACTCATATAGACGTGCTGAAAGTCTTTACCAAACATAAACACATGCACATTACTTACTTCTCTCTCTTCAGAACGATAAAGCCTCCACAAGGCTGTAAATCAGTAATATCACTGTTTCTGTGGCAGCGCGGCGCGAGAGCACGCAGGCTGGCAATCTTTCAGTTTTACTGCCCGGGTTCACGCACCCCTGCTGGCAAAATGTACCTAATGAAGTGTCCTTGAGCAGGACGCCGAAATCTCAAGGATTGATGTTGTGTAGGAAACCTCTGAACTCTCTTTATGGCAATTAGGCACGAGAAAAACTAATCAGTAAAATATCACATTATATTTTTTAACCACATTCGTTTGTTTTCCATTATCCCCTAGGTCCAGAGGGTCTCGGGTTCAGCATCACATCCAGAGACGTCCCCATCGCAGGCAGCGCTCCCATTTATGTGAAAAACATCCTTCCCCGAGGGGCCGCCATCCAAGATGGCCGATTGAAAGCCGGGGACCGGCTGCTGGAGGTTGGGCGCCACTTTCTAGCAGCCTCTAACCGTTATGTAATGTTCGCAGTGTGCTCTGTGAGATTGTATTATTATTTCAGAGACTAATTACTCTTTTGCTGATATGGTTTTGTTCTGAAATTAAATCTTACAGAGCTTTTGTTGAAACGAGTCAAACACACCGCGTTCCCCACGGCTATAGCGGTTCAGCTCCAGCTTTGAATTGCTGAGGAAAAGTGGCTAGATGGAACAATATTTTGATTAGACTTCAATCAGACTGACATGAAAATCAGCTAGCGCTCACTTTAGGGGGAAATAAGCCATGTTTAATAGCAGCTCCGACTGGCTCAGTGGGTAATCTGCATAAAGGTTATGTGGAGGCCGTAGACTCCCCCTCTTTAAAGCGGGAGAGCTCTTTGATTTTAGTGTTGGCCGCCGAGTCTGTGTGTGTACATCTATTTTGGCCTGTTTGTATGTGCTTATCTGATGTGCTCTGTGTGTGTGTGTGTGTGTGTGTGTGTGTGTGTGTGTATGTGTGTGTGCAGGTTAACGGAGTGGACCTGAATGGTAAGAGCCAGGAAGAGGTGGTGGCCCTGCTCCGAGCCACGCCCATGGGTGGGACTGTGAACCTGTTGGTGAATCGCCCTGAGGACTCCCTGCTGCCCCGAGAAGTGGTCAGTAGCCAGCCAGCACCTCACTGCATAATATACTATATTCATTACTCACATTAACAGCTCATTGCAACAAGTTGGAATTCCTACACTTCTTAACAAGTGCGCAACACTTTATAATAACATTCATTTATAAAGATTGTTAATAAAAATTGCCTTAATAGTTATTTAACTGTTAACAAAATCATGACATTATAATTAATAATGTAAAGTAATTATTAGTAATGCTATAATATATATTATTTTAAGCATTATTATATATATTTTTAGAATTATTTGTTAAAAATTATGAAATCATTTGTAAACCCTTAAGAAATTGTGCATAAAATATTTATAAACATTACATAGACAGATATTTCTAACACTTTGTTAATGGTTAATAATACATTTGTGAAGCATCTATAAAAAATATTTAGATTGATAGCTAATACTTTATCAAAGGTTAATAATTTAATTTATTTTTTAATAATCTATCTAATGTTTATAGATGTTTTACAAATCATATGGTTATCATTAATGAATATTGATATAGTATATAACATGTTAATGCTAAACTGTTATAAATACTTTACTAATGTAATCAGAATGTAATTGTTATCGTCTCTCAGCTATGATACAACATAGTTTATAAACTAAACATTGCATATTACTCAAACTAATGAGAAAATAACAGAAATTATAGCATTACTAATAATGAGTTAACATTATTAATTAAAATGTCATTGTTTGTATACAGTAAAATAACTATCAACTAAGTTAATTATATAACCATGTATAACTGTTGGTTATTATAAAGTGTTGCCAACAACTGATACTGGAGGAGAATGGTACCTTATTATTCTCACTTAAAAACATAAAGTAGAATTGAGGAAAACTGTTATTACTTTATTCAAAATTAAAAAAACAAACAACAACAACATAAGAATGGGAGACTGATTTAGATGGTAATTGTTTTTGGTGTATATTACAATAATTATTGTTTACAGGGAATTAACTCCCCATAGTCAATTTGGTCCAGCAGCTGAACTCAGTGAACTCGCTCTAGGAAGATGGTAAAGAGCACTAAATGGGTTACAGCTGGGATATGGATTTGTCATGGTGGCTGCACTGATGTGCCTTTAACTGCTCCTTCAACCCATTAACTTCTCTGCTTGTCTGTCTTTCCATTGTGCTCTCTGGACTGCAATCTTTACATTCTCATGTCCGTTGTGTAATTCTACCAGCGACGTGTTCGTTAAAAACAGTTGATAGCTACTCCACCCTGAAGGAATTATGCCTCCTAAAAATCAATATGATTATGAATTACAAGGGATAATTTCAAAGCTGCAACGCTGGCTTAAATAGAATGACTTGAACACACATTGTTCCCTAAGTTTTAGGGTAAACCCCATACACACTCACACACACACATAGTTAACTACATGGACTGTGTACAAAAAAACACAGCTATGGCACACACACACACACACACACACACACACACACACACACACACACACTTTTTGTGCAGATGTGCACTAGAAGAAACACACACAGACTTATGGTTAAACACATTCAAACAAGGGCAGGTCATGTGCATGAGCAGGCACAATCACAGCTTTGAGCATGTGCAGACACACACACATAGTACACACACACACATACATAGACACCCTCAAGTGATGTGTATGAGCAGACACAAATAGCTTTGGACATATTCAGACACACACACACACACACACACACACACACATGAACAGGGACACTGACATACACACACACACACAAACAGAGTCTCGCGCTCAGACACACAGCCTACATACAGGGTGACTTTGGCTGTCGTGCAACAGATGGCGAGGCTACTGCCCTCGTCCAGCCTGCGCTCAGTCGCTCTGACAGCAGGCTCGGGCGTCACAGCACCTTGGCAGTCCGGGGGCCCCCGATGCCAACCTCACTCCTACCCATAATACTCAGCCGGGCACCCGGGCTGTTAACCCCGCCATAGGAGCTGTTCAACCTGTAGAGTGATGGCCCTCTGAGACACATTTTGCTCTGCTAATGTGCTGTTTTCTCCAGTTAGAAAAGCACCACCCCCCGGGCTTAGCTCCGCTTTAATCGCTCTGCAGCTTCTTTCATTTGAACATTCATAAAGTGGCAAATGGGCTCATATTTCATTCCTACTTGTATTAAAGGGAGTCACAAGATTTACATTTCAGAAGCTTGCTTCTTGAAATGAAAAACGATGAATGAATAAAAATGAAAACTGTGGAGGCAACTTAGTGTGGCTGTACATGATCTTATTGGCTGCTGCTAGCATCAGACCTCTGACCTTCAGGTTACTCAACAGGCTCTTTAACCGCTAACTGGAGGGATTCACCAACAGTAGCTGAATGATGCTATGAGGAGTGTTAAAAAAATAGGGCTAGGTCAAAGCTAACGTGATAATGACGCATTAACGCAAATTCGTTTTGATGTCACTAATTTCTAGAGATGCATCGATACCACTTTTTTTCAGACCGAGTACAAGTACAAGTACTTATATTTGGGTACTCGCCGATACCGAGTACCAATACGAGTACTTCTCTGTGCCAAAAAACCCTCGTTAACAGCCAGCTGGAGGGTGTGAGCGACACACGGCAGGCTGGTGAGTCCCGCATAGGAAGCGGTGCGCCGCGACCGGCTCTAGGTCGGCTTGGAAAGGCTCAGGGCCAAGGTGGCTGGCGGCCGCAGCTTTATAGCGCTCCCTGCCCAGACCTCGCCGCACTGTGGACGAAGGGCTGTCTGCGCCCTCTCTCCCCTCCCCGTGCCGCCAGATCGGGGTTCGGCCCACGTAAAAGGCGCCAGGTGTCTGCGGCGATGTCGGCAACCCACCAGACCCTTCTTGAAACACGAACCAAGGAGCCTCCAAACTTACACTAAAGTTTGGTGAGGAAAAACTGGCATGGCCATTTTTAAAGGGGTCCCTTGACCTCTGATCTCCAGATATGTGAATGAAAATGGGTTCTATGGGTACCCACGAGACTCCCCTTTACAGACATGCCCACTTTATGATAATCACATGCAGATTTGGGGCAAGTCATAGTGAAGTCAGCACACTGACAGCTGTTGTTGCCTGTTGGGCTGCATATATTGGACAATATTTGTCATTGTTTTGTGTTGTAACATAAAATCTCCCTTTAAGGTACATTTTGAACAAAAAAAAAAGGGCGATTAATCGCGATCAGCTATGGACAATCACGCTATTAATCATGATTGAATATTTTAATCAATTGACAGCCCTAGTGTATACATGAGCTTATTGGCTGCTGCTGACCTCTGACCTTCAGGTTACTCAACAGGCTCTTTAACCACTAACTGGAGGGATTCACCAAAATGATTGTTACCTCTTGTCAGCAGCTGCAACAGCAGTTGAATGATGCTACACAAGAAGGGTTAAAAAATGCGCTGCATGGCTGTCGACTCATGAGTGGCGTGAGAGCTCTCTTAGCTCCTCAGGAGGCTTCATGACGCGATCAGAGAAAAGCCCCATCACAGAAACACTGTCTAATAATCTCACTCTGTTTCTGTCTTTTTTCTCTCTTTTGACCAACTCCTACATACTGTGAGAGACTGCTACTTAATATTTCATCACTTTCCACGGCAGATTAGCATTTTGCCACTCTCTCCCCTTACTGTGCCGTTTTTTTTTTTTCTCGTCCTCTCGCACACTTTCACATTTCCCGGCAATGCTTTCACAAATCTCAATAATCCCTACAAGTATGTTCATAAAAAATCAGATAAGCAGGCCAAGGCTCTGCCAGTGACAGTTATTGCAAATAAAGCATGGAGGAAAAGCATGGTTGGTAATTGCCTCCTCTGTCACACACACTGTGGATTGGTGCGTGTGTGTGTGTGTGTGCGTGCATATATACTACACACTCCAATGCACACATAAACACACATGTACAGACAATCGCTTATGTGCTGTCATTCATGTAATTCCCTCAATGACAACGCGATGATGTTTTAAATTGTAGCGTGAGTGACAGGCCAGAGAACTGCAGGCATCTGTCAACGTATAGTCTTACACACACACACACAGACACACACACACACACACACACACACACACACACACACACACACACACACACTGTGGCAGGAGATCCAGCCGTATAGATGAAAACAGAAAAGAAGCCATTTTTTTTTTTTTGTCTAGTTGACATTTGCCTGCTGATGTTTAATGTCAGCGCCGAAAATCCCTCCACGTCTCCTTTTGTTTAGATGTTTCATTGTATGCCAGGCGCGCTGCTGCACGCGCCCCCAGAGGAATTAATTTACCCTCCCAGCATGTTTGCGTATCGTCTTTAATTACCACGGTCGGGGTGTATTTTGACACGCTTTCAGTAGCAATAGCAGTAGCTCTCGATAGCTTTCAATAAATATGTACTGGCTGCGAAGAGAAAAGGTTAAATGGCAATAGAGCAGAGTGGGCTGGTGTCTGTCTGGCTCCCTCTCCTCCTTCTACTCCGAGGATATCAATAGACATTTTCAGACAGATACAGTATGTTGTATCAGAGAAGTAGGGCAGCTTTAACCTTTACCAAACACTGGACTCATCACTAATAAGCCTGCCCTTTCATACCTCTTTCTTCCCTCTTAAACCTTTACCATGCATGATAATACAGTCATTTAGAATATTCCTCATCTTTGGTTCCGTCGTGTTGTACAAGTTTGGTTCTACAGGACGAACCCTTTTGACCTTCAGGTTATAACATTCATTGAAATAGGACGGGGGGAGAGATGACATTCAGAGACATTCAGACAGAGTTCTCTCTAAAAGCTCAGCCCCAACTCCCGAAGACACTGTAAGAGGCGCTGATCAATGGCAGCGTGAACAAAGTCACTTTATGCTTTATGTTATTCCTTCACTTGACAGCTCGGGGAGTTTGAATCAGTGATCATTAGGCAGGATTTTAACAGACTAAAGGGAGAGAAAGTGGAAAGGATTGCCGCCCCCTACGGGTTTGGAGGTTAATTCATCACTTGTATCATAAGAGGGGGGCTGTTATGAGGAGGTAGAAAGACTTGTGTCAGACATACCTTGGTGAATATGTATGAATATGAGTGACTCAGTGCTTTGTGATCTTCAGATACCTTTATGAATAATCTCAGAGTGCTTGTCTTCACACCTTTCTAATGATTCTTATTAAAGGTGAAAGATTTCATCTGACATAAAGAGACTAAGGAATGGGGAAATGAGACAAGGGTTGAAAGAAAAGGGGAATTTGTCTACGCTGAAAGTAATTATCAGTGGAAATATGGATGGATTGGAGTTCGGTGGGGGGAATAATCAAAGCAAATGGTGTTTGATCCTGCCTCAGCTCTCACTTAAAGGCCCTTACGCATCAAGCCAACGGTCGGCCGTCAGACAGATTGGGGCCGTCGGTGAGCGCCTGTCGGCCTAGTTTTTTCGGTGTGTCCCGAACCGTCGGCTTTAGTCTTCCCATGTCGGAGGTTTTTCACCCGTTTCAGCATGTTGAATCGGTGGCGGCGCCCGCCGGTGAGAGAAATCACTCTGATTGGCGGTTCAGCTTAAACGAATCAGTGCACGGGAAGAGAAACGGACGTGAGGAAAGCAAGCCAACGAGTAAAGTCATCTCATCTGATCATTCCAATACATGGATATTTTCACAACAACCCTTTTTGAATGACGAACACAGACTACCACGACCTGCTGGTAGGGAGAGTTATTACATCTCACACAAGCACAGAACGTACGTGGTAGTCGGCTGTCGGCTCTAGTCTTTGCGGTGCGTTCGAGTGCAACTTTTTGGACAAGACGAAGGCGACATGAGGCGACACAACTGCTGGCCTTCATCCCCTTTTGTTCTTTGATGTGTCCCCAGCTTAGCCTGACACCAACCACCATGTTCTCCCCTCTCCCTTCACATTATTCATCACCTCAGATGCAATCACACTGACCACAGCAAGCCTCAACAGTAAAGCTATATTACAAAACAAACCCCAGACGCACACACACACACACACACACACACCACTGCAATTCCCACATGGAGGCAAGGCAAGGCTACTTTTAAGCACATTTAAACACTCACATATACACCACACACTTCACACGCGTAGCCGGTGGATGTTATTTATTGTTGGCATTTATCTCCCAGCGTGCAGCACTGTTTGTGCTTATAGCTGCGAGCGACGCTGAGCCTTCAGTCCACATCGGCCAGCTTTGTGGAGTGGGAGATTGTTTTTACGGCTCGGCTTTTTTTTTTCTCCCCCTGTAATAACCAAGTCAAATGTCACGCTTCACCGCGCAACAAGCAACGGCAACAGTCGAGAAAAAGCGAGGAACCGTTCCTGCCTCCTCTTAAAGATGTCCATCCACACCCTGCCTGCCTACGCTAGTGACAGAACTCCACATCACTACACCTGTGCTGGTGTCATTTAGAGCAAAACAAAGGCAGAGGAATGTGATCTGCGACTACCAGTTTATTACATAAACGATGAGTTGTAGGAAGTATGGTGCAGGCCTGTCGGTGACAAATCATTTGAATTCATTCCGAACCCCTCGCTACAGTGTAAGTGAATTAGCCTGCTATGTCAGCATGACTGCAGTGATCTCAACTCCTTGTCTATGCATACACTCACTCATCGCCTAAACATGTTTTAACCAACAGCACAAATGCTAATGTAAAACACAATATGGGCTCGATTAGTCACATATGCTCAAGAGCCATAATAACGTTGTCAGGCTTGCCCTTACATCATTCCGTGACCCTAGATGAGCAGTTTTTTTTAACTTCCAATAGGACTATGGACCGTGGAGAACAAATGGGCTTGTGAAGCTGCTGTTTTAACACCGTGGACCACATAAGAGCAATTAAACAGTACATTAAAATCCCCTCTTTACGATCATATCACACTTGTCACTGATCCATTAGTAGCTATATCTGCCAAGCAATGAGAATCTTAATTGCACAATTAATTCCGGCCTCTGATTGATGTGACCGCCGGATTTATGGCTCGTGCGAATGCCGGGGAAACGCAGTAGACAAATGCGTGACAGTATTGCTCACAATTATAGCAGACTAATGGCCTGTTTCATAAGTGCCAACCCTGGTGGCCTGGTTTAAAATCCTCCCTGCCATGTTTTTTTTTACCACTGGACTGTAATTGAGGTATTCAGGAGGACTCCATTTGTAGTACAGTTGCTTTAGCTGCTATTTATATAAGTCTCTGAAATCATTATATACAGTAGAAATAAAAGCACTGCTTCCCTGAAATGGATCCAAACAAGCTCCCCATTGTTTTTCTCTTCCAAGTCGAGGCAATCATCGTCAGCGTTTGCATTGCTTTGCGCAATTATTCACGGCAGATGCTATCTCTCTTCCTCTTTCTTAAGCATTGCTCTAACAGAGTTACACAGCCGGCTTTTGTTGTGGCGCCCGCCGTACAGTGAGGTTTCCATTCACGACTCCCCCTGTATTAAAGTTGGAAGACAAGAGCAGACTTATGAAGCTGTATTGATTTCCTCGCTGCCGAGATCCATTTACCGAGTCGGTAGAGGGGGAAATGAATTGATACAAGGCAAACAAAACACAACCCTCTGTCTTTGGAGGCAACTAAATGATACACAGATCTGTTGAGTTAGAGCCAAGTTCACCCCCTCCTCGTTCTCCTTTCATTTACTCCTCAACATGGGATTTAACTTTGTCATTCCTCCAGTCTAGGACGGTTTAGTTAAAACGTTGTGAATGGAAAAACAACATCTCCGCCGGGAACAAAGGCTCCAATATGTGATGCTATCAAGAATATCTGGCAATGGATGCATCTATAAGCTGTTTTATGTATGCCTCTGCACCGGCGACAGTCATGGCCGGAGGGATTATGTTTTCAGGTTGTCTGTGCGTCCGTCCATCCATACCATTTTCGTGAACGCAATAACTCAGGATTCCTTTAGAGATTTCTTTTAATTCGGCACAAACTTCCACTCGGACTCAAAGATCAACAGATTAGATTTGGGTAGTCAAAGGTCAAGATCACTGTGACCTTACATTCACCCCGTTCTTGCAAAATCAATATCTCAGAAACGCCTTGAGCAAATTCTTTCAAATTTGGCGCAAACATCCACTTGGACTCAACAATGAACTGATTAGGTTTTAGTGGTCAAAGGTCAAGGTCACTGTGACCTCACATCCTTCCCATTCTCGTGCTACCTCAGGAATGGCTTGAGTGAATTTCTTCAAATTTGGCACAAACGTCCACTTGGATTCTAGGATGACCTGATTAGAATTTGGTGGTCAAAGGTCAAGGTCACTGTGACCTTACATCCTTCCCATTGTTGTAAAAAAGCGATATCTCAGAAATGGCTTGAGTGAATTTCTTCAAATTTGGCACAAACGTCCACTTCAAGGATGAACTGATTTGATTTTGGTTGTCAAAGTACACTGTGACCTCACAAAACACGTTTTTGGCCATAAGTCAAGAATTTGTATGCTAATTCTGACAATTTCACACACATGTCTAAAAGGATGAAATGATGAAGTGATGACTTTTTGGACAGACATGGATGTAACCTGGGACTTGACCGGTTAGTGGAGGCATACAACTGTAGAACAACAGCATTAGAAAACAGTTTTATTGCCAACAACGAATTTGTCTTGGTGATTTGGTGCGTTTGCAGCAATAAACAAAAAAAGTTGTACAAAATACACTGCTGATCTAAGATCAATTTGCTTTGTATGAACAATATATAACTAATGTAAGATACTAGATAGAAATAATGTGTTCAGAACATTGAGATTATCCTTTTAACATTCATCCGTGTCTTGTCTCACATCTCCTTTCACTCCTTTCACTTACAAACACAAAGCCGAATCATTAACCTTGGGAATGCTTTAAGAGCGCAGCGTTCAGATGATGATAAACCTTTTTATTATTCTTCCTCTGAAGTGCTGATAAACAGCGCTATCTCGAGCTCTGCAGCATCTACAGCCATGCCAAAAAATGACATCTTTGGTATTAATATAATTAGATGTCCTTTAGCGTAATGCTCTTTCACAGTAAAGGATGATGTAATGTGTTGCAACTTTTTCCTAATAAAGATGCTGAAGACAGACTCTTTCTTATCTGTCTTTTTAAGGAGTTTATTTATATAACAGCAGACATTTTTACCTCAGCAAAAACTTGGCAAACAACTCGAGGAGATGAGTCACATCTTACTGGTAGGGCTGATAATTTAAGGTGCTGTAACCCTTTTGCAGATATTCACACATCTTCGATAATGGATTCCCAGGCGTACTCTATATGATATGACTTTAAAACAGACCAGCTGCTAGAATATAATTGAGTGCAATCAGCAAATTGCTCTGCTATTACAAATGTCTAGAAATAGCTGACCTGTACTCTGTAAATCTTTTCTAAAAATACAGCTGGAACTCAGGTGAAGTCAAATTACAGGAATTGCTCTAAAGGCCTTTGGAAGGGGGGTAGTGTAGAGCTGTGGTTTTGCAACCTGCAATCAGCGAGAGCATCTATGAATTTACGGAGCTCTTCAGAACAGTTTGGCAGCAGCGGATGCATCTTAGAGGTCACTTTCTCTTCCACTTTATGGCTTAAAATGTCTCTGAAATGACAGGCCATGGTGATCCAGTAGGTAAGGGCTCCAATGTGTTACCATGGCACCAAAAAGCTCTTCCCCATTTCCGAAAAAGCATCGTCTTGTAGGGACACTTTATCCAAATTGTCCACTGAAAGCTTCATCAAATCCATACTTTGCTCTCACTCCCAGGGACACTTTTTCTCACCTTTTTTCCTCTCCCCTCTTCTTGTTTATCACTGTCACCGTCTCGCTCAAGAACGCCGATGAATCCTTCCTGCATTATTACCCTGGCTCCTATAGAAAGGTTCTCTGATCAAAAGTGCAGAGTTCAGAAACATGCTCCGTCGTAATTAAAGTTAATGCTGCCAAGCGCGGTTGAAGACAATGCCAGCCTGGTTAACGATTTCTGAGCGTGTCTCGTCGGCGCCACCTGTTTTCGTTTAGCACTTTTCAGCAGCTGTTCCCATAATTATGCTTGCTGTCAGTGCAGAGAACGGGAGGGTGCACCGCAGCATTGTGCTATGCCGATAAACAAGGTAGTTAAAGGCCACTTATGGCGACACAGTCACTCTCCCGGAGGGGATTCAGCGTCTGTTTCCAGAACACATAATGCCTTGAAGTGTGTATGTGCAGTTGGACATAGCAAAGCGCTTTTTATCCGCCATTAGCTTGAAATGAGAGGCATCTGCTTCGTGATGTGCGTCTATACCGTGGTTCCGCCGAAACGCCTTTGCAAACATCCCCAGTTGCCAAGTACACTTAAAAAGAACATAGAAAATAAAAAGTGAATTTCTGATTAGATGTAATCGCTTCCTAAATCGCCCACAGAAACATCTAGTGTCAAGCCAAACCTGAGTATTAGTCTGATTTTGGTTGCTCACAGAGAGATCTACTCTTCATTGATAATGCATTTGCAGTGATGTACATAGATCTGGCCTCAGATGCCCTCATAGAAACAGACTTTGTTCTGCTAATGAGCCAAATGAGCCTACTCATTAGAAAATCCCCAAAGGGGAACAGTCCCAGTTTGTCAGCGCTGAGTCCAAATGTGTTGGATTGCCCAGTGAAGACCATGTAATGTTAGTTCACAAACACTTAAACCCTGCCACTGCCAGCCATGCACGTCATGCCCTTTAGTGTTGTGTAACAGAACAGCCCCTCATTGTACCTGAATTAAATTTGTTTTTAGGCTTAGGGGTATTTAATATTCGTCCCCTTTGTCAGAAAATGTTGCGAGGAGAAACACCGCCAACAGAAATTTGTGTTACAATACTTATCACGCGTGCACCCACTTTTGCAATTACACCCATGGCTGATTTCTTTTAGCCCTTTTAAATTCATTTCCAATGACCTTTATGTCGCCAAATTGGGCCAAGTGTGGAGAGAAGTTTCCAGCGGTGTTAATTGTTTTAGGCAGTGATGTGCGGAGAACTCTGAGTTATGTGTGAATAGATGTAATTGTGATTCATTTGCACTCTCTGGCTCTCTCTCTCTCTCCCCTGCATCTCACTCCTGCTTCTCCTGTTTTCTTCTGACACACGCTCACGCACATCCAGCACACCTTTCTTATTAGCACGTGACAAGTTAAGCGAGGTAGAAACAAAACAAAAAAGGCCCTATTAAGCAGGCGGGGCTCTTTTGCAAGACAGATGAGCAACACTTTACTCTGTTCACCTGCTTGTGTCTCTGCTCAAATGCTGCCTCGATTGCCCTCCTCCTCCCCTGCCAGGACAATAGGCTGTGATGAATGGGTGCTATACCCATCGCAGTGTTAATTAATAAAGGACTTAATTGTATAATGGACTGTGACTGCACGGCTCTGTCAGAGAGAGCAAAAAGAAAATGACAATGGGCTTCTTTTGTGATGAGCTGGCCGGTCACTTGAGTTGTTCAGATAATGGTAATAATTATATTACAACCACTCTACTTAAAATTGGTTAAGCATTAAGTTTGACTTTGATGATTGGTACCTGAGTAGCCTACAGCACTGCACCTTTTATACACCAGGCAACATACCATTTTTGCTGCCACCAATGGTATCTTTAGACAACTACACACTACATTTTCAAAAAGGGAACGACATACAATATTATAATGTGGTTTGACCATGACGACAATGTTAAGACTGTAGAGACTCGTATTTGCGAATAACAGGCTGGTTGACGACAGGAGCGATTCTAGGATGACAAAGACATGTCCAGTCAAAAGCATAGGTTTCATTTCAACATTGGGGGGGACACATCAAGCCAGGGGTCTGCATGGGGGATCCTCACCCAGGAAATGTTGAATGGCAAACATTTAATTTCCTGCATTCTGGTGAATTTTTATGCACCAATTTCTGCCTTTTCTGCATCAAGTTGTGGTGGAAATGTCTTAATGTCTTGAGATCAGACGTCAAGGCACTCCTTTTTTTTTTAAAAGGAAAAGGAAAATTGCCATGCCAGTTTTCCTTCCACAAAATTTTGCCTAAATTCAAAGCTCCTTCCCGACAAGTTAACGTGTTAATATGACATGAATTCCTTAGGTTTTCTAGTTTCATATGATACCGATATCTTCCCTTCCCGCGACAGCATCTTAAAGACAGTAATGTCGGCTAGGATCGCCGGCAATCCCGCAGGTCTCAGAGGGTTTGATAATTATTTTTTTGGGGTGCTGAGATTAAATGTAGGTGTGCTTGAGCAACCCTAAAAAGAGTCTAAAATCGGCAAAGTTTCACAGACATTTGGCAGCTTTGTTGCATTAAGTACACCTATAAACAGAGTTTTAGCAGTGCATACATGTAGACAAGCAGCATATACTTACCTTCACAAGTGCGTGAACAGGTAGACACAAACATGTATGGGAGAGTTACTCTAATTGTAACAGTTTTCACTTTTCACTCTTCATTTTTTTATTCTGACCTAGATATGTAAACGTTTCAGCCTACACATGTCTGCTATCATAAACCACTTAAAGTTTTTCAATAGAGAACAAAAAGTTGTAAGGAATTAAACTGAAAGTGGATGCTGTCTGAGTCTTAGTTGTAACAGCGTGAACTACTGTACGGTTGTAACATGGCTAAAAAACAGCATTAAACAAATACTTTTCATGGTAAATCATCAAAAAGATTTCAGTCAACTGTTTTTACGTCGATTTCATACCACAGATGTGATCAGAAAATGTATGAAACAAAATTACACTAATAAAACCAATTGGTGCATTTGTGTCCTTCCTTGTTGGCAAGTCCATTGATTACACCTACATAGTTAACACATTTTATTGATGGACGTTGTAAAAATACTACAACCCTAATTTTATTAAGATTAAAATTGAAAGACATCTGAGTATTGGCCAATACGGTGCATGCTTTTTAGGGCAGCCCGTGCGTACAGAGAGACCCTGTCTGATGACTTTCTCTGATGCTTTTTCTAGCACATCCCCGGGCACTAACCACCGGTCGCGCCCATGCTTTAGCATTCCTTACAGACCAGAACTAGCATGCATGACGTGAAAACTATGCTAACTGACGAAGAACAGATCAATGCAGGCAACCATGTGGATCATTTCAAACACAATTTTATATCCGAAAAATACCTCTGGATGTTAATTTGTACTTTTTTTACCCACTGCCATTCCCTGCAGAGTGGCCGGATCCTGTTGATATTTCTCAGGGATGTTTAGTACTGCACTGGTCACATGCCGTGATGAGGTCATGATGGCATTTACATAGCAAGAGAAAATGTGCCTGTTACAACTGTAACGTTTTACATTTAAGGTAACTCCCCCCTACTTAACAGCAGATATGTCAGCATTCACATGACGAGCGACTAAAGCAACGAAAAGGCCAGCGTGGCCAGCTACATCGTCACCAATCCGCTGTTGAAGCGTTGCTGAAACGCTCGTTGACGTAGTTATGTCGTTAAATAGCACTAGGAACAGAACAAAAACATATGATTGACTTACACTTCACCACTTCATTGGAGCGCTGAAAACAAGTTGACTCCAACTTTATTTGCAGTGTCAGGCGTCAATCTGTAGCTTCATGTCACCGTCTTCCATTGAACATGACTTGTAACCTGTTGCTGTGTCGCTCGTAGTGTGAACACAGCTTAAGGAAGTCGACTTCCCTGCTTCCTCACAGAAGTTCAGACCACATTACATCATATTTGTTTGAGTTTTACTGTCAGAACGAACACATCTGAATGTGATTCTGTAGTTTGAGTTGTGAATCCTGACAGGACACATTGTAATCTCAAAAGTTTGTTGTTAAAATGTGCAAGGCCGAGTGTCTCACAGTCATGTGTAGTTTGTCCCTGGCGTTAGCAGCAGGCAGGGGTGGAGGTGTTGGAGACATTCAGCCATCATTAGTGAGTGCAGCTGTCTCCGGAGAGAGTTTTTCTCCTTGCTGTTTAGGAGACAATTTGGGTTTGTCACTCCGTGTTAGCAGAAGGTTTCCTGCCAAGTGACCGCAGCTGAGAAAATAATTTGATTTGAAAAAAAAAAAAAAACATGTTGAACCCCCAGATGTTGAAGTTAACAATTGGGATTTTTGGCTGATAACACAGACATATTTTAAATTCAACCTTTCCATTGTGCTTTTTGATTTAAGCATGCAACCGTTTCACTGTTTTTACATCAGTTCATCTTATCGCCAGCGCTTTTGTTCTCTCCGTCCCAGGTGCATAAACGGGGCTGAGCTCGGAACAATGAGGCGACTTTTCTTTCTTCTCCTGTTCAGAGGTGGTTGAATCCAGCTCCGCCTGAGCTGAATCGGTGCAACGAGGCCTGTCAAGCAGCCTGACAAACTCATTCTTGGCTAGCGGCGCTTGTTCCTGTCTGATGAAAATGTTACACTGCTCTCTCATTCTCTGCCTCGGCCCGCTATTCCCGGAACACGGCTCTGAGTGGGTGGTTATTCTGTCATCATTTTGGAAGAGAGAGCGCGCGCGCGCACACACACACACACACACACACACACACACACACACACACACACACAGAGGCTCAGACAGGGGCCATCCAAAGTAATTTTTTCATCCAATGTATTACTGTGTTCAACTGCTGGGCTAAAAGCCTCTCCGGGGACATAACTCATAGCCACTATTTATTTATTTTATTATGATAAAACATCTTGGTTAAAGATAAAGACTGACCCTGCCAATGACGCACAAGGCCATTCATCCACGAGCGTTCTTTTCAGAGTGGAAATTGTATGTTTGCGCCGCGTTGCTAAGGGGCCCGCATTGGAAACCAACTGATCACATTCCACGAGCTAAGGTTGCTTCAATTTAACCGCCGTCAAAGCTTTCTGTGTTGACAGTTCTCACACAATGTCTTTCCAAGCTCCAAACAACAAAGTGTGAAGTGAAACATTGTTGATGTATTATATTTACACCTGCACTGGATGGGGTTTTTCTGTCCCCTATCCGCTTTATTCAGCCGTTTGAGAGAAAGCAAAGGGTCATTTCCCAACAAGAGCCGGTGATTTCTGCAAACGAACCGGAAGTGTTGAAACGCAGCGTGATTAAATGGATTCCAGCGGTCTGAATTTACTGTGGGGGTCCAGTCACGGACAAAAGCACCATTTGGCAAGTTGTACTGACAGGTGTACTGCCACTTTTGAAAACAGGAGGAGAAATCAGAGAGAAAGAAAAGGGGGCAGATAGAAGGGCCGTCTGGAGAATAGGGGCTCAGTCAGAGGGTGTTGAAAAGAGCCTCCACCTGAACGCACCGCTGCATCCTAATAACTCCTCAGCCTCCCGGAAAAAAAAAAAGCCACCTCCTGCTCTATCTTTCCCCGTCTTTCCTCCGCTTCACTCCGTATCCGAGCAGCTGTGAAGGGCACACACCTGGCTGCCATCCATCTGGCTGCGTGTGTGTGTGTGTGTGTGTGTCGATGTGAGTCTATTTAAAGAGGTCTTGCGGTGGGTTTCTGGGGTTGATTGCTCTCACCGCCAGTATTGTTCATGTGGATTTGGCTGCCATGGCAATAACTGCGCACGTACTGTACAATCTGGCCCAATCACATTAGTACAGCGCTGCTCTCGAGCTTCCCGTGGAGCGGGCTCGTGATCGGACGGTCGTCAGCTCTTATGTGTTGGATAAAAAAACGTGTGTGGGGAGAAAAGGGGAACAGGAAACACTCTCATGTCCTTGAGCAAGGCACTCCCGGGAACTTGAGTGGAGCAGCTCAGTGGCCTGTAGCAGAGGCTCGCGCGTCTGAATGGAAGAATCCTCTTGGAAGTAGACAGAGATAGAAGCAGTGTCTCATTTTCTGTCAAACTGTGAGGAAAGAACAACTGTGGGCTGAGATCAGAGCTTTTGGTTTCAGCACATTTACTCAGCTACAGTGTGTTGGCCGTAGCTCAAAAAATCTTTGAACCACTGAACGGAAATGATTCTAAAACATTCTAAAATCTTTACCAGGTTTTCCCGTAGTCAACATAAGAAAGAAAGTGCCAGTTCTTTGATGCCTCCTGGCATTTTACGCCATTAGCTTTCTCTCACACCTCTTTTCCCCTTCTGTTTGGCTGCAAGCGAGAGGTAAAATACACAAATGCTATTCCTTTTTTTTTTACAGATGCTCTTTGTTAGACACCAGTTGAAAATGTCAGAAAAGAGACTGGAGTAGGTGTGTGATGGACTATTTTCCAGCTGAATTGATTGTGCTGGGTGTTAGACACTCAACAGTACTCTCTCACACCTCTCTGGGGACTGGAATGAACCATTTTTTCTGTGTACCATGCATGAAGATCCGCAGTACCAGCCTTACAATAAAAGGCCCAAGAAGGGTCGGGTTCTTAACGTGTCACAAATTATCCTTCAAAGGGGGTGTTGTTCAAAGGAAGCCATCGTTGTTTGAGCGCCAAATTGCTACCTGGCGCTTTCAAAGTTCTCCGCCGTCCCCGCTGTTCCTACACCGAGCTCATGGCGGTGGAAAGGAATTAGCAGCGCTCGGCTAGACAGTACGGCCAATTGACGATGACAGCCCTGAGATATGTGTCATGCTTGCCATCCATTGGCTTTCTTCTCCTGGCCCCCCCATCTTTCCCCTCTTTATCTTGTCTCCCGCCTGCTTTCCATTTTCTTGTCATTCACTGTCCCTGTTCTTTCAATTTTTGTCCCGCTAGTCTCTGTTCTCTTTTTTTTAAATTGTCTTAGTTTTTCTGTCTTTTCACCAAAGTCAAAGTTAGATACTGCAACCTGAGATCTGGATGCAACAGTGACCTTAGTTGTGCACAGCAATAGTTTCCCAACCTTGGTTGGTAAGTTGAGTCATCAGCCCAAAAGACTCAGGTGCGAATTCACAAAGAATGCACTGCAGCCGCTGATAAGACCATGAATTGCACATCATTCGCAACCGCTATCTGCCCCGTCTCAAGGTCCGATACACAAACGATATTTCACTAATGATATTACAGCGCAAACACGCCCATAACGTTTTGCGGCTGAGTGCAATTTGCTCTTTTTTTTTTGCAATTGCAATTATCCATGTGGCAAAGTATAAATGTGCTTGAGGCCAATGTGTCTTTTGTGAGGGGTGAGAGTCAGTCTGAGCCAGAAGCCCATCAGGACCCAACGGGCCCCGACACACTGAGGCGATCCGGGCCAGGCTCGGGCGATATAGACCGGGCTCATTTCACTTCTCTCCTATCATGGTGCCCATATACGCCTCCGTGCCGCAGAGGACACATATGCCTGTGGGTGAAATAATACATCATTAATGAAGGAAAATATTTTATTATATTTTTTTGAGACATTTTTTAATTTTAAAAAAAATGAAATACCTGCAGCGATCAAACGGCAGCAGAAACGATAAGAGAGTATCACCATTAAGAGAGACGCTGTGAGCATTTACGCACGAGGCACAGCAGCGTAACTTCATTTATTATTTAAATAGTAGTATTAATAGTATATTGATTATAAATATAAATTGTATATTAATTATATAAATAGTATAGTATATTAATTATAATAATTATATAGTAGCTTTCAGTAGCTAACAGCTTTATTCATTTATTTTTCATGACACAAATGGTAAATGGACTTGCATTTAATATGGCGCCTTTTTAGTCTTCCGGCCACTCAAAAACATGTCAGCTTTCAGCCGGTCACACACACATTCATACACTGATGGCAATTTGGGGTTAAGTGTCTTGCTCAAGGACACTTCGACATGTGGACTGTTTATCGGACTGTTTTTACAATGAGGCTCATTTGCATAGGATTTTGGACTAAATGTTTGCATATAATCTCATTTAAATACATGCAATCAGCAGGATTAGTTCATTGTTGTCTTATTTCCACAGGTGTAGCTGCTGCAAAAACTGTGAATTCACCCATCAGATTTTGTTTTTTGTTTTTCACTTTTTTTTAAAAACTTTATTAGCACATCAGCAGTGCCACAGCCTTGACACATATCCTTAACCATTCTCTCTTTCTCTCCTTAATACCCACAGCAGTCAGAGGATGATGACATCGTGTTAACCCCCGACGGTACGCAAGAGTTCATGACCTTTGAGATCCCTCTGAATGACTCAGGCTCAGCAGGCCTGGGAGTCAGCGTCAAGGGTAACCGGTCCAAGGAGAACCACGCCGACTTAGGCATCTTTGTGAAATCCATTATCAATGGAGGTGCTGCTAGCAAGGCAAGGAACTACTCCCACCCACTTACGCTCTGACCATTACCCTGATTGATTTGATTGATTTCATTCATTGTTTTTGCTTTAACTCGAGGACCTACAGTACAGATAAGTATAAACATGTGGTGGACTATTATGCTGCAGGGATTATAAATCCGTGTCATGGTGATTTTGAAGTGGTCACTTGATGTTAATGCCGTTTAAGTGGCATGACTACCATGTTGTGAATGATTTCCTTGAGGCAACGATGTTCTTACATATTTTATTATCCCCCTTGAGCTGTTAAATGGAGAGTGTTCATAAATAGCAGTGGTTTGTAACATCATTAACACATTCAAATGTTTTCTAGAGAATGTGAATAGGGATACAAGTTTATGATCTTGCCCTGGTATTTATTGTGATTTTCTGGGAGAAGGGACTACATGTGATCGCTGAAACCCGAGCAGCTGCTGAATGGACATACTGTTCCTGCTCAAAATCTAATGATGACAGTGTTCAGAAGAATTGGATTCAAGTGTTTTATGAGGGATATTTCTGATTTTCTCTGACGGTCTGCAGGATGGCCGTCTACGAGTCAACGACCAGCTCATTGCTGTCAACGGGGAGTCGCTGCACGGGATGACCAACCAGGACGCCATGGAAACGCTGCGCACATCCATGTCCGTAGAGGGCAACAAGCGAGGGATGATTCAGCTCATCGTGGCCCGGCACACGTCCAAAAACTTTGAGGTATCCTAACAGTCAGGGAGGAGTCACACTGATGTACTAGGGACTAATTTGCATCACAAGTGGTCAGATTGTATTGGTCTGCCTTTGAGTTAGAGTGTGAATTGATTTAAAATATTTAATCACAATTAATCGCATGGTTGTCCATGATTAATCGTGATTGATCACTAATGAATCGCACATTTTTATCTGTTTTAAAATGTACATTAAAGGGACTATTTGTAACTTTCAGAATTGCTTGTTAACAGCGACACCTGTGGCCGTGAAGTCAACGAAAGTCAGCGTCGGGCTCGCGCTTGCTCGCTCTAAATATACCTGAACGAGCATCGCTCAAAACAGTGAGGCGACACACGTCAGCTAAAACCACAACATAACTCTATATTTCAGCTGCTTGGCAGTAATGTTAGCTGACCAGACGAAGGTCTCTCCATGAATTCGTGCTGGTTTTTCCTGCCTCCGCCTCCGGTGTCTCCCTCTCCGGAGGGAGACACCGGATGCGGAGGAAGGAAAAGTGGGTCGGTGCCGGGGCTCCGCAGAGAGAAACGCTATCAACGGCACCCGGTCGGAGACGGTAACGTTTCTCTCTGTCTTCACAAGACACGGGAAACCTCTGTTGGTCTGGAGGAGCTGCAGCATTTATTTCTGCACAAACGTCCACTGAACATTCACTAGATATTCTCAGAGCTAAACTAACTCTTCTGCAGTGTGTAGTGAGCGCGCGTTCACGTCTAGAGGCGGAGCGAGACAGCAAGAACGCGCGCACTGTCTGAGTGAAGGCAAGCAGGCAGAGGAGGAGAGGCTCCGGCCACACGCGAGCGCGCATGTGTCCCGACCCGGTACATTTATACGCTTAAAAAGTTACAAACAGTCCCTTTAAAGGGAGATTTGTCAAGTATTTAATACTCTTATGGGAGTGAGCAAATATGCTGCTTTATGCAAATGTATGTATATATTTATTATTGGAAATCAATTAACAACACAAAACAATGACAAATATTATCCAGAAACCCTCACAGGTACTGCATTCAGCATAAAAAATATGCTCAAATCATAACATAGCAAACTGCAGCCCAACAGGCAACAACAGCTGTCAGTGTGTCAGTGTGCTGACTTGACTTGCCCCAAACTGCATGTGATTATCATAAAGTGGGCATGTCAGTTTTTCCTCTCCAAAATTTAGCATCAGTTTGTAGCATTATTTAGCCTCCTTTGCGACAAGTTAGTATGACATGGTTGGTACCAATGTATTCCTCAGTTTTTCTAGTTTAATATGATACCAGTATCTTCACACTAACTTTGAAAACTGAGCCCGCTACAACCTAAAAATCACAAGTTGTGTTAACGCGTTATTATCTCATTAACTTTGACAGCCCTACTTTGAATATGTCTTTGATCTGATAGTGTTATTCGTATGAGCTACCATAAATCAGTATAAGGCACAACATGTTTATACAAACTCAACAAACACACATGCATGTTCTAATTCAAATCCTGACAAGCGGAGGACATATTGACTGAAGAAGAGGGATAGCTACATTTCAACCGCACTGAATGATAAACGAGAGTGGCTTTCCTCTACCTCGCCACCGGCCCTAATCTATCCCCCATAGGTTTTTTTTGTTGCTTTGAGATAGCTGGAGGAGCACCTTTATGAAGCAACCACACCACCATGCAAATCTTCAAACAGTCCCATTTCCTGTGTGAGATAGGTGATACCGTCTCACATTTCCTCCCCATTCTCTGTGTGACTTTCTTTACCCACCGTGGGCCTTGATATGATATCTAAGAAGCACTTCACTGACTTCTGATTGACAGGCCTGCGGAATAGCACTGTAGGATAGGCAGATAAAGGAATATGTATTTCGGCCAGGTGGATATACTGTATGTCATTAGGCAACAGTCAAGAATATTGAGGCGAGGAGATTTCAACCTCATGAAATTGTGATACTGAACTAATCCCAGCCTACCTTTCTTTAGGAGAAACTGCATTCTTTCACATACTGGAGTAAAAAAAAACCAACATGATTTAGCTCAATGTGATATGCTAAGTGTGACTGTGGATTCATGTGTGAATACAACACACTCACGCACGTTCGCTCGCCCTGCAGCCAGAGGTTGTAGATCAGGTTTGATTAGTGTTGCCGTGACTCTAATTGGAGCCCGTGTCCCGTGGCTGTGTGTCAGTTTGGAGCGCCATGCTGAGCCCCCCCCTCTCTGCCCTTCACCCTCCCTGCAAGCCCTCAACCTCCGAGCGCTCCGTCTCCCTCTCTCTTCATCGCCGCACATCACCCCCTGACGCCCTGTGCACTTGTTTTTCTTCTTGTTTTAATGTCAATTCACCCCCCCCCCCCCCCCCCCTCCCCCCAACATGTGGTGCTCCATAGTTTACCAGGTAGGACATGGGATAAATACAGCCAGGGACTGGAGTTGAATTCTCACAGGTAACACTCATAAATTGCCATACATGATGGCATTAGTGTTTAATATAACACTTAAGGACTGTAAGCCTATTGCACCTTTTTTTTCTCAGTTTTAAATGGGGATCCCTCAAGACTGCATACATCTGCTGGATTGCTTTATGGCAAAAAAAACAGGAATTCATTTTATTTTAATAAAACTCGACAAGTCTCATTTGTATATTAGAGTACGGTCTTGACCTGCTCTATATGAAAAGCGTCATTTTTTGTTATATTTGTTGAAATTCTCATTACATCCTGATCCAATCATTTCATTTCGGCCAAATGAAATGATTGGACAGGCTACCTGCCTGAGTGCACTCTGCCCGTGCACTCATTGCACATCATCAGAGACTTCCACAAGCTGCTAGCTTGACAGCTGTGAGTACTAACAATCGGCATGTTTGTATGTTTACATCCATAATGATAATTTTGGGGGAGTGGCTTTGGAGGGAGGCCTGAATGAACGGGCTGTCAATGTTGCCGACTTGGCGACTTTTTCTCTAGATTAAGGGGCATTTGGAGCGAGTGCTGCTAGCTACTTTCATTGGGAAAGAGTTGGCAGCACTGGGCTGAGTTTTTTGGTTGAATCAAAATCAAAAATCTGGCGTACTCTTGCTAGTTTCTCAAGATTACCAACCCCTAGCTTTAAAGGTGCTCTTTGCGATATTCAGAGCATTAATATAGCAGCAAACAACTATTTGTTATGTAAAGATATAGAGGAGTAATGTCTACCTGAGCAGAGAATGAAGTCTATCTACCTCTGTTGTTTGTTGTAATCTGAGTTTCTCCGTGCTTCGTTGACATCGCCGGGTCAGTTGCGCGTGCCTTTTAGTGCATGTTCGTGAGCGTGCCCCACTGGCTAGTTCAAGGCTGACCCACGGTGTCGTCGTGGAAGTGTAACGTCCACCCTCCGGTTCCCCCTTCAGGTTAGCACCGTAAGTTCTTTTTGCACTGTTGCCATTGTTTGCACTATTAGCGCACTTAGCACCGTTAGCTGCGAGCTGACGACTCAACCGTCACCATGTCGAGAGCCGTGTGGAAGAAATTAGCCACTATAAACAAGGAAACGGCAGGTTTAATGTGTTAATGTGGTTACAATGTTGGTTAAAAACACAAAATGTTTGCTGCAATGAAATGTGACGTCACCATCAGGGTTAGATTACCTTGTACCACAACATTTTGACTGTGATGAAAGATAAAACAGTTGCTGCTGTGGTAACTTTTCAGTGCAGTAAAATGCTTCCCTTATGCACCACTTTAGTGTTTTTGCTTCTTACAACCCTTGAAATGAATGGATCCCTTACTCCAACTGAACTGGATTGTACTTCATGGTTTCAGCGGTACCTGAAGCACCACGCCCCCCACCAACGCAGCCCCATGCATTTTTTAAACACAGGGCTGATTTCGGTCTGCACAGCTTTCTCTTCTCCTTCTGCCTTAACCCCCCCTCCCATCCCGTATCCAAACTAGAGGAGAGGACACATGTCCCTCCGGGGAAAGCTCAGCCCCAAGGTTCAGTGAGTTCTATCACTTCGGTCCAGTCACTCTCCTGTCCTCTTTAATCCCTCACCAGCAGGCAGACAGGTAGACACGCTGACACTGAGCAGACAGTTAAGGTCACAGACAAACAGTTTCAGAAACAGCAAAAATATATTTTATTATTACTCTACCACCTGTCTAGGTGGAAAGATGACGCTTTTTACATTACAGCGTATTAAATTTTGGATCCATTTAGATAAACAATTTAGAGAGACATTTTGACAAGTGTGTATATAAGATGACATTTACTTCAACATCAGTTGCTATGAGACAGCATAATGATGATGTTGCAGAAAAAAAAGATGTAAAGAGAGATGTAACAGTGCATTTCAGATTCCATCCATTAAACTCCCATTACAGGCAATCATACACTGCTGAAGATGCAGCGTCGTCAGGAGGCTTAGTGGTTTGAAAAGGTGCCATGGAGTCACTAGAGGGAATTTTAATATACTCCGAGTAGAGAAAAGATAAGGTTGTAAATTAAGAATTTAAGGTCAGTTGCAAACCTCAAATAAGAAAGGCGGAAGTTAAATGTCGACTCAGGCTCCCGGCAGTTACAACCAACCCCCCCATCCCCGCTCAGCCGTGTTGGCCAGGCAGATACGTGTGGAGCCAGCACCAGTTTGCCACTGTCACCCAGCCGAATGGGAGTGAGCACTGGAGGCCACCATTGAAATGAATCAGATCCATCACTGTCTGCAGGGGGAGAGGAGCCGAGCAGCACAGCCTAATGCATCGGGAGGGGGGCTGGGGGGGGGCGGGCCTCGATGGACGCGGCGTATCCAGGCCACCCCGCTCCATGAAAATAGCATTGATTCCATCATCGCTTGGTCCTGTGGGCTAAATCAACTATTCTTAGAAGAGAAGAGTGTAATGCTTCTTGGTAGTTTAAGCTGCGTTGGTTTGGGTGGGTGTTTGCAAAACCAAAACCACACACACCAGTCACTGATTCGGCATCCCATTTTCTTCTACATGATGTAACTGAAAATGTTCCACCCATGAATACAAACATGAAACACCTTAATGGAAATATAAAATGCACCGTGTGACACTCTCATTGTGTGTCAGGATGACCGCTCAGAGTAGCCTCTCCACATGCATGCACAGACAAATATATAATCCCAACAAAACACACACACACACACACACACACACACACACACACACACACACACTCCACATGTTGCCCAAGGTCTCTCAGAAGCCCATTTGCTTTCAGCAGGACTTGGGGCTGGATCCATTCAGGCATATCCTCTCAGTGGCGAAGACAAGTGCTGGTTCATACTGCTCATGATTACACCCGTGTCTGAGGTGGAGTACCTGCTCTATTTTTTGCTGCCATTAAAGCAGTGGCCTTTGCCTTGGGTTAAAATGAGAATTTTACCCTGACCTTGGAATAAAGAAAAAATACTTCAGCATGATTAAGGATCGATTCAAGTCTAACAAAGCGGTGTTCCGCGCTGTATGAGGACTAAGAGTCCACTAAAGTGTGGATTGTTATTGCTCCTAACGGAGCCTAAAAATATGTCGAGGAAGGCTGTCCAACAGTAAAAGATTTTTCAAATCCTGGCAGATGTTGAAAATGTGAGAGACCCCACATATAATGACATGTTATGTTCAATTTTACAGTTTTGTTCCTATAGTGTGTGGTGAGCAACGATTTGGCCAAAGCAGCACACCACACACTAACAGATTCGTTCATGAACAACAAGAGTCCCGACTCTAAAAAATGGAAATCTCGCGTAATCTCTCACGACCAAACGTGACTTTAGTCAAAACAAATATGGCGGACGACCGGCAGGAAGAATTAGTAATGTTATTTTTTGCACTAATTTGTACTGAAAATTTGCGAAGAAAAAATAAAAATCGCGGATGAAATCATGGCAGAACGTTAAATAAACATTTGTGTTGTTGCCACAAATCAACAAGTTGTTCCTTCATTTCTGAGGTCCATGGTACTACTACTTTATGATTCACGTTTTGCATTAGCCGCCATGATGGCGGTTGTTGTACTTTCTTCTTCAGTCAGCTTGGTTCTCAATTGTCTATCGTTCTTTCCCACGTGACTGCATCATCGGCTGTCCTCGGGGTTCCCCACACACAACAGGATATCGATCGAAAATATTGAACATGTTTAATATTTACCATTTGAAAGCGGTGCGGCCAGGATGGACTACCGAGTTGATCGGGGGATCTAAAAAACACTCTTAACATATGTGCGTAACACTACAGGAATAGAAACCAGTTCTAATACCAATACCTTATAGTGCATTTGATGTGTAATCAGACAAAAGACAAAGGTAGGCAGAACAAGTGTAAATCATTTCCAATATTCTTAGCACATACACAAACACACTCTCTTTATCCACACATGCTTTACCAGAACAATTACTTTTTCCCCTGTTCTGGTTCCACTGATAGCCCTTGTTTGAAAAACTACCATTCTGCCCCAGATAGTCAAGCGATATGATTGGTCACTGGCAATTTGTTTGAAGCATTATAATTGCACGGCTGCTTCAGAGGCTGTGTAATTTCTCTTTCTATATCTGAGTTCTATTAATATATCGTCACATGTGTTTAAGCAATTAAATTCATGAAAAGTCATTTCAATTCCATTATTTTTCATGGCCACACTTCCTGAATGTTCTCCGTCTTCCACGTTTTTTAGGGCAACGATTGATCCTCGAGCCCCAAAACCTGTGACTTGATCAAATGCAGATCTGTTGCAGTAGTTTGGTTATTGAAAGTATAGATTTGTTTTCAACTTTATTCCCTCCGTTGTTATTAGTTTCTTAAAGATGTGCATGCATTTATTACATAATTCAGACATTAACTCTGATATGTCAATGTTTCTGTAGGCTACCACCCGTATTTATCACCTTTCTTTTGGGACAATTTGAAGAATCCTGTGTATGTTTTTTGGAAGTATCGCTGTTGTGGGGTGCCATAGGAATCTTAATAATACAGTAATGTTACATTAAATGAAAGAACCTCCAATAGCCATTTGCCACTGGCTTGAGGCACGCATGTAAGAATTTGGTGAGGTGTTCTGGATAGACTGCAGAACAAAAGGGTGATCAGTTCCATTCGTGGTTCAGTGACATATAGACCCAATCTCAGAACCCATCGGCTATCGATCTGACAACAGATAAGCTTCTGGGGGGCAAGGGGCTATGTTTCTGGGGTTTCGGTGTAGCCGGTGGATATCCGACCAAGGCTTCCTTTTCCGCGCACTGCTCATTGTTTACAGTCCAATTAGCAACTTGAGTTGCGAGACTGGAGTTGGAGTTGACGTGTACGACCAGATTGTTTCACAAGAAGCCAGATAACAAACTCATTTTAAACCAATAAAAAGCTAAATCATTGTCAGACGATAGCCGAAGGGTTTCCAGATTGCATTTCGGCCAATGCGTTCCGCCTCTTTTGCTCTCCACACGGACTGTTTACCTGCATTCAATCAAAGACTGCTTGAATGTGATTGGTCAATACTATTCAGACTACAAACGGAAACCAGATCATTTCCGTTACCAAAATGGTGTCCCTTTGCCTACAGGTTCTTATATGAATGCAGTATCGGTTTATAAAGTTCCATTCTTGGTTCAGTGACATATAGACCCAATCTCAGAACCCATCTAAGAACCCATCGGCCAAATCATTAGCAGTTTATTTGAATCTTAGGTCTTAAGTTGATCCGCTGCTCTCATCTGTGCTGTGGCTAAAACTGACAAATCGACCATTGTATGGGCAGAACAAAGAAGTATGCTTATCATGAGACATCATCAGAACTCATTTCAATACAAAGAGAATTATAGAGAAAACGAAAATAGCGGCTAATGTGCGGAGATTTAAAGTTATGTTATGCCGAGCCTAAAAGATGGATAAAGATGGATTTTCTATGTCTGAGCTTATGTCTGAGAACCCCCCTCGCTCCCTCGCCCCCCCCCCGCCGCTCCCTCTTATCCTGTTTATGAACTTTCACTCAGCGGTGGATGTTTGTTTCTGTCTGTTGCAACAGCCGTGGCAGTTCGTGACACTACTAAGATATTTATCACCAGCAGCATCTAAAGGCAGACAGGCTGATGATAAGCACGCTTGTGGCTGGGTTTCATTTCTCTGATTTGAAATTCATCCCATGACGTACGCACACGCCTCTCCGCACATTTATGCTGTTATTTATGACGGAGATTTCCAGCAGACATCGACTATTTTTGACAGACTGGCTGTCTGGTGTATTTTTTTTTTTTTGTTGTCCTTCTTGACAGCGCTACGGCAACTTGCCAATGAAGCGCTGCATTAATCAGAGCCACAAAAAGACACTTCCGCCGAGATGCTTCACCACAAAAAACCTTTCTCATCTTCCCTGTCTGTGTTTGAGACGCTAGACACATCTACAGATTGAGTTGAATTTCACACTGTACTATTTTTACACCGCGGTGCTCCGCCATAGAGTTCTCATGATAATTCATGAGACGAAGCCTCCTGCCTAAGGACGGGCGGCGCTATCACTTCAGTCCATTCGCTTCAGATATTTCTTAACTTTCACTTTCTTTTTTGTGCTTGTCTCAGCACGGCTTTCCGTCAAGACCGCCTCAAGACATAAATGTAAAGCTTTTATGTAAAGCATTCGCCCCTCTTTTGACCACTTGAAAGACTTTCCAGTCCAGCAACCCCAATTATGTAAATACCATGTGGGACAAGAAACCACTGCAGAGTTGCCCGGTGCATTTAGTCACCTGAGAGACTTGTTTCTGGTTTCCTGTTTTCTCATTTCCCTAAGCCACTGACATGGCACTACATTTATAGAAATGTCCAGCGGTGTCTGCTATTCCTCTACAAATGAAACACTAGTGAGGCTGACATTTACTACACTGCTGAAGTTTTGATATGCATGACAGCTAATTAACGTCAGGGCTTTAAATTGAAGGAATGTGACGGGCTCATAGCAGCATGATGCATAAGGATGACAGGACAGCATGAAAAGAGAGGTGGGGGGGTTAACCCACATTTTTAGGCTGACATAATGACATGAGGCAAGATTACATACAACAGTAAGTGGAATCACAATGATGCAATTTACATATGATCAAAAATGACCTTCTCAAACCGTTTATTGTTTTATCTGAGGCCATTTGCTTTCTAATAATGACCAACTAGGGATCATACCATACTCATACCATACATACAGTACGCTAACCATTAGGGAACATGGTCAGGCAGAACACACAGGAAGCAGACCAAAGCAGAAGATACTTTATTCCCTACGTTCACCTCAGCATTGTTGCATCATAGAGCTCAACAGTGACCACTTTTTGAACCGCTCTGGTTCTTGAAGTGAACATCCCATTCATTCACTCCTTTGACGTAAAAAATCCTTATGTAAAGAGTTGTAAGCATGGAACCAAGCCAAACATACGAGATTAATCGTGATCATAAAACATTTGATTTGGAGCAAAAAAAAACATAAAAAAATGGAAAAAGGCAAAGGTACAAGACTGTGTACATAATTATTTCAAGAGTGAAAGAACTGCTCATCCCATAATCCATTTCGAATGGCGACTCGCCGCATCTGAAAACTCTCGAAAAGCGTTAAAACTAACTGTTGTCGATCAGACAGATTCCGCAACTGCATGCCTTATTTCTCGCCTCAAACGTTTTCAGAAACACATTTTGGTGAACTATTTTTATAATGCAAGAGAAAGTTTCCAAACGAGCCGCCATTTACAAGCACGTGCCATTACTACGTGTACACGTGTGCGTTATACATTTCCTTGGTAACAGCAAGCTCCACCAATCAGAGACGTTACACTTAGGATCGGGGTACTTCTTCATGACATTACGAATAAAACATGTTTTTCTTAAATCAAGGTAGATATCATACGGACTTGTGGCTTCTACAAGAGCATATACCATCGTTTCACAATCTCTTAGCTCGTGGTAAGTCTACTTTGGATGGTTACGACATTATAGCTAACATTATAGCTAATAATAAATTCCACAATTCATAATATGAATGGGATTTCACTTCCGAAACCTTCACCGTTGAGCTCTATTGGAGCTTGCAGTCATAGTAGCTTAACTCTGTGAAGAGAGTGGATACAACAGCTTATTCTGTATATAAAAGAGCACCGAAGTAGTCTCCTCAGCATGCCAATGACTCTGTTTGTAATCCATTCCAAAAGCGCTGCTTGTTAGTCACTAAGAGAACGTTTATGCAAAGAGACAAGGGGGAAGGAAGTGGCTGGCCCTAACAAAAGATGCTCACTTGGATGAGAGAGGGGCTGATCGATAGAGCCTTGAGAGAGCTATCAATCAGAGCCCCGGCCTAGTAAATTATGGTTTTATTAGTATTGAGCTGACCACTGCTGGGAGAGACCTTAAAACATTGAGATGCTGGCCCACATCATAGGCTAGAGAAAGAGAGGGAAAGCTGTGTTGACCCCCCCCAAGTTAAAATGGAGTGATCGAAGTCCAGTTGGATCATCATCATCCCTCTCTCATAGCAAATAGCGGTGATTCATGGAAAGAGGATAGAGCGAGGGGCACAAAGCGGTGCACTCTGGGAAATGCAGTTTGCAATGAAGTGGTGGCTAAATTGAGGAAAGTAGATCGCAGAGCAGCAGAAATGCAATTCCAGCGCTGCTGGGCCCTCATTCCCAGCCGGCTCTCTGAGGACTAACTCATTTAGGAACAGCAGGGGAAACTCAATAGGACCAATTGAGAAAATAATATATTGAATCTGGTGGTTGAGTGGGCTGCTTGGGCGCGGTGGAGGACTGCCGAGGTGAAATGTGTGCTAAAAACCCAAGTGTTTAAGCAACATACACACTTGTATTTGAATACATACACAAACACACACACATTCCTTTCGCTTGGCAGCATAATACACATAGTGTTCACTTCACTTCACTGTACATGATACTATTGCACTATGCTTGAACTTGGCTAGTATGAACAGACAACCAGAAAGATCCCTACTGAAGAGAAGAAAAGATGGAAGAGTATTTATTGGTATGAGTGAAGGACGTGTTTAGAAGTTAATTTCGCAAGTTGGGAACCTCTCATGAGATGGTTAAGGTTAGGCATTGACCTTGAATGGTTAAGGTTAAGTTAGGTCGTCAAGTCTTTTTCAACTTTCAGATCAGATTTCGCAATTTGTGAGTTACCTTCTAAACACGACCATGAGTGACTGTTAGAGAACAGTGGGGTGTTGAAAAAGTTGAAGTAAAACTGATGATGTAAAAACCTTGTTGAGTGAACATTTTTAAAAGTAGCTCATATAACAATGGAATCATTAAACCATCTCACTCTGTGTTGTAACATTACATTGCCCTCTGCAGCACAAGAGAGAGTTCAATATATTGTAATAGTCTTCTAACTAGATTGTACAGGTAGCAAACCTGCTAGCCAACAATGAGGTAAACACGACCCAATAATCATTGAGCCATACGGTGTTAATTAGATATTTTGTATACATTTGAATGTTCTGAGTTGATCTGAAATGTCAGCCACGCCACCAGCACGATTCTGTGGATTGCAGTGTTGCTCTATTAATTGGTCGTCCCATCAGTTTGGTCCAGCCTTGAATATCTCAATAATTATTGGATGGATTGGCATGAAATTATGTACAGACATACATAGTCCCAGGAGGATGAAGCCAACTGACTTTGGTGATCCCATGATTTTTCCTCTAGCGCCACCATGAGGCTGCCATTTGGGGGTTTTGAGTGAAATTTCTCAACAATTATTGAATAGATTGCCATGAAATTCCCCAGAGCATGAACTGTAATTACTTTTCATCTAGAGCCATTATCTGGTAATTTTTTGAATAATGCCATTCCCATCACCCCCAGCAATACATTGTGTATAATTGGCAAATATTAGCATGCTAACTAATTAAACTAAGATAGAGAACCTGATAAACATTATACCTGCTAAAAATGATCATGTTAGCATTGTTATCATGAGCATGTTAGGATGCTAATGATAGCATTTATCAGTACAGCTTCACAGAGCTGCTAGTACAGTATGGGGGCGATCACACATAGATGCAACGTAGTAGTCTCCGGCCTTCCATAAATCTGTATCTCTGTGGGTGTGTTGCTCCAACTGGACAGTGGTTTTCTGACGAGGCTGTAATATTACGCACAAAGTTTGTTTCCCAAGTACCGAAAGCTTTGTCTTCTGTCTTTTGCATTGTGTTACTACAACAATGTCTCCTGAGACTGATCGGCTATAGTCCTGTATCTGTGCTGGAAGCGATCCACACTCCACTATAGTGGAGCAGACTAGTAGACAACTCTGAGCTTCCGTTTCTGTGGGAATCACTTGAGCGTGATTGGCTCACTTATTATGTCTTTAGTTGGAGAAACAGCAGTGGTGGAACAGTTAAACCTGACCAGAAGTTATTCTCACATACCCTGCTATTGTGCTGATTCCCCCTCTGCATGATGCTTTTTGTGAAATCAAAGTTTTGCTAAGAACTCCTAAAAGACCTGGGCACCCTCTTTGGGAAGCAGCGGCATTAGATGGGGCTGTAGGTGGATGTGAGAAGCTAATAAAAGTGGGGTATCTAGCCAGCAGTGAGGTGAGCTGTGCCTGGGGCAGGATGCAGCGGCTTAAGGATTGTAATTACAGCATTATGGTAGAGGTTGACTGGATTAGGGCCACAGCAACAGGCTGAGACCAGGATTGAAGGCCAGGAAATGGCCACGGACTAGACATTATTAGCCTTAGTTGACAGCTTAAGACTAGCCCTGTCAACACACTGCTTCTTCTTCTCCCTCACTGAGTATACTCAAGGTCAGGGATATGCTGATGCACAGGCAAAAACACATTTGTGCATGAGTCTGCACTTAACCACAAACGCATACAAACACATGTACATGAATACAGGTATGCACACACACACTCTCTGCCGCTCCATTCACACATAGACAAATAACAGCATTACCTTGAACACACAACCACACACAGGTGTGCTCAGTGAGTCCAGAGGGAGCTGAGCAGCAGATGATCTTGACTGGGCTAAGTGTAAGTCACAGTGCTCTGCCCTCTCCCTCTGTCAACAGGATAATCCACTCTTTAAATGACTAGATTAAGACAGATTAAACACATGATGAGGTGATGAGAAGCGGTGGTAAGAAAGGACTAAAATCTCAACAAAGACACTGAATAAAACATCCACTTTTGGACAAATAAGCTTCTTGATCACCGCGATGTTGCTGTTTTTAGGTTTAACCTTCCCCCCCTCTTTTTCATAGATCCATTTTATCTGTCTATTTTAGGGGAGTACAGGGAGTCTTTAGGGGGAGATAGCAGGTCAACAATAGATGTCACATAGAAGTGCTCTATTATGTCTCATAAATTGCTGCAGCAATTTTTGGGTTGATAACATTTTTTACACAGATTTGGTGCTACATTTAACCAGTTTTTACCTCTCCAGAATTGAAAAAAAATGATCAATAATCCCTCTAAAATACCACATTAAGTCACCAAGACCTCGAGGAACACCATAGAAAAAGCCATGCTGTGATTTGGTTTCAAAAACTTTTGACATTTGGAGATTTCTTCAAGAATTGCATTTTTCGGCGATCTGATGTCGAGCACTTCTGTTCTGGAAACTGCTCAGAAACCCCCTTATTGTCAATCTAGCTAGGAAAGCCATCCATCCTCTGAATGCTCTAGGTCTTTAGTTTGTGGCTATAAAGTTTCATGAGGCTGTGATTATCCTAGAGGTCACCACAGGTCATTTTATACAGTGAAGTTTCAAAAAATGGTCTCACTATAATGAAATGGCTACTATGGGGACTAACATCATCACACATGAATACAAGTGGGCTCATTGGATCCACAAGAGTCTCAGTTTTACAGTGATACCCAATTTATGCAATTATCAGACTGTTTATAGACCCCAGTATGCAGAAATATTCAAATACACCATTTTAGAATAGGCGAGAATAACACATTTATACTGCCCCAAACTGCATGTGATTATCATAAAGTGGGCATGTCTGTAAAGAGGAGACTCGTGGGTACCCATAGAACCCATTTACATTCACATATCTTGAGGTCAGAGGTCAAGGGACCCCTTTGAAAATGGCCATGACAGTTTTTCCTCGCCAATATTTAGCCTAACTTCAAAGCGTTATTTAGCGTCCTTCCGACATGCTAGCATGACATGATAGGTACCAGCGGATTCTTTTGTTTTTTCTAGTTTCATGAGAGGTTAAACACTCTGGTACCATTTTCTTTTTTGTCTTATGACGCAATCTTGATGATTGACGCTCATGTTTACGATCACATTTTTTCTCCTGTTCATTATGCATCTGTGCCTGCGCGGGGATCAAAATAGATTTCCTAGGAAAAGATGTAAACGTTGAATCACTTCTATGTTTTCAAATATCATGTGGCAGCAGAGAGTGCAGATTTTACATGATGAAATGTCACAGCTTGTCATGCATTAGTCAGTAAACATTCACAAGTCAGTAAACATGCGCCGTGTGCTAAAGCATTAGTATGCACGGAGGCAGACTTAATTAATACTGGATACACAAAGATTAAATAGCTGCCATTTTGCCTCTGCGTTAACTTGATTCCAAAGTCTATTTGCCGTAGAAGCCCAATGAATACTTTTAAAATGAGCGTGTTCGGCGCTCGGAGACAGAGGAAGACAGTTACATAGTGGTCTCTGAGATCTACTCCTCTTGACACATCCTATACATAATTTTCATATCATTCGGTCCTCAGCTGCTCGCTCTCTGTCCACACGTTTTCCCTGCCTCTTACCTGAAACACTCCATCTTACTTCCTCTCGGCTTCATGACAGATCTGAAGCAGATTAAAAAGTGCAGAGAGGGGTTGAGTAAAAGAGAGAGGAGCGAGTACAATAAATCTTTATTTCCTCAATTTGAGCTTTATTGAGTCTCAATCATCTAGGGACACGCTTTTTATTATAAGGCTGGCAGTGGCCTTGGCTCTGATTGTAATTGTGTCGACCCAGCCCCCACCATTTCACACACACACACACACACACATTCCCTCCTCGCCCCTCGCTCTTATCAACGCGCTGTCCCGATAAAGTCCGGCGCTCTCAACCTCATTAAAGCTCTCATTTATATTAAACAGCCGATAACCTGCTGTGCGCCTTCCAGGCTATGCTACTCCCACGGAGAGGCGACTTGGAAGCACCCACACTGCGCCGGGGCCTCAGCTCCCACACCCCCACAATCCTCCTCTTTCTTTTTCATTCCTTCCATTTTTGTATACCAAAAAAGCTCCACTCCTCTCCTCCTCCTCTCTTCCTCTTCCTCCTGCTCTCCTTGTCTTCCTGCTGCGGTTGTTGTGTGATCTTTTACTCCCCTCTCTGTTGGCCGGGAGCCAGCAGAGTGTTGTGAGACATCAATATTAGCCAGGGCCTCCTGGTTTAAAGCATGCTTGAGGTACAAAGTTGAACTGCGCGAGACTATCTAGCTGTAAGGGAGCTATCTGTAATAGGTCCTGTACTGGGAGTTCTTCTCTGGTGCATTCCCCCGGCTGCCCAAAGGCTGCTATGAAGCATTGTGGGAAATAAAGCCCAGGCCCACGGTTTATTCTCTAACTCTCTGCACGTGGATGTGAGATTTGTTTTCCCCCTCTCTACTTCCTGACTCTCGCTGCGGTAGCTCCTTTTGTCTAGCTCCCTAAAAAATTCCAATATTGGCTTTTGAAGATCTGGGCCCAGTGGTTCCAGACCCCGAAGACTAACCGCTAACCGCGTCCCCCCGCCAACACCGACACATGCACCGAGTGTGCAGCGGGCTCAATAACCAGCAGCGCGGCGTATCGACCACATGGCAAATGTCACTGGTCCATTTACTGGAGTTCATTGTTAGAGACAGCTGTCTATCGGCCTATGGGAAATCCATGGAGCTTTATCCAGCTCCGACTACTACGGGAGCCGCTTCACACTGCTGAGCCGGAAAATACCGACGTAAGCCGAGACGGACGCCGAAGCCCCGGTTCCACGTTTCTGGAGTATTGATGGCATCACATTAGGAGCCATATCATGCACACCCATTTCTTCTTTTCTGTGTTTGTGTGTGTGTAGCTTCCTGTTTATATGGTACATGCATGCCCACTGCAAAAATAATCCATAAATGACCAATTCAAAACAATTTATGATCCATCTGTGTTTTTGATTTGTGTCAACACACATTCACTTGGGATTATTGATTATTTCAAAGGCACAATGTATCAGTCTCAACTTGATTTACAGCGCTTTTAATATACAGAACACAAGATGATAGCTAAATATAAAATATTAATGTTCTTTAATGCTGTAAAAAGTTGTAGTAAAGCATTAGTAGTAGTAGTTAAGTAGTATAGTAGTAGCAAATTATGCTGTTTTCTATTATTGTCAGTTGAAAAACACAAATTGTAGACTAAGGGCGCTTTCACAAGCCATAGTTCGTTTGGCTAGTCCAAATCAGAGTTAAGTGCATGCAGTGCACAAATTAAAGGAGACCAAAATAAAAAATTATTTGCTGAGGGGCGCGTACAAAGGAGCAAATTTATATTTTTCTTCTCAAGAGCTGCCAATTTCTAAGCAGGTAATCGCGGACTTTGATGCTGTCAGAGTGTTTCCACTTTGACTCGGCACTGGTCAGCAATGCGTACTAATCCCTTCTCCTCCAGTTTATGACTTTATTTAGCATATTTTGTATGTTCTCATCAGCCCAGATGTCAAACAAACATCGAACTTCTGTAGAAGTCCAGGTCTGTCCTCTCCCGCTCATGTTAACCTGTCGTTTACCTGTGTCCATCTCTACAAATGCCCACACAGGCAGCCTGCGTTTTGGCTCCCTTGGAAACGGTCTGCGACCACCTTGGCTTGGTTGTTTTGGTCCACATCAGAGTATGATTACTGCTTTCACAACTGCATAAACGAACCTCACCAGAGTTTGATTAAAACAGACTAAATGTTGGCTTGTGAAAGCACCCTAAGATGCTATGTTTGAGAATGACTCAAACCTTTCGGTTACGAATGTGAACATACCTCAAATATTTGTGGTGAATTTTTTTCATATTGACCCTTTAAGGAAAATAACATTTTCCGGGCTATTTATCAGACTAAATGGAACATTTATTTTGCACTGTACCTATTTCAAGCCCCATGTCTACTCTTCATCTCTCCCGGTATCTCTAGGACAACTTCGGCAGCCCTCCGGTTTCAGAGCATTCCGCAAGCTCTCTACTGGACAACCACGAGCGGCGGATTTCCGACTCGATGTATGAAGGCTTGGACAACTCCACACCGGTGGCTAATATGATAGGACGCATTGGTGAGTCATATTATATCTGCAATGTTCTTTCACCCTCCCTCTCAGCACATTTGTGTCTCTTGCAACCTCTAACACACAAAATTACTCCACAAATTTGATTTATTTTGGCCCGTTCACACTGATTGGAAGTGTGGTTGACCTGCTAACCTCGTGCTCATTGGATATATATTTCCCGCTGAATTGGTGCCGTCTGTAAACCGACATTCCCTGATCAATTTCAACACCCACCCCTGCCGCTCTGCGCTTCCCTTAAACCCCCAACCAGCATCACCTTCAAAGCCTTCATCCCCCCTTCACCGCTCTGCATCCCAAGGTACGCTATTTCACTATTCAAACCTCTCAGGGATTAACGTCATCCCCAATCCTCGCTGCCTTCACTCCACTCTCGACTGGTTTCACTCGGGTCAATTTCCATTCTACCCAGTTGACATCGGCATGCTAAGATCTCGTCTCTTCAGGTGTATTAGAATTGGCAATTCAATCCACGGTCAGTCGCTGCTGTCATCTCGACATCGACGGACCTTTCACATATGCATACGCACAGGAGCTGAAGGTGATTGCATCAGTGTGGGGGGGGGTGTTTGTGGGGGATGATGCAGTGTACTCCATTCCCCCTTTTTCTCAACACACACAGTAGTTATTTATGCTCTTGTTTTCTCGTTCTACCTTGCTATCCCTTTCTTATTCACGTCTCCTATTCATACTTGCCAACCATGAGACGTTAAAAATAGACAGGATTTCAAAACTAAAGCGGGGGCCCTCCTCCAGAAAAATTCAATTTCAGAGACTTTGTTTCTTGCATTCTGGTGACTTGAAAAGAATGAAAATAACAAAATAATAAGTACCTTGCAACAACATTTTATGTTAAACTTTTAATTTTACATTTAATTCTCAGGAAAGAAAACTGAATAATTTGCCCCTCTGGTGTGAACTTGAGTGCCCCTCATTGTCTTACCCCTGCTTGAGTATTTCTTTCTCTCAGTACTCTCCATTTCTTTCTCCGTCTCTCACCCCCTGAAGGCCCTTTCAGACACAACGCGACAACGGCACCACTGAGCTCTGAAACCCGTTATTTCCAACAGCTCGCGCCACGCCACGACGGCTTTTTGCTGCGTCAAGCAAAGCCCAACTGTGGGCGCTGCACGCCGTGATGCGGCGAGCACACCTCGAACATGTGCTCAAACTGCGCTGTGTCGCGGGCGTAGACTGCTCTCTTCTGCTGGGAAACCACATCTGGTGTAGCTGTATTGTTGTCTGAGTGGAAACAGTAGGGCTTACACACTGTATAGCGCCAGAAACATTTTGAAATATCGAAAAGGAAAAAAAAAATAGGGAGAAATACGGGAGAAGTGTAGCTTCGAGAGGAAACCGGGAGAGGGCAATGAAAAACGGGAGTCTACCGTGAAAATCAGGAGGGTTGGCAAGTATGCTCCCATTTCTTTTTCTTCTCCCATTTGTTTCTATCTCCAAACTCCTCCTTTCACCATTTTTTATCCCTACCATCTCACAGTGTCCTTGTCGCTCACTCTTTCTCCTCTTTCACCTCCCGCCCCGTCACCCTTCCTCCCCTCCTCTCCTTGGATGGAGAGAATTTGTAATCTGTCAATGATCCACACTTTCTCCCTCTCTGCCCTTCTCCCATTCATTCTCCCGTTTCTCTCCCCACCGTGTCCCCCAGAGCGGTGCCACTCTGCCACTGATCATAGAAGATCAGAGGCTGTGTCAGAGGCATCTGATGGTTAATTAAGCTTCCAGATCAATAGGGCTTGCCCCTGACACTCTCTCTCTCTCTCTCTCTCTCTCTCCCTCCGTCTCTCTCTCTCTCCCCTTTTCACTCTTTCATCGTGTTTTTCTCCTCTATCCCAAATCAAATGTTCTCAAATTGGTTTGGTTTTCCCCTCTCTCAGTTTGGGCTTATTTATTCCACTGGCTTTTCCGACGCAGTCTTTTCAGAACGCCGCTGTGATCATAAGCGGCAACTGTGGGCGCGCTGATGGAAAAGTTTCTTGCCATTGAAACTTCAAGGGACGCCCCGGCACTCATCCTGCGGAGTGGGTGTCAAATGAGCCAAGTGGAAAAGTTTTAGGGGGCGGGGGCGGAGTGGGTGCTAAAGCAGTAAGTTATCACAGCCGAAGCTCGGCGGAGTCTCAGATCTTTGACGCGGCTTGTCTCGCAGCGAGAGAATGTCAGCTCCTTTTCTTCTCTGTCTCGAGGCTGTCTCCGAGTCGTGCCCTCATTAACCCGTGACTATATTCTGTGACAGGTCTTCATCTTTTTTAAACTGACACAATTCAGTTATTTAAATTTTCTGATGCAGTCAGAGTTGAGTTTATATTCATTACGGCAACACAACACTGCCGCGCTGAGGTAAAATGCAGCACCTGAGAAAAGTAAAAGAGGGAATTTACTGCTGCCAAGGGGTCAGGCAAAATGTATCTTTTTGCAGTTACCGCATATCTGATCATCCTCCATTCCTCTTAAATCTTCAATTCATTGAAAATGTATATTTTCTTTTGTCCTGAGAATGCAATAAAACGCTCAGAAGAAAGTCTCTGTCTTCTGGCCTCAAGCAAGTGGCAATGACCTTGCATGTCACTGACGACACAGAGCTAAGAACTAGTTAACCTTCATCAAATGCTTCTACATTTACTTTCAAAGCAAATAGCATCAGTGTTCCTCACATATCGTACTCATTCATATTCATCCAACATGTTTTTCTTTTTCTTTGCAATTCTAAAAATGTAACCAGCATGTCAGTGTACTCCACTTTAGTTTGAATCGAGGCGATACATAAACACACACGGAGACATTGTAAGAATATAACCTAACACAATTTTCTTCTTGCCGTCTCATCACTTAGTAAGACACTGTGAAATGTATTTTTCTGTGCGGATTGTATATTTCTGAAGGCTAGAAAGACAGCAGCTGCTTCCGCTCTCCATCTTCTTCTTCTTCGTGTTATTTCAGGTATTTGGGCTCAGACATATTGCCCGGCGTGTGAGATGTGACAGTAATGGTTAGAGGACAGATGCTGAGATCAGCTCGCGCAAGGTCAGGAAGCGCACAGCCACCGGGGCTTGACTGACAGCTCGACGGCGAGTGTATCTAGACCTGCTAAATTACCGAATCACGAAGGCCAGACGTGTGGAGTTTGGTGGTGTATGTTAGCTCATAGATACAGCTCTGCATGCACATGCTGTATAGTTGCATGCACACACGCACAGTCACGTACAACCTCTCCATCGAGTTAGGCTCAGTTTCCTGATGTGAGCCATACATTTTTTTTTCCTCAGAGCAAATAGTGATTACTGACAAAACTCTGAGGCATTTTACGTCTCAAAATACAGCGGAGGATTTTCTCTAACCAAATCAGCTCCTCTCCTCTGCTCCATTATACTGCCTGTGCTGCTGTAAGTGGAGCAAGGCACAGAGGTAAATGGGATTGAATGACTTTGCTGCTTAAGAAATAAGATCTGACTTTGATTGTGAGTTATAGCAGATGGCGGCAAGTCAATACGGCGAAATTGTAAACTACATATTTCTGCCAATTGCTACGCTGTCTATTTCCTGTTTAAAAAACAGTCCTATGGATGCCTTATCTCGCCTCACCCAGGCATTGATCAGAAACTGGACCAGCTCGTCTCCTCCCAGCAGTCACAGGTAGCTTGCTGCCTTTCTTCCGAAACAGTAAGAATAGGTATTGGATCTCTGGAGGGGGGGGGGGGGATAGGTGCAATTGAATGAATTATAGGAATTATGATTGCCATGGCAACAGCAAAGAAAAGCACCAAATGACGGAGGAAGGAGACAGGTGCTATTAAGCTGGTATAGTACCATCACATTGATTGTAAGGGCACTTTGCCTTGATCTACCCTGTAGTGTGTTTAGGGCCGTCGTTCAGAACTATCTGCTGTATGTGCGTGTGTGTGTGTGTGTGTGTGTGTGTGTGTGTGTGTGTGGTTGTGTGTGTGTGTGAGTGTGGGCGCACACTTGCAGCTAATCAATAGTCAGAGGTAATCCCATTCCCTGTCTGCCTCAGTAAACCATGCAATGCTGTGATATTGTCAGCTTTAGCTTCACACATGCACACACCATGCACCATAGCATCGTGGCCACGGGCTGAATCCACAGCTAGCGGGTGGTGAACATACAACACATTCTGCTCGACTCTCTCGCTCAAATAAAATGTCCTGCTTTCCCTCCGTCCCCGCCCGCCATTAGTCCTTGAGGTGAAAGGATCGAGAGCCGTCAGAGATGCTTTCTCTCTCGAAGGAGGAAAAAAAATGAAAGAAAAGAAAAATGTGAATTAAAGAGAAGGAAATATGGAACCGAGCGAAGCAGTGTGTGACAGTGACAGCCGAGGGTTTGACGCAAAGGTCGTTAGCATCACACTCCGGCTTCGCCTTCCGGTCTGTCTAATTGGAAAAGTGCCGCCGGGGTGCGGGGTTCACACGCTGGGGTGAAAATTGAGGCCCTCGGACTGGCGCTTTCTGTTGGATGTGGCTGTTTAGTGGAGCGCCTGAGTCAGAATGCACACCTCGGAGCGAGCGAGGGGAGGGGTGGGATGCGAGGCCGGAGGTGGGAACCAGGCAAGTGGACTCCTGCCGTTGTCACACAGGAAAGGAGGTGTTCACAGGATGTAATGTGTGCAGTGCAGGTGACGGTGCAAAATCCTGTAGACATTGACCCCAATCCAAAATAAGTTAGTGAAAGAGGTTTGTAACGAGGACGTTTATTCATTAAAAGGATGAAAGTACAAGAGCAAATACACACAGAGTAACAGGAGCACACACACCTCTGGCTGTCCCCAGACACTACAGTCTTCCCTAATGGTGTTTAAGTGGGACCGTCTTCCCAGGACTTGACCCTGCCGTCCCTTCACCTCCAGTATTTCACAGTCTGCAGGCTCAGCCTCTCTGTATGCTGCTCAGCCATCAGTGCAGGAGATGAGGCAAAGTGACCTCCCTTAATTTGGTGTCCAGACTGCTTGAGAGCGCTATTAGCATGCCTCAGTGAGAAAGTGACATAAATCGGTGTTACCCTGATACTTTCCCCTTTCCTTGTGCTTTACTTTACTTATTCAGAAGAGGTGTATTTGCCATGTATACATTTTTAACATTATTCTGTGAAAACAGGTTTGAAGCACCTGTAATCTTTAAATAATGTAAAATGCAGCAATTTTGAAGATATTGTCGAGATATGATATTTTAAGTCGGGCTGTCAAAGTTAACGTGATAATAACACGTTAATGCAAATTTGTTTTATCGCCACTAATTTCTTTACAGCATTAACGCAATTGCGAATTTTAAGTTGTAGGGGGCTCAGTTTAAAAGCTTGAATGAAGATGGCATCATATGAAACTAGAAGACCTAATGAATCCATTCGTACCAAACCATGTCATACTAGCTTTTCGCAAAGGAGGATAAGTAACGCTCCAAACTCACACTAAATTTTGGCTAGGAAAAACTGTCATGGCCATTTTCAAAAGGGGTCCCCTTGACTTCTGACCTCAAGATATGTGAATGAAAATAGGTTCTATGGGTACCCACGAGTCTCCCCTTTACAGACATGCCCACTTTATGATAATCACATGCAGTTTGGGTCAAGTCAGAGTCAAGTCAGCACACTGACACACTGACAGCTGTTGTTGCCTGTTGGGCTGCTGTTTGCCATGTTATGATTTGAGCATATTTTTTATGCTAAATGCAGTACCTGGGAGGGTTTCTGGACAATATTTGTTGGTGTTTTGTGTTGTTAATTGATTTCTAATAATCACTATATACATACATTTGCATAAAGCAGCATATTTGCCCACTCCCATGTTGATTAGAATATTAAATACTTGACAAATCTCCCTGTAAGGTACAATTTGAACAGATAAAAAATGTTCAACTAATTGTGATTAACTATGGACATTAATGATTAATCTTATTTCATCAAGACATTTAATAAAGAATACATCTTTTCCAAGTGAGAGACACTGAAAATAAGAGAACCATTAAATTATAAATAATATCACTCCATCAGTACCTTGAACATGAGCATGATTTCTAATTAGGGACACGTGGTCCACCTACACAGGTGCATTGACATGGCTAATTAGACCTCTTCCAAGGACTGTGTGGGTGTGTACAGACTGGTCTTGATTGGTATCTCTCTATTAGTTTTTTTTTGCACCTACTTGGTTGAGAAAACGTTCTCCTTTCATTCCTATTGGTCCATGAAGTTTGGTGACCTCAGGTATTTTCCAGCATAGCTCCGCATGACCTCTACATGAGAAATGTAATCAGTAAAGTGACAACAGCTGTGTGGGTGTGCAGGGCAGCAATGCTTCATTTAAAAACTGGTTGATGTAACATTGACTTTATGATTGATTCATGTTTGTGTCGGAAAGAAACACAAAGCAGATAGAACAAACAAGAGGAATTTGTCTGCTGTGAACAATGATTACAACACAAAGCATCAGGTATTTCAAGTTTCTAATTTTCCAACTGTGTTTCTTCTCCTTTTTTCGTCTCTGCTCAAGTATTGTTTTCACTCTGTGCATTAGTGGATGACTTTATTGATATTTGCGTTGAGCCTCAAGTTCCAGAAATCAAACTTATCACGTAACACAGTACATCTTTGTCTTGAGTGTGTATGCATTGCGTGTTCCTCCCGGGCTTACAGCTAACGTGTGCTCGTGTGAAAAGGTTGAGGTGGTCAGAACTGATATTCCCTGAAATGGCATTTAAAGGCTGAATAAGAGGCTTGGATGTGGAGGGCGGCTCTTCCTTCGACACTGTTGATGGGTTGACCTCTGGAATAGGAAAACCTTTTAGCCCCATCATGGTAATATATGCCAGAGAAGTGGTTAGTTTAGTTTGACGCTCTACGGAAGATCACCTATGCCAGTAGCGACAGCATCTTGGCTGCATTATCGACTTCCATACATTGTGCGGAAATAGTTTTGCATTATGCTGTCACCAAATTCGTTTCCAAAGTATACAGTGCCAATAGTCACATTATGTGGTCATAGGGACATTCGTGACAACACCTCCCAGCCCAGGACTCACTAAAAACTGCTTGTGACTGGTCGCTGAGTGCTCTGTTCCTGGGTCTATGGGAATCACTGATTAACTCCACATGTTTCTGGAGGTCTCCGTGTTTTGTGTCCTTATTCAGATCCGAGACATCTCGATCCTGACATTGCGTTTCTCTACAAGGAAGTAAGACACTGTCATCAACAGCATTGATGAGGGAATCCCTCATGGAACATGGTGGAATGCTGTTAGGATGCTTTCACACCTAACCTCTTTACTTTAGGAGCAACAAAATCCAGACAGAGGCTGGCTTTACCACGGTTCTGCACTCCAATATTTTTCAGAGTTTTTTAATTGTAAATTTGTGAGTTTTTTCTCATAAATGTGCCACTTTAATCTCAGAGAATATCAATTTTTTTTTTGCAAATTTGTAAGTTATTTCTCATAAATTTGCGACTTAAATCTCAGACATTATCCACGTTTTTTTCTCACAAATGCATGAGACTTTTCTCCTAAATTTGCCAGTTTAATCTCAGAGAATATCCAGGTTTTTTTTGTGCACATTTTTGAGGTTTTTTTCTCGGAATTTTGCCACTTAAATATCAGAGGATATACACTTTTTCTCTCGCAAATTTGTGAGTTGTTTCTTGTATATTTGCCAATTTGATCTCCAAGAATATCCACGTTTTTTTTTTGCAAATTTGTGTTTTTTTTCTCGTAAATTTGCCACTTTAATCTCAGAGAACATCCAAGTTTTTTTCTCGCAAATTTACGAGATTTTTCTCGTAAATTTGCCACTTTAATCTCAGAGAATAGCGCCCCTCAGAAAATGACACCAATGTCCCCTGGCGAGCATAAGGCTTTGGTTTGCTACCAACCTGTACTTAGGATGATTAGCAGCTGCAATCCATGAATTGGCCCGATGTCCGTGGCAGCGCGGATCAACTAATGATCTCTCCTCCAGTCGGATCAATAGGCCAAAGTGTCACTGAAGGAGGGAGGAGGAGAGAGAAAGCCAGTGTAAGAGGGTGTGATGGACAGAGATGGAGGAAAGCGAGCGGGAGAAAGAAGAAGATGGAGTGGGGCTATTAGTGTGACCTCTCACCTTACAGCTCAATGTTTCAACGGGCAACGCTTGGTCAGAGGGCAGAGAAAGAGGAGAGTGAAGCTCTGATCCGTTTGGATGGATGCAGCCAGGTGGCCTCTCGAGCCACAGAGCTCATCTGTCTCTGTCTTCACTCTCTGCCAGAGGGAGGAAGAACATCTCTGCTTCCATATCATGGAATAGCTTCCACATGCGGAGCGCGGCTGGCCAGAGGGCTGCGGTACAGTTGTGGAAACGCCACTTTTCACTATATACTATTATAGAGGATGCAAACTCGTCAAGTGTGGGACATAAGGACAGGCTGCGTTCACTGGAAGATTTCCTTTGCCTATTTAGCATCTTCTATCCATGCAGTGGGTGGACAGATAGGATGGCATGACTATAATGTGGCTGTCTACAAGCGTACAACGCAGTTCATTCAAGCATAAACTGAAACACATTTTCCTATGTTTCAGTGTGAAAATATTTTTTCTGTGATCCAACGTTACGATGAACTGACATTAAAATGAACAGCCACTGTAATCACACTGTGATCCCTTCACATTACTATATCACTACCTCATCGTAAGCCCCACCCAACGTGTGTGTTTTTAGCGGAATGGATGGTGACTGTAACGGTGGGCGCCGAGGCGGTGGGTAGTGTGCGTCTGCCTCTGTCGGCATGACTCACGAGGAGCTATCTTTAATTACAGCGTGACAAAGGCCACGGTGGCACAATCGTGTTGCCAGAGAGCTCTTTCCTTTAGCTGCATGGATGGCAAGCATGAATCAGAAGCTCCTTAACAAATACCAAAATAGCCCCCTTTTGTGAAAGAGCCAGCTTCTGTGAACCATTAATCATAATTGTTGGAATATTTATCCCGACGTGACCTCACGTACACGTCTCTAAGATCTGATTAATTTGTGATGGCATCGTGATACCAGCGTGAAACATTCTAGTGTTTTAAGGATCGCAGAGGTCACCGCAGCCTGAATAACAGCGTTCTGATTGTGGCCCGAGATTGCGGTTCTGGGATTTGGTGGAAAAACAATAATTCCATTCACGCTTCTCACAGGTTTTTAGATGCTTGTGGTTTATTTTTTTGCTGCGGTGCCATTAGGCAGAGGGGAACTGAGAAGTAAAGCTTCAACAATAAGCTCAGATGACCTTCCCTGAGCAAAATGATGTAAACAACAGAGACAAGCACATAAAATAAGACTGTTTCATCAGCACTTGTTTGCATTCAGAATCATCTCTCCATTATGAACAACCTTGACTTTCAACTGTCATCAGCTAGTTCGAGCTCAAACACACACACACACACACACACACATATACACCCGTCTGTCGATCTGGCTGGCAAGAGGAAGCGTGCTATCTCTGCTGGTACTGTCACCTGCCCTTTTTCCCCCTCCCTCGTCACCAACTGTGAGGAGCTGGTAAAAGACAACGGTGTTAAAACAGCGAGCGAGCAGCTCCATATGCACCTCACTGCGCCAAAACACCACTGAAGGTGCTGAACAGTCTTCTCTCTCTCTTCCAGATTTTCCCCCTTGCTCTGCCTTTTGCTTGTTATCTTTGTCAGTCTACTTTAATGAACCATTTAACACATAAACATACTGCTCCTAAGAGTTATTTTCTTTTCAAATCTGCTCCAGTATTGTGTGCTTCATTGAAGTATCGGTGGTTAGCGGCTGATTTCCCTGCTTATTATGCTGACAGCCGCAGAAAAGCAAGTGCTGCAGTTTTCTCTAATTATTTTCACCTTTCAAATCATCAGCGTGGCCCCAACTATACCTGTCCACTGGCCATTCATTGTGTGAGCGCGCGTGTCCTTTAGAGGGGAGTGGAATGACTTTAACAACTCTTCATCTGCAGAGCTGGCTACTTGTGTCGAGAGGTCCTGACTGGAAATATTTCATTAAGCTCGGAGAGGGAAGCTTGCCGAGTTTCTAATTAAAAGTGTGTCCTCTGTTAGCATAAGTGGTGTGCTGACATGAAGGAATGTAAGGTGATTATGAGTTATGTATTGTCTTTGAGAGTGCATATTGGGAATGCAAAGGAATCCTCACGTGTCGTGTAGTGGAAACACACACCGACGCTTTTTTTACCACTTCCAGGTGGCTACTGTAGTAGTGAGATTCTCAAGCCTGGAGCACACAGCGCGCATCATGCTCGCGTGACGGCAACATCGCGTGTTGTTTTTTATTTCGGCGTCCATGTTAACAGGTTAGAGTGGACACACTGCCCGCATGAGACGCACGTCAGACGCGCGTCAGACGTGCGTCTATTTTATAGAATAGAAGGCTCGCCTATTTTTCACGCTTGCCGCTTACCTCTCGGCTGCGTCTCCCAGCAGCAACAGACAGTGAAGGTGATCTATTGACAGTATATGAGCAAGATTACTACAGTTTCCATGTCTAGACATCTGTAGAATATGTCACTGACCATCAATATTTTACACTTCCTATCTAGATTTCAAAATAAAAGTTCTCTAGCGTTTTTAGTGCACAGAATCATTCATTCATTAACACAATGCTTTTATTCTGAAATACTCTAAATAAAGCAGTTGTCTGCTTGCAGGTTTCCATCAAGTTAAAATAGTACAGGCTTTTAATTATGTAAACACTGTAGTAGTCATAGCAGAAACCCTACATATGCTATACATATAATAGACTGGGTTAATAGGTTATAAGAACATCAGGTGATAGTTGGCAGTATTTTTCCGATGCGCTCTCTCTCTCGCTCTCTCTCTCTCTCTCTCTCTCTCTCTCTCTCTCTCTCTCTCTCTCTCTCGCTCTCTCTCTCTCTCTCTCTCTCTCTCTCTCTCTCTCTCGCTCGCTCTCTCTCTCTCTCTCTCTCTCTCTCAACAAACACCACGTAACTTTATTGTTCTTTCTTTTAGAGGTGTTATTTAATTTTTTTAAAGATATTTAATAATAATTTTCGTTTTCTAAAGGTTAACACATAACGAAACTGTTTATTTTGCTTTGTTTTATAATAATAAAAAAAAAAACACTTTACTTATATTTATCATTCTGAAATACTTCAGGTGTTTTTCTCCATCAAGGCGCAGTTCAGCAACAAGGTGGTGAAAAGCTCCAAGTTGCCTGAGATGTCGGAACATCAGCATTTATAATGTAAATTGCTGTCCCGCCCCAGATGTAAATTAAGTCGTTTTCGATAAAAGCCGCAACCTGGAATGCTGTAGAACAGGAACCCGAAACCCCCTGGAAATGTTGTTTAAAACTGTGCCAGTCAAAGTGAAGAGGGATTGCTGTAAGCTCTCTCTTACTACTAATGTATTTATTTATTTTTTTGTATTAATATATAGCCCACAGAAATCCCTCTTCACTGTCAATGAAGAGGGATTTATATATATAGAAATCCCTCTTCACTGACAGAAAAGAGGGATTTATATGGGCTATATATTAATATTTATGTATGAATTTATTTGCTTGTTTTTAATAATATTTACAAATTACCGCACAGTTCTTACCCTTTTTTGTCTTAAATAAATATAAATCACATTTATTATGAAGTTAAATGGCCATTAAAAGGCAAACTCTATGTAGAAAGAAAGGGCTGTCAGCAACAGCAAAAACACAGCTGACAGGTAGCTCTGGGACGCTCCCGAGAAGTGGGTAACTCGGGTCTAGTGTGAACACCCTAGGTGGGCATGACGCGGCCACGACGTGACGCTGCCGTCACGCGAGCATGATGCGCGCTGTGTGGCCCCGGCGTGAGAACGGCCCCTGTGGACACACAACCTCGGGGCATCTCTTATTGACACTGCCGCTCTTTTGCCAAAGTGACTGTAAAGCGGAGACACTGACGACAAAGGACGGATGGAAGAGTTTTTGAGAAGTGACTTAGAGGAGTTGTGCAAGGACTCTGAAGATAAACCTAAACTATTACATAGAGGATAAGGCATACAAAACAATATAGAACAGAGAATATATATAGATCATAGATTCTGTCAACCATGTCCACATTATTGATACTTACTGTATATAAACATAACAGTGGGCAACCTCTGGGTCTGAAAATCAAAGCCAATGCGGAAGTAAACATGCATTCTTTCTAACAGCCAGCAGGGGGCGACTCCTCTGATTGTATAGAAGTCTGTGAGAAAATGATCCTACTTCTCACTTGATTTATTACCTCAGTAAACATTGTAAACATGAGTTTATGGTCTCAATCGCTAGTTTCAAGTCTTCTTCAATACAGCATGATGTTCATTTAGTAAATGATGGTCCCATTTAGAGTCAAATAAACCATAAAGCAGGGGATGCTTTAGGGCGTTGCTATATTTTGCTATAAGTCGCTACCACGGCATTGTCCGGTCTGAGAGTTGTCCGTGTTTTCGTCTTTTAACTTTAACCCTTTCACAGTGTGATTCCAGTTCATGAAAGTTAATTGTAACATTTTGGTCGCCTAAAAATGTCTTATTCAGCGTTAGGTTGTACTTAGCTCCAACCTCTTGTGTCACTTCTGGTTGCACAAAACCAAGATGGTGGCAGCCAAAATGCCAAACTCGAGGCTTCAAATCGGCAGTCCATAAACCAATGGGTGACGGCACGTTGACTACGTCCACTTCTTATATACAGTCTTTGAAACCTACCCACATAGTAATGACCATATAGGCTGCAAAAGTAAATACATTCTTTCCCATATGCAGATTTCAACATCATCCTTTGAGAAATTGTCCCAATAACTAGACAAATTTCATTACATTGGGTGAATTGGAGGTCAACTATTGTTTTTGTATTTTTTCAATACAACAAAAGCAAGTCACAAATAATGACTGAAGATAAATGATGAATATTGATACCCAACTTCTAATTGAACTCCTTACCACTCGGTGGGACTGCTATGAAAGTGATAGGCCTAGCTTAGTCTAAGCGACTCTCCTGGAGTTTATCACTGTCATTGCTCCAGTCCTGCTGATTTACAATACAGGCTGAATTCAATTACCCAGGGTTCTCTGTCAAGCTGCCCAAGTGAGAAATGGCCTTCATTTCACCTGTACAGTGTTGGCAGCCATCTTAACTGGTTTAGATGAGCCGTCCATAGACAAAGGGATGAGGCTTCCAAAAGAATCAATTAACAGATGCATATATACAGGGGCGGGCTTTGGGAAAGTTGTCATGGTAAAAAGCAGCTTGACCTATCCTGAATTAAAGGTTTGTTTCATTAGAATAAAATATCAATCACCAGACTTGTAAGATAAAAAAAAGTAATAATTAAACTAGCAACTTGGTGATACTATTAAATGTATCCACTGCATTTTGTACGGAGCATGTATTCACATAAGGTATAATACATCTCTTTTATCACATGCCACTGATAAGACTTCAGACATATATGAAAAATAACCTAGAATATACACTAGTTCTGCTTGACTTTCTCTTTGTTGTTTGACTTCAGTTGCTTTTTTAGGGGGAGGGGGGGAGCACTTTGGTTTCTTCCCCCGTACAGCTGTTTTTGTATCTTTGTTTTTCTTATAATTTTTTTCTTCTCTGCAAATAACTAAACACCTCATTGGCGCGTTGATAGGTGCTCAGATTCACTTCCACAGTGTGCATTTATCATTCGTCGGGCCCCAGTGAAATTAAATGCCTCTCAGACTCATGTTGGGATCCTGCCAGGGTAAATATTGTTGTCTGCTGTTAGTGATTACACACAATTGTTCCTAAGCTATTAAATTTGCAAAAACGGCTCTCGGATAATGGAAACAATAGCAAAGGCCACAGGAAGTCCAGCATTTCTGTAAACCGAAGTCTATAATAGCAAGCAGGTGTGTGGTTAAAGTCTGGTCTCGTCTTCACTTTTGTTTCATGTGTCCCTACATAAGTCACGCTCTGATCCATCTGCATTGTAATGCCACTTCTCATGCCGTCGTACAACCGTTCCTCCTGCCCTTGGTGCTGAGTGCCAGCCACGACAGCCCAGTTCCCCATCGACTCCGACTCCTGAGGAGCAGCAAAGGAGCGGTTCAAAGAAGTCCTCAGCAGGGAGGGTCAGGCAGGACAGAATACAGATCAGGGACGCTCTTCCTCTGCTCATATTTGTCCTTGGAGAAGAGTGAAAGAGAACGGACAAAACTATTCAGGTTCTACAACTTTTGTCTGTGACATTAAGAGGATGGATTCCGGATCATAGATATATCTCAATTTATCATTTTGTCTTCTCCTGTGATAAATGGATGGATTAAAATAATTAATCGTGATTAATCGCACATTTTTATCTGTTCAAAATGCACCTTGAAGAGAGATTTGTCAAGTATTTAATACTCTTAACATGGGAGTGGACAAATATGCTTGCTGTATGCAAATGTATGTATATATTTATTATTGGAAAACAAATATTGTCCAGAAACCCTCACAGGTACTGCATTTAGCATAAAAATATGCTCAGATCATAACATGGCAAACTGCAGCCCAACAGACAACAACAGCTGTCAGTGTGTCAGTGTGCTGACTTGACTTGACTGCATGTGATTATCATAAAGTGGGCATGTCTGTAAAGGGGAGACTCGTGGGTACCCATAGAACCCATTTACATTCACATATCTGGGGGTCAGAGGTCAAAGGACGCGGAAATTTTGCGCAAGTTTGGAGCGTTATTTAATCTCCTGCATGACAAGCTAGTAAGGTGGTTGGTACCGATGGATTCTTTAGGTTTTATAGTTTCATATGATGCCAGTTTCTCACTGTAGCTTTAAAACTGAGCCCACTACAACTTAAAAATCGCAAGTTTTATTAATGCGTTAAATAAATTAGTGGCGTTAAAACAAATTAGCGTAAACACGTTATTATCGCCCTACAGCCCTAATTTATTCACCAGCGTTATGAGCCGAGCTGATATTGTCTTGTCATACAGTATCTTTGTATGCATGCAGCATTGCAAAAATTTAACCTCATAAGCAGCATAATTTTCCCTTTTAGAGAAATGTCGGTGTCCTTCAAGGCATGTCCTGATATGAAAATCTCATAGTGCAATTATCTCGGCCCGAGTTATCTCTGTATACAATATTATCTCGGTAATTACTAAAGTAAGATATGATTGTTGTGTTTACACAAACATGTCAGTGGAGGAGTGCGTGAGCATACTTTGCCGCAGCGTGTATACACATTTTCTCAGTCGGATTTCGTCACAGTTGTTATCAGACACCACTTATTTAAAAACACCTTGAATATTGATGTCATGTTGTGTTATATAATTGTGAATAAACTGTCTAATCTGTCTCTTTCTCTCTCTCAGGTAACTACCAGCTGTCTCCGACTGTGAACATGCCGCAGGACGACATAGTGATGATCGAAGACGACCGGCCGCCCCTGCTTCCTGCCCACCTCTCCGACCAATCGTCCTCCAGTTCCCACGAGGACATGGGCTTCGTGGGAGAGAACCCGGTGCCCTGGATCCACGAGCTGCCCGATCAGAATGAATGGTGAGCAGGCGGGTTTGTTTTTAACTCTGCGGTGGAGTCGGCTGCATTATTTATAACTTGATGGACTTCAGACAGGCCCCGTGTGGAAGAAAGCAGGATGTTGTTTGTATTTGCAGGAAGGGTTAGGTTAGGTTACCCTGTGTGTGTGTATGTGTGTTTGTATGTATGCGAGGGTTCCTCCTGGTCATTTCTGGTAATATCACTGAGTGATGAGTTTCCCGGACTGATCCAGAAAAAAGAATCAGGTCTCTTGATTTAATTTTCTGCAGAAATTGGTGGAAAATAATACAAATTGGTGATTTTATTGGAATATATTTGAGTGCATTTTCAGTTATTGCAAGTTATTGCCCACATTTATTACACAGTGTGACGGCTTTCCTTTAGTAGCGTAAACCAGACTGTTTGCCTTAACGAACCAGGAAATAACATTTTCACATCACATCCTGAGTTTGAGAAGGGAAAGTAATGACATTTTGTATCAGGGCTACATTTAGAATCCCAAAATATTGGTTTCTTTTGGGTAAATATGAAGTTGTGTAAGGTGTGTGTGTGTGTGTGTGTGTGTGTGTGTGTGTGTGTGTGTGTGTTAAATAATGGATGACCCGGCAGTCAGACTGTGAGTAAAAAAAAACTCCAACTCTCCTACCCCAACCCCCCCCTCCCCCCACTCTGGTCTACAGACTGGAGCACCCTCATAATAAAATATGAACCTTTTCAGAGAGATAAGTCTCTTTAGGGACACGGCCGGTTAAGCTGAGGAACCCTTACGGACCAAGAGAGAAAAAGAAAGAATGAGATTTCAGCACTGTAGCACAGCTCTTTCTTTTTTTTATTTGCTGTCACTTAAAGGCTGCCTTCTTAGAACAGAACGCTATAGCCACTCATCCCTAAAGGTATAATCACTCACTCTAAAATTACTCATGGCATTTCCTTTATGATTGCAGCGTGCAGGTACGGGGAATGTAAAGACAAGAAGACATCTAATCGTGTCCTCGTTCTTGTCAGAATGACAGGGGACGGATAATTCTCTAAAAGTGGATCGCTATGAACTCTTATTTTTTTTGCTCTTTACTTTATAAAGATTGTTATTCTTGCATATGATGGCTGGTTGTGGCATGCTGAAACAGAAAACCACGGACTTGATTTTTTTTTCTTTTTCTTTTTCAAGGTAAAAATGCTGCCTGCCACGAATAGAGATGCTCACTTTATTTATTTATTTTTTTAGTATTTTTATTTCTTTCTCCCCGGAGACTCTCTAGTCTCTCTCTCTTTCTCTCTCTCTCTCTCTCTCTCTCTCTCTCTCTCTTTCTCTCTTTCTCTCTCTCTCTCTCTCTCTCTCTCTCTCTCTCTCTCTCTCTCTCTCTCTCTCTCTCTCTCTCTCTCTCTCTCTCTCTCTCTCTCTCTCTCTCTCTCTCTCTCTCTCTCTCTCATTTATTATGAATGAGTAGATTTGCTCAGCATGCCTGTTGTTCATGTGATGTCAGAGGTTTGTCATAGTGAATTAGGTCCACAGCGTACGGCTCTCCACTTCCTCACACACCACTTACACATGCACATACGCATCCCACACACACACACACACACACACACACACACACACACTCGCACACCTACACGTGCATGACGTGTGCACACAAGGCAGAAGTGTGCTATATACCACTGCCTAGGGTTATGGTGAATAATTCATGTCCTCAAAGTCACACACACACACACATCCTCTTTCACTCAAATGCTAACAGCTGCTTAAACGCACCAAGTGTGTATCCTTTTTCTGAGTGATTTTTACTGTTTCTCATTTTCCTTTTCAAGAACCCCCAACATCCCACTACACACACACACGCACACACACACACACACAGAGCGTTAACAGGCATACCAAGCCAGCAGGGGGATGTGGGTCAGCCAGACTCCAATGTATTGGAACTGTTACTTTTTAATTAAGCTCTTGCAACAGTGCAGCCAGGGCCCAGTACGTATTGAATATGTATTGTGCGGAGCTGTGAAAGTCTCACCCCTGGCCTCTGGTATTATGCAGCCTTCCCTCCTCATGGGAGGCGCCTTGCCAAGGCTACAGCTATACACCTACAGTGCATACACAAAGCACAAAAGTAGCTGGTTGGCTTGTAAAATCATTATAATTCAGGCTCTTTCTCTTCTTGTCCTTTTCTCACCCGGTGGAATTTAACCAACCTCAGATTCCCCCTCTCTCTCTCTCTCTCTCTACTCTTTTATTTCCCTTTACTAATTTATTTCTTTTCTTCAGTACCAGCGCTCTAGATGTGACTTTGTTCGAACACGGAATAGCGAGCCAGTTGGCTTGTAAAATTAATTTAATCCTGGCTTACTTTACTATTAATGCAGGGGTAATGAAAAGGTCATTTTAGCATCGGGTAGCGGTTATTAAAACGGCTAATGTAAACAAAAATCAATTAAAGACCCCGTTTCTTTTATATTGTACTCTCTCTTGTAGAATTTTTATAAATGTGCATTGTTATCTCTCCCTCTGTGATATTTCCCCTCTGCTCAGTCCTCTCCTCAGCAGGTTTCCTAGTGAATGATAGCCCACGTGTTAGTGTGTTAACGTGTAGGCCCCAAGATAAATGGTTGTTTTGGAGGCACAAATCCCATCACACACAAGACACATAAATTGACCTACTTTTTTTTCTTCCTGACATCCCCTAGCCAATATCTAATGGATGTGGGTTCTGTGTATGTGCGCATGCATGCGGTTCTTGTTGGTTCATGTTTTATTGTGTGAAGACAGACGCCTCTTTTGCCTTCTCTTACAGGTAGGCTGCTTGTCTGTAGCTGTCATGTTGTTATGAACCGTTGTTGTACCACATCAGCTTTACGGGCCTGAAATGATCATAAAAACAGACTGTAAATATTACAGCACCCTGCTTTTAGATCTCTGTTAAAATGGTAATGTACAAATATCCACGTTTTTTATTTGTTGCTGCTGTATTACAGACTGTTTTATTAGTGTTGCTGTTAATACTCCTTCTCCTGTTTATCAGCTAGGTGGTGGTAGTATTGAGCTTAGTGAAAGTGGCTTGTGAATACGAGTTGGTTGCTGGTTCAAATCAGACCAGGTGGAACAGTAAAATCTATCATTTAAAGGGGACATATCACGAAAAACTCACTTTTTCAGTGCTTATGCACATACATTTGGGAGTCTGGACTGCCTACCAGGACTCGAGCATAAGGACGTCCCGTCATCCTGGGGCCAAAAATAATAGGATAGGGGAGGATGAAAGTTTTAACTTTGGGACAAATTGGTGACGAGAGAAATACCTGTTAGAGTGAACGGCGATGAAAATTAATATGTGTTTTTTTGTAACGCACCGTTATACACACATATCGCCGGCCTCTGGACCTCATGACAGCCGCAGTAGCAGCAAAGAATTCAATCCAAGTCAATGAGGTAAACTTGCTAGTATTAACATTGCTAGTTAGCGAGACTGTTTGATGTTAACGGTTACAGTCAGCAGCCGACGTCTGCATTTACAGTGAGTGAGCTAACGATAACGTAACGTTAACTAAGAGGAGTCAAAACTCCGCTACAGCCCAAATCATGTTACTAATGTTAACCTATTTACTCCTCTTCATCCCCTATGAGTGATAAGGCTGCAATGAGATCTCTCCATCACATTTTGTCTGTGGCAACATGCTGCTCCTCTCCTCTGCATCTTGTCCAGCAGCTCCTCCAACTTTAAGACGCACCAGCAGCAGGGCAGGTTTTTAGGGGGCCCATATGCAGAATCTTAGTTTTTGACCAAATGCTACTTTTTACACATACAAAATAATTTCAATTTATCTTAGCTGCATTGTTAACATTAAATTCAAATAAAACATGCAAATTATACATAACAAACCAATAAAAGGACTTTTTAAAATATATATATTTTTTTTTATATATTATATTATATATAAATTATAAATTCATGAACAAAAATAAAGAAATCACTTTTGATGTTCAATATATGTTAGGGGTCATTTTGAATGATTAACAAATGATATTACAGAAAAAACAGATTTTAAATATGGGACGGTCCACATTTCTTGCAAGCCAATCAGAGCAGACAGACACTAACACGGAGCGTTTCAGACAGAGGGTGAATACAGGTATATCTAGACAGACAGTATGAGAAAAATAATGTGTTTTTTGAACATTGAAAGCATGTAAACATGTTCTAGTAGAAACCCCAAATACAAGCATCAACCTGAAAATGATCATGATATGTCCCCTTTAAACCTCTAGCAATGATACGGCTACTTGTCAGCCAGCTGTGGAAGACTGTCGTTGTATCGGTTCAGTCCAGGATGTGCGTCGGGTTAAAGGGTGTGCGATTCAGGGGAAGTGATGGAAACCAGCATGTGTCTTCTGTCAGGTTTCACTGGATAAATAAAGGATTGTAAATTATTACTTTTGCATATCTGCGCTAAGTTCATTTTGAGCATTAGGTCCTGACCCGTCACATTAATTCCCTCTGCGGTGTCTGCCTCCTCCTTCATTAGTCTGAATCCAAAGCCAAACAGGAAGAACCACGTCTAAATGATTTACAGTAAAACAGATAACAAGCACCAGTTGATGCAGTGACTTTGCAGAATAATCTAGATAAATAAGAAGATGAAAGGTTTTTTCCTCTCAGGAATGGAATGTGGAACAGTGTCAGGAACACAATTTAGTGTACAATCATGGCAGCTGCTAATACAAGCAGGTTCATGTGAGATGTGGAGGGGATAGTTCTAGTTTCCACCTGGTTATCATCCCAGAAGTTGAATAAAGAGCAGTTGCAGGGTTTGTGTGTACCCTCTAACCGGGGTCACAGTCCATGTCTTTTACTTTTGGCACGGCTAGTTGCACATAATAGTTGTTGTTTTACAATCATTTGAAAATCAAGATAGTATAGTTGTTTCATATCGTTAACAGCTGTTCAGTGATAAGGAGTTGTTCAATTCAGCTTTCCTACTAGCTGCATTAAGCCCACGTTCTCAAGCACCTAGCGACTATAACAACACCGCCCACGCCTGGATGGATGTTTCTCTTTCATAAAAAATACCTCCTTGGTAGTTTATGTAATCCTCACCGAGGTGCCATCAACTTTGTCCTTCACAAACAAAAAAAAGCTTTTAAAACTATATCCTTGCAGTGTAACATCTAAACACTATGTCCGTCGCTCAGGAGAAGTTCACAAGAGTGTAAAAACCCCTTAACCTATAAAGTGTTGAAGCAAAGCCGCTTCACTTAGAAGATGAGGCTCTTTCAGAGACTGACAATGTGTCTCCTCCCAACAACAACTTCTCTGCTTCCTCCTGCTATTTTATCTGTGAACCCGCCGTGTGTTTCTGTTCACCTAGCTGCTTATAGATGCACAATACGTCCAACTGTACTAGTGAAGAAAAGCATGATAAACCTACCTACTTTTATAGACTTAAAAAAAAATACAATACCTCAACAACGTTTGGCCACATTAGTACCTTTTATGGCCATTTATTAACCCCTGCTTCCTGTAATTACAATTTACTACAACTTTATACAAGACTGCTAAGCTCATGTAATTACACATCACTGTGTGAACAGAAGTTTACAGTTTTCCCACATAATTACTATACAGTGCAGAAGGCTTCAGCTGTGGTTGTGTAAATGTTATTGTAGTATGATTAGTAAGAATGAAAAGAATTTGAGAGCTTCATTGTTCAGAGAACGGGAGTCTCGAGAGGAGCCGTGAATGTGCTCGGGGACATATTTCCAGTAGGTGGGCCGCCCTGGTTACGTATTAATGTTTACAACTAACAACTTACAGATGTAGGGAGAGTTTTCTATTCAAATTTAAACTTTGGAGGAAATGATATTACAGCAGGGAGGATATTTAAACCTGCAAACAGCTCAGTTGCTGTTGACTCGGTCATACTGTAACTGCAAAACTGAACAGAAACAAGACAGTCACGCAAAACCTAGTATGTAGCTGGACCGTGTACGGTCAGTCTGTGAATTCGTGGCTAAATTGTTACACAAATAGTCAGTGGTCGTGTCTATAATGTTAAATCCAGCGCTACATGTCCACCAGGTCTGTCGAGGACACTAGGGGACGCGCTGCTCCACTCAACTGGCCGTTCAAGCAGTGACATACACTATCGTGGAATGCACCTGATTGGTTCCCTGGTTTTCTGCTTGCCGTTTCAAACAGGAAACAACATGGCGGCCTGCTCGTAAACTTTCTGTTATTCCGTCTAAACGATCCACAAAAATCTAGTTCTGAAATTTTTTAAGCAAGAAATAGACTATGCCACCGCTGAATCCCGTTTCATTTTAGAACTAGATCGCTTAGTTTGACAGCCTGGTCCAAGTTTTGTGAGTCGGACTCGTCGCGCTAGACAGGTTGATTTGCATAAAGGACTGTTCCCCGTTTTTTCATTTTGAAAGAGCAGCGGCTGATGAGGAAATTCCAACACTCGGCCGGGCTGGCCCTCTTCGGTCCGGACGAAAAATCCTTAAACATACAACTTGACATGTGAGGGCATATTACCACTTGCTGTTTTGGTCAATAATCAATGATGCGTCATGTTTCAGACAGTCCATCCTTTCTCATCTGTTTGTCCTCAGAATCAGCAGCCGTTGGTACTTGCTCTGCACAGAGCATTTGTTTTCATCTCTCTCCCTCCACAAGTTGATAGTTGTTCAGTTACTACTCTGTCTGCACAAGAGGAGACATCGGATTTATAGGCAAAATGCCATCAGGCAGCGTGAAAACTAGTGTAAAGTCTGCATAAGTGCATCTGTGGATGTTAAGATAACATGCATCGATATATCCTATTTTTTAGTTGGTTTTGGACAATTGTGAAGTGAAGAAATACGCTATGTTTGGTCATTTTTGTGCCATTAATTTGCTGTGACCTGATTATGTTGAGCAGCTTCTGAGTTGAAAACAAGCACTCATGTCAGGATAGGTAGACCATATATATTGATCCTGTTTCTATAAGGATAAACATATATATATTTATATTCAAATTTACCAGATTTTTCCTACTTGAACCAAAGCAGAATAATGCGTCCACAAACACTTCAAACGCTTAGATTTTTTAAAATTTTATTATTCAAAAAGGTAAAATGATATTTCCACTGTGTTTCTGGGGGGTTGGGGGGGATATGCTAATGGAGCTAGTTCTGTTTCCTGTGCCATAAGCACACATCGTCTTTCAACTCCAGTAGCACTCTGTATCTTCCTAAGTCACGAACACACAGTTCTGTAACTTATGCGAGGGCAGGAGGTGATAGTGCAGAGTATTCTGAGTTGGCACTGAAGTGCAGAAAAAAGCCGGGGGTGTCCGCAGCATGCTCATCAGTCTGAAGTTTAGGAAGCGTTACGCAACATCACTGGGAGCCAGGAACTAACTACTACCAGCTAGCCTGTGGTGCGCAGGCTGCTATTACCATACCAACCACTGTTATCATAGCTGTCCTGCATACCACCTGGATTCCATTTCACGACCTGCAGGAGGAAAGGATGCAGTTAAAACCAGAGAATGGCCCCCTGTGATACCAGTAATACGGTGGTTTTTCAATGATATGTTGTTTGTATGATTGATTTGATTGTAAGACTATAATCTAGTATCTATTAGAAGCCCTTGGGTTTCAGTCTGCAGGTTTTAAGTAGAGCTGTTAAAGTTAATGCAATAATAACGTGTTAACACAAATTCGTTTTAACACCAATAATTTCTTTAACGATTAACGCAACTTGAGATTTTCATCTTATAGCGGGCTCAGTTTTAAAGTTAGAGTGAAGATACTGGCATCATATGAAACTACAACATGTAAAGAATCCATCGGTACCAACCATGTCATACTAGCTTGTCGTGACGGAGGTTAAATAACGCTCCAAACTTCCGCAAAAGTTTGGTGAGGAAAAACTGGCATAGTCATTTTGAAAGGGGACCCTTGACCTCTGACCTCAAGATATGTGAATGTAAATTGGTTCTATGGGTACCCACGAGTCTCCCCTTTACAGACATGCCCACTTTATGATAATCACATGTAGTTTGGGGGCAAGTCATAGTCAAGTCAGCACACTGACACACTGACAGCTGTTGTTGCCTGTTGGGCTGCAGTTTGCCATGTTATGATTTGATCATATTTCTTTATACTAAATGCAGTACCTGTGAGGGTTTCTGGACAATATTTATCATTGTTTTGTGTTGATAATTGATTTCCAATAATACATATATACATACGTTTGCATAAAGCAGCATATTTGCCCACTCCCATGTTGATGAGAATATTAAATACTAGACAAATCTCCCTTTAAGCTGCATTTTGAACAGATAACATGATACTAATAATTAATTTGAGATTAATCACAATCAACGATGGACACTATAGACGATCATGCGATTAATCAAAATTCTATATTTTAATAGATTGACAGCCCTAGTTTTAAGTTTACCAATGATTTAATTAGGGGGTTAACACTGAATCATTCTTTTATTTTGGACATTAAAATGTCCAACTAAACAAATCATCACAAAATAACCTTCCAAGGATGTACTTTTCCAGACTTGACATACACCTTCCTCGATGCCGAAGAGCCTTTCCCCCACAAATATTGAAATACTTTTTCTTCAAAGAATTGTCTGATCTTAACCCCTAATGAGTCAAATGTAGGAAAAGTGACATGTCAGTTTTAACTTTAAATTAACATGTAAATGTTACACACTGTTCCTTTAAAGTTTAAAGGGGCCAGTGTGTAACATTTAGGGGGATCTATTGGCAGAAATGTAAAATAGTATTAACTAGAATGGCACTCGGAGAGGACCATATGCGTTTTCACATTTTAGTGTCGGCCACCACAGTTATCCTACACGCTTGGCACAAGGGAGAAGTTACTATTGGCTGCAATCTGCAACCACACCACTAGATGCCGACAAATCCTACACACTGCACCTTTAATAGAAATGCTTTTAAAGTGCCTCTGCTGTAAAACCTATTCAGAATCTCTCTCTGGCCTCTGTAAGTGTGATCACAGAGGAGAACAGTTGACCTGGCAGAAGATAAGTAACCTTCTTAAAAGCAGAAAATAAATCCCTCCCCTACTTGAACCACTAGGGGCACTGTCACCTTGATAGAACTATACACTACTATACTCCCTTCCCCATGGCTTGGACCTCAATCTGACAGAGTGGAGGAGAGGTGTCAATTCTCATTAAGGTGAGAGGGAAGAGAAACGGACAGCGAGAGAGACAGAGAGAACTAGACTGTGTCACAGGTGGAAACATCATTTCCCAGGCAGCTCTGACACAGTCTGTCAACCCGCAGAGATGGAAAAGGACCCCAGACAAACATACACACACACTCATTCACACACACACACGCACACGCATGCTGCCGCACAGACGCCCTCGGTCTCACGAGTGTTTAGATACACACTGGCTGGTAAACAATTTCACAAATTAACATATAAAGTGGAAAAGGTCCGCACAGACACAAACAAACAAACTTCCAAACTAACATTGCAGGCAGGCTGCCTACTTCAGTTGACTCCCTAATAGTCTCTATCATCAGTAATGTAACTAAGAATCACAAGTGCTCTATTAAGCACATGTGTTTTCCCCATCAAGCTATTAGCATAACTACATATAAATGCAAACAGCACTGTAGAGCGTGCACACACACTATTTGACTAATCTCACATGTCCATTTAAGTTGGTAGTAACTTTAACTCCAGGTACACACACACACACACACATGAATTGCAGACATTGTTTTTCCTTAAATGCTAATGGTCTCCTCCAGCTTTATGAATATTTACCATGTCTCAGTGGTGCACCTTTGCTACAAGCATGTCATACATGCTTTTATTTCTGCGCTCACCTTGTGTGTGTTCATCTACGACTTCCTGAGTCGTGTACTATGTGTGTGTGTGTGCCTTACACACTGCCTCGTCGTGACAGGGGGGTGGGGTGTTGGTGAATCTCAGCACGCCAAAGTAACCCACGCACACACACACACACACACAATCATTACCACGCAAACCAAAAGTATATTCTTCTTTGCCCGGTCCTTGTCAGTCGCTCTCCCATTCAGCAGACCGGAGAAGTCAGTGCTGCAAAACTCAATTAAAGCATCCGCACGCCGGGCACGGAATGAATGAGGAGGTCCACGCAGGTGTCAGCCGACGGACAAAGAGGTCTTAATTGAGCTTGTTCTCTCCCTCTCCGTCTCTCTCCTGCAACTTCATCACAATTAAAAGGATATTACAGCAAATCACAGGTGCAGCTGCTCCTCTGTGTGGCACTGATGGAGCCATTTTATTTTATACCCGGGTGTAAGTCAAATGTTTTATGGGCGCAATTAAGCGAGGGGAATAAAAGTGGTAATCTGGGAGATACTTTTTACAGTGTGAGGAAATTGTTGGGAGAAGGAGACTTCTCTGCTCATGTTTTTTTTTTTTTTTCCCTCTGCAACGTATAAATTATTTCAACTATCTAGAGTGTGCTGGTGCTCATGCCAGCAGGACAGACCTCTGCACTGACTTCTCATGCAGGGCTGTATGCAATGATTGAAGGCAGCTCCAAGCTCCCTGGCCCAGCTACGCATCCATGCGGTCAGCTGAATCGGCCTCCTCCAAACCACAGAAGGACCATTTCAGGAGCACCTCACCGGGCATCGCTCTCCAACCTCTCGCCTTCCTCTCCGAGGCATTGAAACTAATGCGAACAACCCCGCACCCCCACCCCCCGCTAGTCGATCAAACCGAGCCGCACTTTTCTAAGAAGCAGGACGCTTTAGAAACTCACCTCTTTGGGGTTGTTTTTAAATGAGTGTAAGAAGGGTTTGGGCGACGGGGAAATAGAAGTAAAAGGGAAGAAAAAAAAAAGTCAGCGGGGTAAATTGTGAGCAACAGACGGCTTTTAGCACACACCACTTAGCAACAAGGCCGATGTGCAGTTTGACACATTTAACTTCCTGCGAGGGAGACAGGAACAAGTTGATGTGAAAGGCAAGTTAGAGCTGTGGATTTGCCTGTGAGCAATCCTCAGCGCTAGTTAATTTTAGATGATGGGAGGACTTTGAACGGGGGGGGGGGAGCATCTGCTCGGAATGGTGGAAATTGCTTTTAAACACTGCTTAAAGAAGGAGAGATGAGGGAATGTATTATCCAAATGGATTGGGCCCACTATTACAGATAGGCCAGAGGCGTGGACAGGACGGATGGTCTGAGGAAGAAACTGTGCCACTCTGGAGATTATTTAACTTGTCTGGGAGGCGGTCACGTGGTCAAGCTATTTCTTATTGCCATCTATCCGATACAGTTTCCACTGTGACCCAAGTGAACAATTCAATGGTCTCACCTTCATAGACCGAACCGGTTAAGATCCTTTTCTCTCCACTAGTAGACTGTGATGGAGCTTAAGAAGCATCTGGATCAGAGCGAAGAGACTTTCAAAGCAGTATCTCATTACAACGAGCATTCCTATGGGGAAATGAATAGCCAGTAGAAAGTGAATACGAGATGTATAATTGAGTGCCGTATTTCTATTAATGGACTGTAGTAGCTGTGAATCTTTGTGCGCCAGCTTTAAGTAGACTACAAGATTGATACCAGCTTTGCCGGGCCTTTAGTACATTAAATAGCACACTTATTTCCTGGCTTGTATTGTACTGCTTTTAAAATTTGAACTGAATAGTGTAATATGGAATTCAATTCAGAGACCCGTGACAAGGGTTTGCAGGTAGAACTCTCTTGGCTGTAATGGGGCACAAGGTAAAAAAGGTGGTAACCAGTTGTTTAAAGGGTCACTGCCACCTCCAAATAGTTCCTGCCACGGAGACCTTAAGGGCCCCGACACACCGAGTCGACAGTCAGCCATCGGACAGTTTGGGGCCGTCGGCAGAGTTTTTTTCGGTGTGTCCCGCACCGTCGGCTCTAGTCTGCCCGTGTCAGAGTTTTTTCGGCCGATTCAGCATGTTGAATCTGCGGCTGTGCCTGTCGATGAAAGGAATCACTCTGCTTGGCTGTTCAGCTTAATCAGAATCAGTGGACAAGAAGAGAAACGGACCTGAAGAAAGCAAGCCAACAAGTAAAGTCAATAGAAAAAAACAGAAGGCTCTTCTCATTTTTCATCTACATCTCATCTGGTCATTTCAATACACGGACATGATCATCTGGAATGAAGCTAAGTGCTGCGTGAGAGTGGTGTGAAAATGGTCGGCAAAGCTGCTTTGTTTCATGTACGCATCATAACAACGGCTTGTATATTCGCCGTCCTCGGCCTTCCGGTTTCCATTTTTGAAAGATAACTAGACTACCGACGTGAGGCGACGCAACTGGTGGCCTTCGTCGCCGCTGGTTCTTTGATGTCGGGTTGGTGTGTCTGGGCCTTTAGGTGCAAGTTCAGAGAGCAGGTACTTCTGGTTTTACCTTGCACGGCAGCTGGATTCTCGTGATCTCACGAAATCACGTGAGAATTGCGGGATCACATATCACGAGAAAATCCATCTTGTCAGGCTTCAGGTAATGCATTTGTGTCTTGCGAGCCAGAGCATGAACCAATCAGCGTCCTGTGAGGAGCTACGGGCAGCTACGGGCGTGGCTTAGCTGTTTGTGATGACACAGAGAGGCGACTGTTTGTTCTAAACAACAATGGCGCCTCCTGAAGAGGTTAGCTTAGCTGTAATAGTTCTATCAGAACTGGAGAGTATTTCTTCATTGAAAGAAGAGCAAAGAACGGCACTGACGGCTTTTCTTGATGGAAAAGATGTTCCGCTCTTCTCCTGACTGGTTTCAACAAGAGTTTGATTGACATCCAATCACCTGCCAAATATTTTTTTGAAAGTGCCTTCCCTTTTCCAAACAGTTTCCAATGACGGCAACACAGTTGGCCGCTTCTCTTCAGGTTACCCTGGATCCCCAACCTGGGCATTTAGTCATCGCTCTGCGTGAACCAAAGTAAAGCAGAGGCAGTGTTAAAATGGGCAGCAGCTTAAACCCAACAGATCTGAAGCCCTACTGAGTGAATTTGCACCACTGCTGGGCTGTCCCTCTGAACTTACTGCCTGCAGATTTCTCACCGTTTTTTTTGCTCAGACAAGGTGGATTGTGATTCATCCCAACTGCTCGTGTCCGTAATTGCTCTCACAAGTGGCCACATACTTGCCAACTCTCTGTACCTGTGTTACAGCGCTGGGCATGATCCCACCTGCTGGTTTCTCACTTTTGTCTATGTTCTATGGGTGTTCAATTGGCCCCCAAAAAAAACACAATACTGGCAAGAGTGAATGAAATCTAAATTCAGGCTGAAAATACGTCCTTTCTCTCCTGCGCCGTCTCAGTCACGCTCCGACAGATGACATTTGCGGAGACAGAAAAAGAGAGGGCAGGCTGTTTTTCTTTTTTTTTTGTGGGCTTGGAATGATGAGAGGAGAATAGCGAGGGATGATGAATAAATGAATAATACATCTGTGCTGTCATTCCTCTCTTCCTGCTCCACCTCCCTCTCTTCCTGTGTCAGCTGGAGATGGTCCCGCAAGGCCGTCTGATCTTAGTTGGAATTGTCAGGTACGGTCGACGGCAAAGTGACGCGTTGACGCCGGCCCCTCGGTGACACGCCGAGCGGCTCTTTTGTTAAATGGGGTTGACAACCCAAATAAGAATTGTTTACATGCAAACAAGTTCCAGCAGGTCTGCAGTCGCTGTTGAGCGATATTACAAATATTGAAGGGTTCTTGAAGGAGCATCTGCTCCTCTCTACTACTCCTCTTTATAACTCATTGTCAATCACAGGAGGGATCAGATCATTTGATGAAATGTCTGATGTAAAATGCAGAAACTAAAGGATCTCTAGAGGCAAAACTACAAACACCCTTTAATGGTTATAATGTGTGATCGTCAACAGAACAAAGGAAACAGTGACAGTGTCCTCTAATGCATATAACATTTTATTAGACTCCATCAGCACCGCGTCTCCTCCCCTCTGTCTCCCCCCTCAAATGGCAAGATGTTCTCACCTTAATTGTAAATGCACTCTTCTGCATGCAAATAGCAGTGTCCCCCCTCTCCCAACCTCCTCTCCCTAACTCCCCTCCGATTTTCAATTAAGATCCAGACAGAGATAGAGGATCTCAAAGGGAGCGCACTATGGTGGGCCGCTGCTCCAGACATATAGGAGGAGGAGGGGGTTATTGAGTGGCCATGACCCCGGAGCATCCTCACCTCACTGGGGTATCACACATCTTAGGCAGGGCCTCTTCTACCCAATTGTATCATGTCCTGATCCCACCCAGCTGAGGTGTCCTTGATTAGAATAGTCATTGAAATGAAGGATTGAAACTGACTGTGAATGTGTGTGTGTGTGAGTATTGAATGATAGTGAAGGCGTGTTTTGGGCTACGGTTTGGGGGATGTATGAATATTAATAGGTCGATTTTTATCTCCCAGTCTTATTATAAGGATAGCCCCTAGCTATATAACCGCAACTTGATGTTACAAAATATATCTTTAATTGAATAATCATTGGAATAAAGGATATGCTTTTTTTTTCTCATGTCTCACAGCATCATTGTAATACTTTTTCTTTCTTCCTCATGATCTGCAGCTCGCTCAGTCCAGACGCAGACGCAGACCCCGACGGTTCGTTCCAGAGGGAGGGCTTTGGCCGCCAGAGCATGTCCGAAAAACGCACCAAACAGTACGAAAACGCCAACGAGCTGGAGATAATCAAGACGCGCAAGTCCAAGAGCATGGATCTAGGTAAATGCTACGCTACGCTTTACACATGCACACATCACTGTACACATGCATGGAGTCAAAGGTGTGTAATTTAACATTCCACATTTCAGGAAATATGTTTATTTGCTTGGATACAACTGGGGTCTCACTGTAACCTGTGACTCCTCAAGCATTCAATGTCTCTGACTTTTTCCGGCTGTCTCAGTAAAGGCACAACACTGGGGAAATGGACACGCACTCACACACACACACACACACACACACACACACACACACACACACACACACACATATACAGTCCTTTCAGTCCTGTCCAGTGGACAGTGGAGCATGGGTAAATAGAAGGAAGAGCACAAAGGCCTCTTAAGTGACTGTCTAATGATGGGAAGGCCGGTGACACGCATGCATGCGCGTACATACACACATGCACACCCCTCAAACACAGACTGTATCTAGGGAAGAGGACGGTGTGAGTCCAGAGTCTCTCCAACTGAGGCTGAAGCAGACGCTGCCTTCTCTCGGATCACTGGCTAATCATAACAGATAACAGCCAACTCTATTCCACACGGAGCCCAGAGACCTGTAGAAATCTTTGACTCTCCCACAGACTGGCGCATGTCCGGGCCACTGCACTCAGCTCTGCGGGGTCCACCTTCACCGTATTAGCCCTACCCTTTTGTCCACCCTCCAAACTTTTCTACAAAGTGAACCCACAAAGTTTCAGCGGAGAGTGCCGCTTAGGAGAAACATAATAGTTAGCCGTTGGATAGGTTTTCACCAAGCAATTAGTTGAGCATAAACATATTTTCCATTATGTTCTTAGTGTCGAATACAAAATATAATTGGATATAACGGAGCGCAGGAAGCGAGCAGAATGGACAGGATGCTGAGATGGCTCCACGATGGCGTTCTCATCACCGCAAATGCACATTTTATCAATGAGTTTAATCAAAAAAGCTTCTTAATTGTTCCAAAGTGGCATCAGCATTTATTTGTGAATTTGATTAGTTCTAGAAAAACAGTTTTTTGTTTTTTTTTCACAGAAGAGATCATCCGCTCATAAGACGATGCCTTCACTCTTGGGATAACCAGCGTTATTGATGTTTTACAAATCTCTATTATTGTTCTATTATGTCTTAGTTGTCAAGATCAGTGTGTGCTTTATTAGATTTAATTCAAAATCACATTCCCCTCCACTACTCGCAAAGGCCCAATTGGGTTTGTGAAATATCCCGCTGACAGAAATCCTTGCCAATATAAAATCATAATCCATCAGCTAGAATAACACGGCGTTCAGACGGTGCGGGGAAATAACTAACTTGTTCCTCTCGTATAATAACTCTAGTAACTGACATGAGTTCCCGGAGGAGAAATGTTTCAGTCAATACATGGAGCGCGAGTGTCTGTGTTTCGAAATGAAAGCTACACACTGATTCGGTACGTATCTGATGTCACATAAGTTCCGTTTATCTCAAAGGCGCACACTACTGCAGTACGTTGATTATTTTAATGAAATTATTACATCAAAGCCACACAATGAAAAATGGCCTATGGGTAATGTATAATAGAGTTGAAAATGAAATGAGCCAAAGAACATTCATCCTTAAGCCCTTTCATCGGCACACTGTTGGACAGACGACGTCTGTCTTCAGAAGTTAGGTGAAGTAGCAGGTGTATAAGCATACCATATCTACTTTCCATTAACACTTTACTAAAGCTGCCCTGACTAAACGGTTAACATGCTCAACAATGCTATCCCCCATACCGACTCTTATTTTATTCCTGTCACTAGGTATTTTTGTACCCCCTTTTAATCGTGTTCCAGGTGCTCACAAATCAAATCAGCAGATGGATTTCATGACTTTGAAGCCCATCAATGTTGGAATAGGCTAAACTGGTCAGACACCCCGCGGTTCAATCCCATTTAGATGGGGAACAAGATTGAGTGAGGGAAGAAAAGGGAAGTAAGAGACGTGAGGTGCCATGGCTGGCAGTAATACATTAGCACATTGCAGTCTCATAAGCCTCATGATTGACAGGCCCTTGCACAGGAGGGTAATATCTGTTCTACTTGCATCACTTTTCTCAAACTATTCAGTATCTGCCCCTGCACTTCACGGTTCTGTCTTCTGTGCATGTGCTCAATAACAATGGCACAGAAGGCATTAACCACCCCTACTTGTTCTTGCATGCTCTTTAGCAGTAGCAGACATAGACTGTATACTAAGAAGTGGACGTAGTCACCTTGATTTCACCCATTGGTTTGTGGACTGCAGTTCCGAGGCCTCAAGTTCTGTATTTTGGCCATCGCCATCTTGGTTTTTGGCCGTTGCCATGTTGTTTTTTTGCAACCAGAAGTGACACGAGAGGGTGGAGCTAAGTACAACCGAAAGCTGAAAAAGACAATTTCAGGCGACCGAAAAGACTATAATTAACTTTCATGTACTGAAAACACGCTATGAAAGGGTTAAAGTTAAAAGACGAAAACACGGACAACTCCCAGACCGGACAATGCCGTGGTAGCGACTTATAGCAAAATATAGCAACGCCCTAAAGCATCCCCTGCTTTATGGTCTATTTGACTCTAAATGGGACCATCATTTACTAAATGAACATCATGCTGTATTGAAGAAGACTTGAAACTAGCGATTGAGACCATAAACTCATGTTTACAATGTTTACTGAGGTAATAAATCAAGTGAGAAGTAGGCACATTTTCTCATAGACTTCTATACAATCAGACTTGTTATTGCAACCAGAGGAGTCGCCCCCTGCTGGCCATTAGAAATAATGCAAGTTTAAGCCACTTCCGCATTGGCTTCACATCTCAGACCCGGAGGTTGCCCACTGGTAGCAGATGAGATTATTTTCAGCCCAAGAACCAATGGAGGTAAGCAACCGTGCCTGGACCAGCTCAACGCTGTCACCATTAACACAATGGACCACACGACTGTTCAGCTGGCTCCACGGGTCAATAATAGAGATTAGAAACGCAGCCCCACACTTTCTCCATAACCAGCTCATAACCAGCCATTATTGGCTGTGTGATCCTGGCACCTTTCGATGCGTATGGAGGAGAGAGTTGTTTGAGGTAATTGCAGCGTGATCAAAAGAGTTTTTTGTTTTTTTTCATATTGCTGAGAGAGGGAGTTGCATGGCGTCGAATAGAGACTTGGCAACTAATGTGGGAACCTGTGCCATTGTGCTCGTTCCGCAGTGCAAATGATTGAAGAAAACACTCATTACTCCAGGAGTTGTGTCGGGCTGGGGGGAGCCAGGCAATGGAGTGGCATTCGCAATAGAGACATTCATTGCCAGTTGGCCTCTTCAGCTCGCTGCAATTGATCCATCATAGTAGGAGCGCGTTAGAGTACATTCACTTCATGAAATTAACACAGAATGAGCTGATGACTGGGTCACGAGGGTATATTTTTGAGTGATTTCTGAGAGCACTATTTGGAAATTAACATGCCTTTTGCCTGTTGTGAACAGGGATATTTGTGGTAAAATAATACGTGGTATATCATACGATACCATATCAGGTATGTGACATTTGTTTTTATGCTTCCGCGCCGGTGACAACCATGGCCGGAGGCATTATGTTTTTGGGTTGTCCGTCCGCCGGGTCCATTCTTTTGAACGAGATATCTCAGGAACGCCTGGAGGAAATTTCTTCAAATATGGCACAAACGTCCACCTGGACTCAAAGATGAACAGATTATATTTTGGTGCTCAAAGGTCAAAGGTCAAGGTCACTGTGACCTCACGTCCGTCCCACTCTTGTGAATGCGATATCTCAGGAATGCCTGCTTGGAATTTCTTCAAACTTGGCATAAAACATCCACTTGGACTGAACGATGAACTGATTCGATTTTGGTGGTCAAGGTCAGTGGTTGAGGTCACTGTGACCTCACAAAACACATTTTGGCAATGCCTCAAGAATTCATATGCTAATTATGACAATTTCACACAAGTGTCTAATAAGAGAAAAAGATGATCTGATGACATTTTGGACAGAAATGGATGTGAACTGCAAATTGACTAGTTGGCAGAGGCATACAACCATGAGGCAGCAATGCTAGTTGTTAAAAACAAAAATATTAAGAGACCAATGGAGCCTAGTCTCTGACAGGCCAGCAATGGTACCATTATCCAGCCAAGTCAGTTGCTGATCCACTGGGTTGCCAGGTTGGCATGGGAGTTGCCAGCCTCTGCATATTAATACCTCAGATAGTTGAGCAAGTAGGCTGACTTGGAAAGAGATGAACAGGTTTAAAAATATATTTTATTTGGTTGATAAAGCCGCACAATCACAGGACAGTATCCAGCATCCTTGATTGAGATATTAACCAGTCCAGATCATGATGATTCCTTTGTGACACCGCGTACAGAGGACGTCCTCTGTCGGGCTAATGATCCACAACTGGCAGAGAAATAGGAGCCCGGTCGACCCAGGGACACCTCACTTCCACTGGGATACCTGGACATGGCCTTCCCCTGGCCACCTTGGAGGCTATTTTTAACATAATTACCCTTTTACCGCCCTGCTTAAAGCCCTGGCTCTCTGAATAAATTATGTGTAATGGAGCCCCTGTCTGTACACAGATCTTTACATGCAAGGGCCCGCGGTGAATAATGGCTGGGGAGCATAGTTTTAGCTGCTCTAATTATACTATGGGCTCCTGTTCCTGTAATAACCGCCGCTGATTTATTCATGGAGTTTGCCATACCTCCCCTTTAACGTTTAATGGCAATGGATCTTCTCCAATTAACTGTCCTTGCCCTTAATCTGGCTAAGAAACACAGCACGTCGGCCGTGACAACATTCCAGGTGCACTTTCCCCCTATTTGGTTTGATTGTCTTTCTTTTTGTGTATTTCATTTTGATGATTTTCATTTGTCCTCCAGACGTGTGGGGAGTGACAAACTCGTGTCTGCATGCGATGGGGGAATATGTATTTTCATCCCCCTGAATAAGAGGGAGATGAGGAGCGGAGCACTGAGGCTTCTGTTGTGTGATAGGAATCACATAATAGACTGGCATACAGAGAGCTGTCCGTCAAACTCTCCCAGGAGAGCCAGGACTGCTTTCTGATGAAAACAAAGGCAGGTTGGAGGCAGACGGGGTCTATGGGCAAACTCCCTCTCTTTGCCTCGCTTCTCCCGTTCTCTTTGTCTCCCCCGCTCCTCTCAGTCATTCACCGCGCCGACTAGAAACAATGGCGAAAGGGGATCGTGGCGCGGAATACCGAGTGGGAGGATAATTCCCTGTTTCCGATTACAGCAGATGTCATTTGTGTTCCCTTGAACTGTTGCATCCTGCGAGGCTCTAACTTGCAATCCCATTGTGCCGAACATGCACCCCGGCTTCTGCGTGTCCGATGTTGGCAGGATTTATGCGTAAGCTTCAACAAACCTCAAATTTACATGGCTTTTGCACTGGGTTGATTGAGTTTTATCCACAAAGTATGAAAAATTACAGCATTTTCCTGCTGCGCCTATGTTTCCTTATAATGCTTCTTTTTTTTTCTTTAGTCTGTCCTCTCTTGTCCTTCGCATAATGAGATTACTCCTTCTGAACGAATGAATTACATGTTTTTTTTACTTGCATTCGCTGGCTCTTGTACAGCCGTTCATGCTTTTCTTGGCATTAAAATTTGTCATAGTAATCAGAAATGGCCCTCCACTTCAGAGGGACTAAGCAGTAAAATGAATCTTCTGTTCCTGCAACCAGAGAGCTTTTAACCCCCTAGACATTTGTAGCACACAGTAAAGTTTCATTTTACTGTCTGACGCAGCCCGGAGGCGCACATATGAGCTCTTCCCACTAAATGGGATGCAGCATTATAGGATTGGTGTTCATTATTTTTCATTTCAAGATTGAGTCCAGGTTCTCTTGGGATTGGGCACTTTTATTAGCATTGACAAAAGGGAAGGGAAAATGGTGTGTTAAAGACATAACAGTGCGTTTAACCAGTCTGGAAACCCAACACCAGTGTCTAACAGCTGACCTTTTAGCCTATCTGACTTCTTTGACACCAGATCTATAGCCGCCACGGATGATAGAGAAGCACTCACACCGTCAGTGAGGGCGCATTGGAAGCAAACGTAGCAGAAAGAGGGACGCCCTCGTGACCCTTAAGATCCTGAAAGTAGCATTAAAAAACTTTCCCTGAAAATGACAAGATGTTTGAAATAAGAAATCAATCTCTGCCCTTCCTTGCATTCATTCCTCTGCAAGTAGCTGTCTAGATGGTGTGTGTTTGAACTGTGGAACTCAGATAGCTGGCTAATCACTAGTGTGCTGCTGCAGGTTTGCTTGGTTAAGGGATCAAGAAGAGAATAGCAAAGAGACAAGCTGCCACTGGTAAAGTGATGATAACAGTAGCAGCTTATATGCATTTCTGCACAGTGCTGCTAGTTTACCCTGTTCTTTCTTAAAGGAACAGTGTGTAACATTTCAGGGGATCTATTAGCAGGAATGGAATATGATATTCATATTTTCATTAGTGTATAATCACCTGAAACTAAGAATTGTTGTGTATTTCGTATCTACATAGGGAGCGGGTCCTCTTCACGGAGTCCGCCATGTTTCTACACTAGCCCAGAACGGACAAACCCAACATTAACTCTAGCGAGAGCCTTTTGCGTTTTTACATTAACTGAAGGCCACTGTAGCTCTCCTATACCTATATGAGCCGCAGAGTGCAAAACCGTGGTACCGCCAGCCGCTGTCTGACTTCCGTTGCTCCCAAAGTAGTGTTATTATCACACAGCCCAGTCGCACAGCAGTTGATTAGTGCCACTTCCGATGTTATTTTAACCCAGACTGCGATCTTTTCCTAAACCTAACTAGGTAGTTTTGTTGCCAAAGCCTAGCCAAGTTGATTTTTTCCTAAGCCTAACTAAGTAGTTATATTTTGAAAAGACTGGAGAAATTGACATGTGCCTCACGTGTTAAACACGATGTTGAAAGTTGTGCTGCAGCGTCACGAAAAAAAGGGAGAATCGTGTCTATGTACACAAATCAAATAGATTCAATTTCGTTACTATTTCACGAACTGCTGTGAGATTTTGTTGTACGGTAAGGATGGCCTTTGAGCAATGCAAATGGAATTAGCATGGTTTTGTGCTCGGCGGCTCACGTTACCGCAGTCTTGGAAAGTGGAGGAGTGAGTAGAGTGGTACTCAATTGGTTGCAATCTGCAACCACAGCATCAGATGCTGCCAAATCGTACACTCTGTACCTTTAAGCTCTTAAAGGTCCCATATCATGCTCATTTTCAGGATCATACTTGTATTTTGTGTTTCTACTAGAAAATGTTTACATGCTGTAATGTTAAAAAAAACTTTATTTTCCTCATACTGTCTGCCTGAATATGCCTGTATTTACCTTCTGTCTGAAACGCTCTGTTTTAGCGCATTTTGACGGAATGGCGACAAAATTGCAATAGGCGATAGGCAACAGCTTGGGTTCATGTGTACTTCCTGTCAGCTGATGTCATTCACATACAATGCAACCAGGATAAACTGGGACACTTTTAGAATGTTTACGTTTAAATCTGTGTCAAGGGTCTAAATATTGTATATTTGTGACATCACAAATGGACAGAAATCCTGACAGCTTTTTTCAAATGCAGAGTTTCTGAATACGGGCTGTGTGTATTTCTCTGTGGATTGAGCGATTCGATACTTTCACAGTATTTATATAGCACTTCAGCCTACTTTATAATAAAAAAAAACATGAAAATCTCACTTTATTATAATATGGGACCTTTAACTCGTTCACACCCTGCTTCTACAACCTTTGTGTATTCACTCTGCTCCATGTTTCTTCTCTTCCTGCCTCCATCTCTCATACGCTAAAACAAATGTATTTCAGGAGAGGTACTCCAAACATCGGTCACAAATTGTTTTCTTTCAGTGATGGGGGTTTATTTTCTTTGCCTAATCTGTGTTTGGCTGTGCAAGCCTCCATCTAAAGATCCACTGTGATCACCCAGCAGCAGTGGGTCACGCCTCATTTAGGCCACTTTAAACATGTCGGGGATCTTGTTGATGGTACATTGAAGTGTGTGTATATAAGTTAGTGTTATCGGGCCTATTGAGGAGTCCCACACACACATACAAACATATACACCCAGTGTCTACATGTGTGTGTTCTATTCAGTGGGGGTATAGACCTTATAGCAAAAATGTGCCATGAAAACCAACAGGAAGAGCTGTAGGAGACGTTTATTTACACCACATGAAGCCGGAGAGGAAACAGCAACGCACATTGGCTACATGTGGAGGGTCTATATGGTCTACAGGGAGTCGTAAAGATACAATGCTTCTCTGTCCAGACTCCAACAACATGTGCTAGGCCCTTAGAGAGTCAGCGAGGCTGCTAAAGTAATTGAATCAACAGTTTATCCATTACTACTGATAGTTTCCTCCGCAGACGTTTACAATCCAACAAGGCAAATATTCAGAAATCCATCTTGTTACGTTTGACAGCGCTGTTGCTGCACGCTCAATGGAGGCAGAATAAAGGGGACAGAAAATCAACCAGACTGCTTGTTTACCAACTGGCAAGTAAGGTAAGAGCTCCGGGGAACAGACGGACGCTCCCTGACAAAATGAAATACCAATACCTGAGTCGCGCTCCACTTACATACCCTAAACAAACCCCTGGCAAGCATTGGAAAAATAATTACAGCCGTCCGGGGCCCGCTGGCAACAATGTTGAAGAGGTTGACTGTTCAACATGCGCTGGGCTTTCGGCACAGCTGGTCTATCGGTGTATCCGTCAGCTCCATGTATGTCCTTTTGAGGAGTTCTTACAAGGATGATATATATGAGCTACTCCAATTAGCTACAAACATATTTATAATAATAATATATAAGCCCTTCATTTGTATCATGGTTGCAATTTACATGTTCATTTTCCAAGTAACTAAAGTTTTTGCTACTGGTCTTCTGTCATGAAGATATGTTGTATTGTGTTATGTGCAGTAAATATTCGGGTGTAAGAAAATATATCGAAAATATCGAGTATCGCAATATTATGTTTTGTGATACTGTATTGATTCTCAAAAACACTATTGATTTTTAATTAATAGTTTACATGCAAAGATTAACTCTGTCCATACTTTATTTAATTGGCAAAGATATGCACCCTCTCGGTGTATGTGCCTTCTCAAAGTAGTGCTGTGACGTTGGATGTTACAGGGACTGTGATGAAGGCAAACACAGATCCCACTGTTCTGATCGCATGAAAGAAGTAAACTTATTTTACTCAGGTGGTGGTGTGTTCTTTACACGATGGCGGTTTTCTTAAAATTTGATTTAAAAAAATTGCATTGCTGACAGTATCGCAATATATTGAATCATCGTGATAAGTATCGTATTGCCAAATTCTTGTCAATACACAGCCCTAGTAGATATGATGGTAGTGTATCGGAAAGGTTCCACGTGTTCTAGCTTTGTTCTGCAGGCAGCCTGTGTCGACAGATGTTTTGATGATGTTTTTTCTCCCACCGGACTAATCAACATAAGACCGATAACGGAGCCTTGTTCTGCCTTCATGATGTGCTATTACCTGCAGCTATCTAACATCTACACATGCGAAGGCCTTAAAAATAGAGCAACACACTGCAGCTGTGAGATGTTGTTGGTGCTAAGTTGGGGAAGTGAGTACAAGATAACTGTGCTGGAAATGAATGGAATTAGATATCCTCGGTCTAAATGCCTTCTCTTTCTGTTTTACTCAGCCTCTCTCAGAGCAACCAATGGGCAACCTCCGGGTCTGAAAAGTGAAGCCAATGCGGAAGTGTCTTCAACTTGCATTCTTTCTAATCACCCAGCAGGGGGCGACTCCTCTGGTTGCAAAAAGAAGTCTGATTGTATAGAAGTCTATGAGAAAATGAGCCTACTTCTCACTTGATTTATTACCTCAGTAAACATTGTAAACATGAGTTTATGGTCTCAATCACTAGTTTCAAGTCTTCTTCAATACATCATGATGTTCTTTTAGTAAATTATGGTCCCATTTAGAGTCAAATAGACCATAAAGCAGGGGATGCTTTAAGGCGTGGCTAACTTGTGATTGACAGGTCACTACCACGGTGTTGTCCGGTCTGGGAGTTGTCCGTGTTTTCGTCTTACAACTTTAACCCTTTCACAGTGTGTTTTCAGTTCATGGAAGTAAATTATAACCTTTTTGGTCGCCTAAAAATGTCTTATTCAGGTTTCGGTCGTACTTAGCTCCACCCTTTCACCCTGTCATTTCTGGTTGCAAAAAACCAAGATGGCGACATCCAAAATGCTGAACTCGAGGCTTCAAAATGGCAGAACTTAAACCAATGGGTGATGTACTGTAAGGGTGACTACGTCCACTTCTTATATACTTTCTATGAGAGCAACTCATTAAAAGAGAGAGCAGTGAGAGGACCACCTATGGAAATGGTTAGAGCTTTACACTCTATCCAAGCATTTGGGGAACTTATTATAGTTTAGTAGAACACTGTGATCGCTCCGGTGCTGTGGCACATTGCTGTCTTTTGATATTGGCCCATTTATATGCATTATGCTTCAGCTATATAATTTGACTGTGCAGACACAAGGACAAAAGTTGAATTATAATTCTCACCAGGAAAATGTCTCAGCGAAGATATAATACTCTGTTCTCATTCCACACACTTCATCGGCCAGCCAATTTGTTTTTCATGCTAATTGCCAGACTCACACCTTTTCTTGGCTCGCCAAGTACGCCGCATAACATCATCCCATATGAAACCAGCAACACGTGAATGATTCATTGACACGCAATGAGCTCCGAGATGATTGCTTTAGGCCACCTTTGTGGGGGAGAGTTAGAGTCGTGTGCTATTAAGTCTGCTGGCCTCGCTGACGCTATTTCCTCTTCCCATAGGTTCTGCAGAACAAGAGGTCGGACCCTCGTTGGGTCTGAAAAAGTCCAGCTCCCTCGAAAGCCTCCAGATGGCTGTCGCCGAGGCGACGCTGAACGGCGGCGAGATCAACGTCAACAGGCCGCGCTCCCGGATCGCCAGGGGCCGCGGCTGCAACGAGAGCTTCCGAGCCGCGATCGACAAATCGTACGAGAAACCTGGTGCCCCGACGACGGAGGAGGAGAACAGCATGGAGACATGTGAGTGATTCATGCAGAGTTTTTTAAGATTGTGTTTATTCATAGTAGAGATCCAGAATGTATGTTGTTATATAACGTACAATAGAAAGGAAATTCAGTCAGTGTAATATAGGCCAACTCAATAATGCCTCCCCAGAGCCTTTTTCAAAATGGCAAGATTTACCCTCAAGTAAACTAGGTTAGGGATCCCCTTTTGCTGGAGAGATGTGTGTGTGTGTGTGTGTCATGAAGCACATCTGCAATAAGCGTCTAGGTTACACTCTCATTAATATTCACATAGTTCATGTTGAGTGCGATTGTCAGAGACATGTTTTCCCAGGAGCGTACATACTCTTAAAGTGCATTGCCATGTTTTTAAACAAGAGTGCATGCGAGAGAAAGATTGTGCTGTTTACCCACACAAGTCAGGCTACCATTGTATCCGTTTTACACATAATATCACGTAATTGCATTTACAATGATTATAAATGAAGTACATGTCTTTGCTTCAGTCGGTGCCAGTTTGGTTTGGCACATAACGCTGCACAACTTTGCCAGGATTCCTCACTTTTTGTTTTCCTCGCGTACCTGACTGGGACTGAAACCAGAATGACTTTATTCTAAACTACGAAGGAAGCAACATTAGAAAAGGAAAAGACATGCCACCTTCCGTTTGAGTGAATATATCCATCCCCACTCGGTGTTTGATGACAAAAAGACACGAGTTGGGGATCGAGAGACAGCCGTCTTACGTTTTGTGACAGGTAATAACACCACAAGAGTAATCACCAGATATAAATTTCCATTCACCATTAAAGGATTCCATTAAAAGAGCTGGGGGACATTTGAAAAAGAGGGAATTATTTGCCTGAAACGCTTTGTTCTCATAAGCTCTGTCGGCAAGCCACTAAATACAGTCTTATCTCGGCAAAGAAAAATGGGGAAAGCAAGCGATTTCCCCTGCCGTGGTATATTGCATTCTCCCCCATGATATTCAAATAACTCTGTTTTTCAATTTAGATAAAAGCAAGCCAGTCCGTGCTCGTCACTGAGGTTAATAGTCAAAGTTGACAGATAAGCTGCTGCCTTCCTCTGCTCCCAGACTTTTATTTACATAAAATAAGAATGTGGCATCACCTAAAGAAAATGTGTCCCCACAAGATATCCTGCAGGGAAAAAATGCACTTCCCCTTGTGCTACTTTGTGTTGCATCGTTTGAGGAAATAAAAAAAAAGGGAAAAATCTGCTCTGTTGAGCAAAAATCCCTTCCTTTTATGTATTTGAATAAAACTGGCAATTTTACTTGTCTGTCATAACCTTTGCTGACAGGCCGGCTTAAATGTCCTTGATTTTTAAGGCAGGAAAGTTTAATGGTAGAGTTTCACTAAAGTGACAAAATGTTTCCCGTGGTTGTCTGTCTCTACAAATTATCTTTCGAGTCTTGACGCTTTCATCAGTGGCTCTGTTGTCATTTTGTCAGCCAAGGCTTTTTTTCTTTTCTGTTCCATTAAATTGCCGTGGACGGCCTCACCTTTTGATGTCCAGTGTTAAGTCTTTTGAATGTTTTTTGATAGGAGATCTTCTTTTCCTGTCTTGCTTTATTTGAAAGACTCAAAGTGAATGGAAGATGACAAAACATTCATATGAAGTATATTCCCTTTTGTTTGGCCTCCCATAAAACTCAGTATGAGGCATCGTTATGACTACATATAAAGAAGCTGACCACCAGGCGACAACCTCCGGGTCTGAAAAGTGAAGCCAATGCTGAATTGCCTTAAAATTGCGTTCTTTCTAACAGCCAGCAGGGGGCGACTCCTTTGGTCGCAAAAAGAAGTCCTTTTGTATAGAAGTCTCTGAGAAAATGACCCTACTTCTCCCTTGATTTATTACCTCAGTAAACATTGTAAACATGAGTTTATGATCTCAATCGCTAGTTTGACGTCTTCTTCAATACAGCATGATGTTCATTTAGTAAATTATGGTCCCATTTAGAGTCAAATAGACCATAAAGCAGGGGATGCTTTAGGGCGTGGTTGACAAGTCGTTACCACGGCGTTGTCCGGTCTGGGAGTTGTCCGCGTTTTCGTCTTAGAACTTTAACCATTTCACAGTGTTTTTTTTCAGTTCATGAAAGTGAATTGGCTAATGCCAAACTTGGGCTTCAAAACGTGTCATGTCTAGATGGTAACTCACGAGTTGGGAAACGAGACACGAGATGGTTAAGGTTAGGCATTGATCTCAAATAGTTAAGGTTAGGCATTGATCTTGAATAGTAAAGGGTAGGCATTGACCTTGAATAGTTAAAGTTAGACATTGACCTTGAATAGTTAAGGTTAGGCATTGACCTTGAATGGTTAAGGTTAGGCATTGACCTTGAATAGTTAAGGTTAGGCATTGACCTTGAATAGTTAAAGTTAGCCATTGACCTGGAATGGTTAAGTTAGGCATTGACCTTGAATAGTTAAAGTTAGGCATTGACCTTGAATAGTTAAAGTTAGCCATTGACCTTGAATGGTTAAGTTAGGCATTGGCTTGAATGGTTAAGATAAGGCATTGACCTTGAATGGTTAAGGTTAGACATTGACTTTGAATGGATATTTTTAGGTATTGACCTTGAATGGTTATTTTTAGGCATTGACGTTGAATAGTTTAGGTTAGGCATTGACCTTGAATGGTTAAGGTTAGACATTGACCTTGAATGGTTATTTTTAGGCATTGACCTTGAATGGTTATTTTTAGGCATTGACCTTGAATAGTTAAGGTTAGGCATTGACCTTGAATGGTTATTTTTAGGCATTGACCTTGAATAGTTAAGGTTAGGCATTGACCTTGAATGGTTATTTTTAGGCATTGACCTTGAATAGTTAAGGTTAGGCATTGACCTTGAATGGTCGTCGGGCAGCGTGTCTCGCAAGAGTTTTTGCCAGATTTCACAATTTGCGGATTACCTTCTAGACCTGACCTCCAAAACGACAGTCTACAAACCAGTGGGTGACGTCACTGTGACTACGTCCACTTATTTTATACAGCCTACACTGGCCACAAACACACACACACACACACACACACGCCCAGGCCTCCACACTTCCAAGCACACATGGCCGCCCACTGCCCCCTGGGACGGTCTGGATTACAATGTTTAGTATGTTATCTGCAGCTTGGCATCATTAAGCAGTAGCGACATTAGCACTCCTGCTAATCTCAGTCATTTAAATAGCCAGATACAGCACACAGCTGCCGTTGCTCTTAAGTGAATGATAAGCAGGCGGCAGATTGAGTGATGAAACTGATACGCTGAAATCTGCTCCCAAATCTGTGGAGGTGGAGAGAAGGGAAGGGAGGGGCTGCATGCGGCGATGGATTGCATAATGAGCAGGTTTAAGCTGCTGCTTCGCTCTCTATTCCCGCTGTACAGTGCCACACGTCGAGATTCCATTTCAGTCATTGCCTCTGAGATAGCAGCTGAAAGAAATAGCTGATAACTCCACAGATCACAAGAGAAAACAAACCCCACTGTTCCTTGAAATGTGAATCCAGCCGCTCCAGTCTGTCTCATCCCATATACCTAAAATCCATCATGGTCCCTCCCTCTTCTTTCCTCACGATAAGCGCTTTTTCTCTCTTCCATCAAAGACAGAACTCAGACGACAACACGCATGACCGTAATAAGTTGTAATCTGAAGGACATCTACCTCACGCCTCGGAGGCAGAGATAGACAGGAGCTACGCCGACTGCGAAAGTGCACCGCATTTGCAATTAAGATCCCTGGGAGCCATTTTCAAGATTATTTAAATGTATAATTACTGACAGATTAATTACATTTTGCACATCAGTTCTGATTAGATGTGATGGAAACTTTGAGTTTAATCAACCCTACATCACCTTAAGGAGTTTGGTTTTCAATTTGATGTCTGGGCTGAAATTAGTTGAGACGTGAATTAAGAACCAGATTCGTGAGATGATCGTTACAGCTTCTCACTTTTTTAAAAAAAGTAAAAGAAGAGTTCTCTGGTGATCTGTGTGAAATGTACACATTTGAAATAACTTGAGGCTTTCAGCTAAGTGAAAAAAACTGAATTCTCAAAGGGTGTGCAATGTAAATATGTTCCGCTGTAATGAGGCGCATGGATTCAGTGTGTTTTGTTCAAAGCTGCCGTACCTTGTGGGACACAGCTTTCTCTTTTAATGGTTCGTCTGATGAAAGAAGTGCTGCTTTTGTAACAGATGGAAAAAAAAAAAGTGGTGTTGTTGTGTGCTGAGTTCAAATGCGGCTTCTGTGATCCACGGGGAGTCAAGTGGAAGTTAAAATGTCTGCTTTTATTGTATTTTTCTTTCCATCCCTGCGTTTGTGTGCTGCTCTCTCGCCCTCTCAATATCTATATTTAACACCCTCCTTATCACCTTTTATCTCCCTTCCCTTCCAGTGGATGAGGACACAGAGGGAAGTTCCAGATCGGGTCGCGAGTCGATGTCCACCAGCGGCGACCTCATCGTGGGACCCGGGCTGAACGGCAACCTCTCCAAAGAGGACAGGCAGAAGGATCGGGACAAGGTCGGGGGGAAGGAGAAGAAACCCGAAAGGGACAAAGAGAAGGACAAGGACAAGAACAAAGCCAAGAAGGGCGTGCTGAAGGGCCTGGGCGAGATGTTCAGGTACAGCTCAAAATCCTAAAAAACCCTCCCCTGTGTCGCCCCCAAGGCGCCAAACGCTATCTGCTTTGTTTAATTCCACTCAACACGTCAAATTTGAATGCATTCTCTGGATGTTGCTAATCAGGGACCCCTCTCCTTGAACCCTGTGCGATGGAGGGTGGGAGGGGGAGTTATCGACCTCGAGGGCCTCTGGCACTTTTGAGCCAGATTATTTTTAATAAGGGCAACATGTTTTATTCATAATCCCGCGTGCGCGCTCCTCCTATCCAAACACGCTCCGCATTTGTTAAACAGCGGACAATGTTCAGGGCCCCGCACGGCGTGGTGAGCCAGTGTGTGGTGAGCTGCGATTTGGTTCTGGGGATAAAAAAGACCTTTTTGAAGATGATAAAATGGAGTGCAGGTTGGAATTGTTGCCTGTGGCTGGTATCCTCTGTGGCTGTCTCATCATGCGGTTGCAAGATTATGGAGGCAGACAACCTTGGAAGACCATGAGAGGTGGCATGATTCTGCTCTCAACCTCCTTTAGATATTCATCAATTCAAAAAAAAGAATATGATGTTCCCTAGCAAAAGACTTAATGTCTCACCTGCTTCAGGTCTTCAACATTGTGTTCTAACTAGGACTTCAAATTGAACGTGATAACGCATTAATGCAACTTGGGATTTTTAGGTTTTAGTGAGCTCAGTTTTAAAGCTAGATTTAAGATACTGGCACCATATGAAACTATAAAACCTAAGTAATCTATTGGTACCAATCATGACATATTAACTTATCAAGAAGGAGGCTAAATAACGCTGCGAACTTAAGCTACATTTTGGCGAAGAAAAACTGATATGGCCATTTCCATTTTTGCAATCTCAAAGCTAGAGTGAATATACTGGCATTATCTTATAGAAAGCATAATGAATCCATTGGTACCAACCGTGTCATACTAGCTTGTTGACATGGAGGCTAAATAAAACTGGCATGGCCATTTTCAAAGGGGTCCCTTGACCTCTGACCTCCAGATATGTGAATGAAAATGGGTTCTATGGGTACCCACGAGTCTCCCCTTTACAGACATGCACACTTTGTGATAATCAAAAGCAGTTTTGAGCAAGTCATAGTCAAGTCAGCACACTGACACACTGACAGCTGTTGTTGTCTGTTGGGCTGCAGTTTGCCATGTTATGATTTGAGCATATTTTTTTATGCTAAATGCAGTACCTGTGAGGGTTTCTGGACAATATTTGTCATTGTTTTGTGTTGTTAATTGATTTTTAATAATAAATATATACATACATTTGCATAAAGCAGCATATTTGTCCACTCTCATGTTGATAAGAGGATTAAATACTTGACAAATCTCCCTTTAAGTACATTTTGAGCAGATAAAAAAATGTGCGATTAATCGCGATTAAATATTCTAATCGATTGACGGCCCTAATTATATCCTCACATACACCAGGAAGTTGGAAGCAAATTTGAACCAGATACTTCTGCTAGCAAATGTTGTGGTTGTTACATTAGATACATACATTATACACTCCCAGCTTGGAAAATAATTCACTGCCTTTGAGGACTAATGTGCAAAAACATTTTCAAGTTCTTTACCCTACATAGACAATACTAGTAGAAATGTGCAAAGAGACTGTGGATGAAAACAAACATCCTGCGGGTATCCATCCAGTATCTCTCTGCAACAAGGAAATTAATGGGGGAGTCACATTAATTATTTCAATTCCGTGCACATTTGAATATGGCATAAATTAACGGTGGAGGCGGTGCGGGCCGTTATCGTGCCGTAAGTTGTTTTCATGTGGATTAGTTTAATGGGATTAGTTAGCGTATCGCGGCACACGGCTCGGTAATGAACAATAAAGACGACAAGTGTGTTTGGAGGTCACGATTGAGGAATGCGGGGTGGGGTTGGAAACTCGCCTTATCTTCCATTATTTTCACTCTTGTGAGTCTTTGCATCCTGTGGTGTAAACGCATAATGACAACACATTCTGTCACACACCCAGGCGTGCAGCACAAATGTGGTATGTTCGCAGGAGTGTGCACACAGAGAAGTGTAGTAAATGAAAGTGGAAATTTGAGCCACAGGTTTTGATACTCTGCGACATGCAATCAGCGCCGTTGGCAAACCTTTTTGAGTGGCTGTGTGCTCGGCCCGATAGGTGGCTGCCGGGTGATTTTAACTGTGCACGCGGGCCCTCGGCATGCCCTCCTCGGCCTCATCATCGTTCTTCATTATCTTTGAGTGCCACCGCCACTTAAGAGTTGGCACGCGGCAGGCCTTGCTGACACTCCCCCCCTCCTCCTTCCTCCTGCTCCATGCATTTAACACCAGGCCCCGTGCCTCCTGAATGCAAAGAGGCAGCCTTCTGAACCAGCGTAGCTCTCTGACGCTCAAGCATTGTCTTTCCTTCTTTCCGCTACTCCTTCTCCTTGATGATACCTCAAACAATTTTTCCACTGAAAAACTGTGACAGCTCCCACACCCACACATCTACGCTGTCCTTTTTCTCTTCAGGTTTAGAAAAGTTAGAGATGGCAAGGAACTGAGGTGAGAATGGATGCTGCGTCCCACTGGATACAATAACAAACTTTTTTTTTGTTGTTGTAAAGAACAAAATGGAGTGATGTGAAATGCCTTGCAGTCAAAAGAGAGGAGAGGGAAAGAAAGTGAAAGATCTGTTGCGTTTCGCACTTTTAGCAAAAGTTTTGACAGCGATTTTCAGAACGGAGAAGTTTCGCTGCCTGAGAAAAAGGTTGTGGCTGACAGTAACTCGACACTCTCAGGCTTATGAATCACAGATAGACTCAGCAAGTTTCACATGTGAGCGTTTCATCATCGCATCAAAACATCAAAAAGGCACCCTGATTGGGTTAATCCTTTGTAATACTCGTCTCTGTGGTTCGCCATTTGCATAAAATGGACGGGCAGGCGCTCGCTCGTTCCTGCATCCTATCACACACACACACACGCGTCTTATACGCTCATGTTCTCCCGCTAAGGAGATTTCAAGGAGTTTGCAGCGCACTGCAATTTGAGCTCATTTGCATGCAGTCCTTTGGACGGCCTGATGAACGTGTAGCGCACGTCTGCTTAATGGACAGGCTGATTGGGAGTGCATTAACATCAGAGCCAGGGGGAAAGGAGGATGGCCTAATATAAGGAGAGGGAGGGAGGATAGAGGGGGAGACTGTGAGATAAATACTGCGAGCGCAAGAATGACTGAAAGTGTGCGAGTGTGTGATGGAAAGAAAATTGATTGCCTAAAGCCCAAAGCAAAGAAACTGTAGTGCAGAGCTCCCCTGCCTCTCTGGATTCCTACTGTACTGCCTATAGGACGCCTGGTATAGGGTGTACTGTAGCATCCAGTAATGTATAGCTGATAATCTTATGAATGGACAGTAATGTGCATGCATGCATAGGATAAAAAACCAGCCCAGGGCAGCTCCACATCATTGTTATTTCAAGGATGTCTGTTGCATCCAGTGGTTTATAGCGGAGCGCAGGGCGGCCCATTGCATGTGATTATTCATGTCCTTTCTAGTGGATAACATGTGATCATTACTTTCCGATCCTATCAGGTTTGTTTATACGTTGGAAGCTTTGCCCAGGGCTGCGTTAGCATGCTAGCAGACAATGATGTCCCGGCGCGGCCTGCGAGGCTCCCTTCAACATGCCTAATGAGGTGTTGTTTATCTGCTCTGTGACTGACTGACCTCCTCCATCAAAGCCCCATCTCCATCTCTTGTTATGTTTACGCGTCTGTGACCGTGTCGTGTGCAAAAAAAAAAAATACCCATCCTGAGTCATTTATTATAGAGTCGTGTGTTCAATTATTGAAACACAGTGAAATTTCATATTTGAATGTGTTAATTAGACTCTGAGATGGAAAAGTTTCCATCTCCTTATATTTTTGTAAGGTGTGCACGCATTTCTATATCCAGTTCTGTGGGCCAGTACTCACATTACATTTTCCTCCTCGGCGTACCGTGACTTTTTCATGTGTACCAGAATTTCTCTCAAGCTGCCGGTGCTCTTCTCTCCCCTCTCCATGTCTTCTCAATGGTTCTCTCAGAGATTCATAATGTCATAGTGTTTTCTCTGCCATTACACGGCGCAGCTTCTCAAAAGCTGTATGAACATGTATGATAAATACACTAGGTTATGTGGAGAGAGCATCTGGATGAGCCAACGCATGGCATCGCACAGCACGAGGGAGGCGGGGGGGGGAGAACGAGGGTGATGTAAGTTATCGATACAATGTTCGCGTTTTTTCTGTGTTTTATAGTTAATGTGACATTATTTTGAAGTTTTCTGAATCCGCTCTTTTGATTTTAGAATATGATTTTACAGCGCAAACATTTCCAGAAGAATTTAATGATCAGACGAAGGTTGTGATAAATAATAAAATAACCATATAACTAGTAATAATAATGGTCCTAAATGATGTAAAATTGCTAGTTTTAAGTCAAAAACCTTCAGATTTTCTCGGGGGAGGACCCCAAACCCAATATCTCAGCGCATCTTTTATTCACTGTAGAAATTCAGAATGTGTCTCTGTATAATATGTAGGAGCATCCTGACTGGGACTCTGCTCCTAAAACCTGAATGAACAGCTCACACACCTCAGCTCTGCATGTACACCTGTCTGTCTGTCTGTCTGTCTGTCTGTCTGTCTGTCTGTCTGTCTGTCTGTCTGTCTGTCTGTCTGTCTGTCTGTCTGTCTGCTGTTGAGTCCAGCCTATAGACATCCTATAATATATTATAGAGCGATATAAGACAGTAAAACACTTTAAGTATTCATACTATATACCCACCTCCTTAATCATAATGTTTCAGTTATTGGAGTATTATAGGCCTACTATAGAAGATATATAGCCCTAGTTTAATAATAGCAATAAAGTCACAACTGATTATGACTGACACAGTTTAACATGCTTGAAGAAATAATGAATAAATAGGAATAAGTCGCAAGAGATTGCTGATACCGGCCGATACACACGCCAACACGTGAATAAGATTATACGTGTTTTTTTTTCAGTTCATGCACTGTCTATATCCAAATGATTTTCTATGAATGTGTAAATGTGTTTTTTTCAACAAGAGCGAGGGAAATGCATCACACAGTAGCATGAAGGAGCCAAGCGAGTGAAGGCTGCTAGAATGGAAGGCAGGGTTATAGTACGGAGGAGTGGAGGGGCAGAGAGGTGGAAGGGGGGGGCGGGGCGAAGGGTGGAAGGAGAGAGGGAGCGTGTGCACTGGAGTGAACTGGGGCACCGAGGGAGAGTGGGAAAGGAGGATGAAAAGGAAAGGGGGGGATGAGAGAAGAAGGGAGCTTTTCACAGCGTCAGGCAGTCACGGCATCGGGCTACTGTCTGCCTGTAGGGATGACGGAGGATCTCTGGTGGGTTTTCTACATTTTGTGTGTGTACGTGTGTGTGTGTTCAAGGTACAATTTGCATGTACGTGCGCGTGCAATGCTTTGCGTGTGTGCGCACAGATGAAAAGATGTGTTAATGGGCTCTGGCATCGCCCTCACCCTTTCTCCCCTAGTGCTTCCTCACCCGCGCACACACACACACACACAGTTACCCCTTACCCCCCTACTCCCCACCAATCTGATAAGTGGCACGCCTCACGCCGAGCCATCAGCCGACACCGGAGCTCAGTGTGACAGCCCCCCTCTCTCCACCTCCCCAAACCGCCTACCCTCCATCACCCCCAGGGACCTCATGTGCCTGCTCCTCCCTCCAGATGCAGCCCCACTCACGGCAACATGCGGGAGGGAGAGGGGTGTGGAGTGGAAAGGGAAAGCTGGAATGGAGGGATGCTTTCCATCCTTCAGTCTTTATTATTCTTCGGCAGTGTGGAAGCACGCCGGGAGCACCGGAGTGTGTGTGTATGGGGGGGGGTTTGGCACGAGTGTGTTAGCATGCATGTGTCCATATTCTAGTATGCCTAGAATATGGACACCATGCCACGAAATTGCCTAATGTGTAGCATGAGAGTAGGTAGTTAGCGTGCTAGCGCGCCGCTCCGTGTCTTCATATACCATATGATTCTTTCTGCTCGTGTGGGTGTGAACAGCTGATGGCGGGTAAGCCAACTTGATCATTAGTACGCCGACATGACACATGCATTAGCCTGGCTTTCTTTTTTTATGCACACACACACGACCGAGGGCGTGCCTGATGGATCAACACACACCCTTATACTCTCTTTTATAATGCACCCCATCGTCCCCTCCACCTTCCCTCGCGCACACACACACACACACACACACACACACACACACACACACAGACACAAGGCGCACATATGCTTGTAGTATTATGCCACAGTTGATTTGGAGACAGCAATTAGCTGCCTCCACATGTGGGCCCTGACATCTGCTGAATGCAATCTTAGAGAAAATGATAATTGTTCTTCTTTTGCTCGGGCTCACTCATCACCGCGCCGAGGTAGTAAAGGCGAGCACGGGGCGCAGCATCGAGTACCGCAAGTGAGAATGACTGGCAAGCTGGGGTGAGGTGAGGAATATGAGAAAGGCAGCATAAAGATGATTACATGAAAAAGAAACTAATGTAACATGGACTGTGGATGGTGATGCTATATGATGAGCATCAGCTCAGCAGGGCGGTCAGTGATTGGGGGAGAAGTTGCTTTTTCTAGTCTCCGAGGATTCACTCCTTTCGAAGTGCCTGTGCGCAACAAAGTGACTCACTGTCAGCTCTAGGGGCACTTCTGTCTGCGCTGCTGACCCCTGAACCTTTGACCTCCCTGTGGAGCGAGCTAAAGCAAAGTGAGCCACAGATTTACCCTGTCATAGTTTTAATATTTCAGAGAGAACTCAGCAGTGAACTTTGGCAGCTTTTGGCAGCTTTGCCAAGTGTAAAGTCATACCTCAATATCACCTTCAAATGCCTGCACAGCTAAAAGAAATATCATGTCACCGAGGGCACTATACAGAGAGAGGGGGGGGGGGCAGCCTTTTCAACTTCTTGGGGATCTTTTCAGAAGAACCCCCCCCCAATCCCTCGTGTCTTCATAGCTGGTGCAAGACATTAAATTGGTCATTTTTTGGGTGGTGAACTCCAAACCCCCTCACAAAAACGTCCTCTTAGTGTGACATCCCATTACTCTCCTCCCTGCCAATCATGTACCAAAGAGGCCCAGCGGGGGCCAGACTGCAAACAACAAAGTACCCCCCCCCACTGAGAAGATTAGCGCCACTGTCACAGGGTGCAGCGTCGGGAGATGAAAACAGTAAAACAAGAAAACTCTTCTGTACGCCAGGTTAAGGAGAGTACAGCTTTGTGTCTGGTGTCAAAAAATTGGATGTCACTGTCAATTTCTGCCGAGGGTGAAGCAGTTAGACGGAGGGAGAGGCTGAGTGATAGGATAAAGGAGGAGGGGGGAGGAGAGGATGCTCTGCGACATCAGCCACCATGCGTGGATGAGAGATGGCCGTTTCAGGCATGGGGGGGTGCAGAGAGAGAGGGGGGAGGTCTGGCTGTCCGGCCGCACTTCCTCTGCTTCTGGCCACTCGATGCAAATGTGATTGGGCAGCGCTGGGCCTCCATCAGACAGCCCTGAAGTAATTAGGTTTAGAATGATCATGCAGTGCTCCGAGATAGACCTTGAAGCATGGGGAGAAGTGGGGAAGCTGCGTGTGTGTGTGTGTGTGTGTGTGTGTGTGTGTGTGTGTGTGTGTGTGTGTGTGTGTGTGTGTGAGGAGAGGTGTTGCACGATGGAGTTAATTGAATCTGAAATCTTGTCGGCCTGAAATGAGATACACCGATGTCTCTCACGCTGTGGCTCAGGCAGAGGGCTGCAAACATGACTGAATTCATAAAGTATGTTATTAAAGAGCTCAAATTAAGTGCAGCAGTGCACCCCTCCATACTCTACCAGGCCTGTGACTACTAATGATCCAACCCCAGTGGAATCACACCGGGACCCACCGATGGAAACCCAAGACTCCCCTTACTATTCTCTCTCCTCCAACATGTTGTCTCTTCTCTTTAAGCTTTGTTTATACTCCGTGGCACTGGCCTCCGTAGATGGCGCGTGCGCTACGAGCATGCACGGAGGCGTGTATGCGTAACGCGTTGTTCGTTGCAAAATGCTCCGAAACGTCATGGGGTGTACAAACAACATAGTCTGTGGATAAGCAAGAAGTCAACGAGTGTTACCAGAGAGTAGGGATGATAGTAATTAACCGTTTAATTGTTAACCGACATTAAGAATTTTAACCGATTAACGCTATCGGTTAAAGGATTAAAAGAAACATTCAAAATGAATTAAAAATGCTGCGCGAAACTCAGAGGAGCGGCTTGACATTTTAAGGAGAAAAGCTGGTCCACCTTAACAGCCCACCTTAAGAGAGTCTGAGCCGGTGTTGCAAGATACAGGAAGTTGGCTCCTGTCTTGAGGAGTTGTAGCATTTTTTCACCGACAAAATAAACTGTACACACTGTCTGCTACACCTACGTTCACAGCTACAACGCCACTGACAACCCCACACTCACCGCCGCCACACACATGCGGTCTGTCGGACACTCGCTAACCTTACGCCAGGCAGACGCACAGCTGACAACCTCGCAGTTATACTAAATGGTGCGGTGGAGACTTACTGGGAAAGCGGCTGCATGTGACCGCGACAACACATCATGTCATGTGTTGCCTATTTCTTTCCAAAAATGTAATGACATTTGACTGTCCCTGTGGCCTCTCAATGAACAGTTATAGAGATTTCGTCCTTCGAAGGTGTCCATGTTGAGATGAAAGGCGCAGCGCACGAAGTGGGTGCGTACTTCTAAAAATTCAGAGGTGCACGACCAAGCGCCGCAACAACTTTGCGTGGTGCGCGAAAGACGCGATGATGCAATTTTCTAGAACGCGCACCTTGCGCCGGCGTCCGTAAGCCAGGCTTTGCGCTTCGGCTATCTTCCTTACTCTCCTCTTCTCTCCCGCTCTCCCTCCCTCCATCGTCTCTCCTTTCATCAGCCTCGACGTTCCAAACAGACCCCGCCGGATGTTTCTTAACTTGCTCCCTCTCCGTTTGATATTTGTTTTTCACACTTCGGAGACATCCTGGTTCCACTTTGATGTTATTTTTTCGCTCTGGCCCGAATCGCTTTGATCAATCAGAGAAAAGACTGTTCCAATGCGAGTGGACTCTCAGAGGAGAGGCGGATTTGAAAATAATGAGAAAACATTAAGAACACGTACAAAGATCTGAGAACGGCACAATCCCATTTTGTTTTAGTAAATAGTACAAATGAATCACAAATGCCCCCCTCCTCCGTAATAAACCATATTCAATATATGTTTTGGTCTGAGGAGGGGAAAAGTATAAGTTGAATTAGAGATGCAAAGCATGCTTGATATTACAGAGACAGAGGTGAGAAATGCACATGGGAGAAGCTATTTATTTCCCCCTATGTGCTATGCAAATGAAGCGAGCTGCCTGCTACAGTACGACTCATTGCTAGTCTGCTCACCCATCCACAAGGCTTAGCATGTAATAAATAGAGGCCTTTGGCTGGAATGACCTTTCCCATCCAACTGAGTTCCCACCTGCTGATGTGTGCGCACACCTTAACATGTGAGTGAGAGGATGGCTATTGGGTAGAGAAACAATCACAGTAAAGGCAAGCAAGATAAAACATGGAAAATTGCTTTTGAATTACAAAGGTAATATCAATCGATGTTGAATTACACTTCTGATTCCCATCAAAGGCAACCAATTAAAGCCAAGAACCGTATTCCTCTTGTTCTGTCAGCGTCTCGACATGTGTTCGGCATGTAAAGTGAAATTGTCTATTTTTTTTTCTCCTGCGTTTCCACCTCTCTCCTTCTCTGTCTCCCAGACTATGATCTTTTTTTTCTGTCTTTGGTGAGAGCGTCAGAGAAATGGGGATTCTTTTCATGGTTGGATCAGGATTTCATTCCTCCCTGTGTTTGTCATGAAGGAATCTTAATTGGCCTCTCACTGCCATACCAGGATACCAAGATGTGTGAGCTCCCCACCCACCTAGTCTGTTACTCAGGGAGGATGTAGATGGGGATGAGTGTGTGATGATGGACTGAACAGTTCACAATAACAGATAAAGGCCAGTTGATATTTTGATTTATTAACTCATAATGGGCTTCTTCTGCACCGTCTGGTTTACAGTACGTCCAGAGCTAACATTCAGGGACAATGCAGGAAGTAGCGTGTCCTTTATGTGGAGAGTTGGAAAGTAAGGGGTGTGGAGGCCAGGGTGGTGGATGGGCGCGTCCCAACACAGACCTGCAATGCCTTTTCATTAACCATGACCGCAATCAATACATTCTCACTCCCAACTCGTCAAATATCTCCTCTTGGTCAGTAGGGCTGGGCTATATGATGATATATTGTCAAAACAATATAAAAAGATCTATCGTATTTATTTTTCTATATCGTTTCTATCGTGATATAGGCTAGGCCTATATTTATTTTTCTCTATATTTTCATTTAAAATAGTTATGTTAATTTTTCACTCAAGTTCCTAAAATGAGAAAAGTGGCGAAAAATGTGGTTATTTCATGTTATATATTGTTATCGAGATATGAAATGACCTCTATCGTGATAAAAGATTTTGGCCATATTGCCCAGCTCTATTGGTCAGTGCCCCTCGGCATCAGATGCTTAGTTTTGGACGTGTCAGGGACGGCGTGTCAATATACGCTCACTACGTGATGTTTCAAAATAAACTTCCGTTTTCACAGGAAGTTAGGTTAAGGCAACACAACCACTTCATTAGGGTTAGGAAGCGGTCGTGGTTGATGGTAACTTCACTGACTAACGACTCACATGACTCACGGGGATAACAATACTGACAAGTCACGTAAAGGGTGCCTCCGTACGTGAGTTGCCACAATCCTTACTTAACCTAAACTGCGTTCCCCAAACTCAAGTGTTTTAGTTGCCTAACCTTAACCATACCGTAATCAGAGTTTGTCGTAACCATGACCTTTCCCTAACCTCAACCATGCACAGTTGTCATACACACAGAATTTTAAAAATCTTGGCATTGGACATTGAATCAGGAGTTTTGTTGAATTGCCAAATATTGACGTTCTTGTCTGCTGTGAGTTGGTATACCAACTTAACCTCGGTAGTATTTAATGGTTCATTTGTAGTCCTATACCAGTGGTATTGTTATACCGCATTTCCCATAAACCCCTCTGCTCCCTGACACAAGGAGGATGTTTCTTTTTTTATCACAAGCTTCTTTTCTCTTGATTTATCAGCTTTATGTTTGCTGGTGATCTATTCCAAAAACCCACCTCCTTCCAGTTTCCTTGGTGCTGTACATTAGTGTAGCACATATCCCATTCGGTGTCTGCAATATATAATGTAATGTGGAGGTGGGTAGAGGCTGCAAATGATCTTATTGATCTCGCCGTCTCATTTGTTTATAGTAATTGCGCTGAGGTTTTATAAATGATTTCATGACTTAGAAAATGCTCCATGCAGCATGTTTAATTTGACATATGGTTCTGTTCTTGTAGTATTTTTTATGTGTTTTGCTTTGGAGAACCAGCAGTTTCATCCAACGGTAGAGCGAAGAGGAGTGTCCGGGGTGATTTATTTAACCTGCTTGTGATGTACAGTCACTATCCCTGAGAACCCATGGGGTTCCTACTCTCGCTCATCCTCACTTTACTCACAATTACTGTCACTCCCTCCCTCTTTCTTTCCATACATCCACCCGTAAGCCCCTCTCCCCCCTCCTCCTCCTTCCAAGCTGCCCTGGAGATTCATCGTGGCATTGACAGAAAGACCTCTCCCGTCTCCCTCTGAATGCTGGGAAGGATGTATATCACGGATCAGCGGCTCCGCTCGGGCCGCTGTGTGTCCATGCCTGTATTTCAAAGTCTGACGTTTACGAGACAGGAAACCTGCTTCACTTCTCCCCTCGCCTGTCCTTTAGGTGAGCGCTTTGGAAATCAGGCATTTGAGCGTCGCAAAAACACATCCGTCTCCAGACTCATCAGCGCGTAAATTAGTCGGGAAATAATTGCGAGAAGCAAGGGTTATCAAAACAGAAGAGGTGAAAAAATGTATGACAAGGACAATAATCACGAGCTATTTCCTCTCACCTACAGTACGCGTCCCACTGGCTTTAAGTTGTACGAAGTTAAAGATCTGATCCCAGTGAGTTTCTGCACATCACTGGTATTTTGTTTCCAAAATCCAGGCTGCCTTTTTTTTTTTTTTCTGCTGTGGCACTTCCACATCCACAATTGCGGTTGCCATCATTAAAAGAGCTGAGCATACTTTGGGGTGCTGTGTTTGCTGAATGCTGAGTTTTTTTTGTGCGTTTGAGGCATGCGGCAGCCGCCTAGCTGAGGATACAGAGAGTGGCAGTGATCAAAATGGCCTATTAGGAATGCAGTGTGCCATACTGTATCTAGGTCACAGTCTGAGCCACCTACTGTAGCTCTTCCACAGAGAAACCACAGCGCTGTCCCCTCCCCTCATTCCTGCATCCCTGTGTGTGTGTGTGTGTGTGAGTGTGAGTGTGTGGGCTAGGTTGGTTAAGGATTAGCCAAATGTGACTGTGTATACAGTATGTATATGAGCATGTGAGATCATATGTGTGTGTGTGTGTGTGTGTGTGTGTGTGTGTGTGTGTACTTGTGCATGGGTTGTGGCTAGCAAAGGCATTTGGCAACTGATAATGTCTTTGTCTTAGGGCTGTCGGGCAATTCAAATATTTAATTATGATTAATCACACACTTTTTATCTGTTCAAAATGCACCTTAAAGGGAGATTTTTCAAGTATTTAATACTGTTATCCACATGGGAGTGGGGAAATATGCTTGCTTTATGCAAATGTATATTTATTATTGGAAATCAATTAACAGCACAAAACAATGACAACTAGAATGGCACTCGGAGAGCGCAGACCTCCGCCAAGGTGCGTGACTTTAAAAACAGATCACAGCTCACAGCTGGCGGTACCGTGAGGTGGTCGGCTTTTTATTAACACGGTGTGTTTCCGTGTAACGTATCGGAGGATGCCCTCTCTCATTCAGCAGCCTTGTTATGTCTGTATAACGTTACACTACGTTGTCTCTCATCCCGTCATCTACCGCTTTTTCCTTTCTCACCGCGGACGGCCAGCAGCTCCCGCACCTCGATGTCTCGCCACACATCCACACACGTATCTCTCTGCTCTCAGAAGGAGGCGGGGTCATGCGTCATCGACGCGTCATCAGTTACACTGCGCATGTGTTATCTTAATGCTCAGGATGATTGGAATTCTTAAAAAAATTACTGAATCCGGATCGTGATACGGATCGCCATTGTCATTCAAATCCATCGCAGACTTTTGGAGTAATCCTTCTAACAAACAGACAAACAAACAAACAAACCAACAAAACCTTTGGCCTTGGCAGAGGTAAATATTGTCCAGAAACCCTCACAGGTACTGTATTTAGCATGAAAAAATAACCTCAAACATGGCAAACTGCAGCCCAACAGGCAACAACAGCTGTCAGTGTGTCAGTGTGCTGACTTGACTATGACTTGCCCCAAACTGCATGTGATTATCATAAAGTGGGCATGTCTGTAAAGGGGAGACTCGTTGGTACCCATAGAACCCATTTACATTCACATATCTTGAAGTCAGAGGTCAAGGGACCCCTTTGAAAATGGCCATGCCGGTTTTAGTTAGTCTCCATGTCGACAAGCTAATATGACATGGTTGGTACCAATGGATTCCTTATGCTTTCTATAAGATAATGCCAGTATATTCACTCTAGCTTTGAGTCTGCTTCAACCTAAAAATTGCAAGTTGCGTTAATGCGTTAAACAAATAAGTGGTGTTAGAAACAAATGTGCATTATTATTGCATTAACTTTGACAGCCCTAATTTGTCTGTTTGTAGTGAGTCAAAGAAAAGCGTGCAGGATGATGCGGGTGGTAAAAATGTCAGCAGTTCAAATGACTTTGCCTGATGTGAATGCACACACACACAGACACACACACACACACACACACACACACACACACACACACACACACACACTCACACTCACAAACAAAGCTTACCCCAACACCTGAACTTCCCTCGGAGCTGCTCAAGTGTTTCTATGTAAATTGCCCTTCAGAAACTCCCCCCTCACTGCGCTCATACGCTTTAACAAATGGCTGTATGAATGCGTTTGGACTGTTTATTTGTGTTGTAATGAGAGGCTTTAATCAGGGGTGTCAGGGATTTGAAACATTCCTCTGAGCGTGTGCAGAAACACCCCCCTCCCCTCCACACAAACATTTCACACACACGCACACATAACTCAGTGATTTATGTGAAACATTAAAGGCAATCATGTTGGGCTGGGCCTCGTCCTTTGTATTTCACAGGCTGTTTGAAATATGGAAAAGCCAAGCTGTCCCTTGATATACAGGCACACATATATAGAAACACACACACACACACACACACAAACACATGCTTGTGTACCTGCTATTGCTTAAATATGAATAATTGGCACACAGAGCAAGCAGATGAATGCTGTTTTTTTCATCCATCTTGCAAATACACACACAGGCATGAAAGAACTTTTAGTTGTAGACAGACATTCAAACTCTCCTTCCCACACACACACACACACACACGTATACACTTATTCAGTTCAACAGTTGCTTTGATACTGATAGTTGTTAGTTTAAAAGCATCCTCATTCACTGTGATGCAGCTCTACATTCTGTCTGGTCTCTGTTTCTTAATAAGAGCGGATTAACTCCGTTGCTGGAATTTTAAAAATCTACCATACCCTCCTCCACACACACATTCACAACATAACGGCACAAAAAACACAGCGGAAGCAAAATAAAATATCTGTAGGATGGGATGCCACCCAAAAATAGCCCTGCGGCTATCTGCGACTGACCATTCTTCACACACACACACACGTATTTATTTTAGTCTAAACCCTTTTTCTTGTTTACTCTTCCTCCTACCAGTTAGGAGTGTTGGCGGCGAGGCTGTGTTAGTCTTCAGCTATCTACAGTATGTCTCCTAACAACTAGACCAGCGGTGGAATGGAGTTGTTGATTCGGCCATTTGGACACAGACTTGGATAAGAGAAAAGGGAAGAAAAACAGAGCAAACGAGGAAGATAAATTGTGAAAGGGAAGTGTGAAGAGGGGAGTAAACATGGAAGAAGATAGAGGGTTGCAGAAAATAACAGGAAACACTGACTGACACGGCAGGAAAACAGATAAATTTAAGGCTGAAAAACTATTTTCTGAAAGGGCGGCATCAATTTCCATGCATCTGCCGGAAAATCTTCATTTCCATACAATAACCTCTTTATGGTAAACAGGTTGGGACAGGCGAAAAAAGACTGTCATTTAAATACAACGATCCGGGATGGCAACTGTAAATTGTTTTTTTCGTTTTCATTATTTCGGTATGACCATGTAGAGCGTCACTGAAACGGAACATCCGTCAACGTGACGGCGTCTCCTTCGCTCAGCTGGGAGAACCCTAAGAGGCGTATAGGAGTATCTGGTGAGAATCATTTCTCCTCTGTCTCTCGCCCGTGGCGCTGTCCCCGCTGCTGGGGCCGAGCCTGATGTCATGAATAAATGCATGTCATGCCTCCGTGGTGCCCGACACGCCGCTTTTCCCACCCCGGTGTGAACCATTTCGACTCCCATCCTCCCTCCTCCCTGTGCCTCTCACCCACTGTTTTCACACCATCGCTGGAGGAATTAGGCCTGGCTTCCCTCTAGAGCTGCAGCCAATCAACAGCAGCCCCCCTTCTCCTTTCCTCACGGGGAAATCGATTGGTTCGGTGCGCGCCACCCCTCGTCCAATGAGGGGAAAGCGCAGAGATGTCATAGCTCGCTGTGACCTGTAAGAGGCAGAGTCTCTGTAAAAAGGCAGAGGAATGTGCAACTGCGTTAAGGGTTGTGTTATTTTTGAAAGCACGTGAACCCCCAAGATGGTGTCAACCCAAAGGGGCGCTACCTTATCTCACACATTCATTGATGAATCTCAGGTTGCAGTCTTCCTTTAACTCTTAAGGCTTCTCTGAGGATGCCTCAAATTGTAGATTTTGGTTTTAAAAGAGGTCTGGCTGAGCAGGGAAAGCGCTGACTGACATTACAGGTTGCGGATAATGAGTTCCGTGGGGAAGGGAGATAATCGGCTGGCGGTGGCTGGAGGCTGGATGAACATCCTCCCGTGCCTCTCCGGGCTCCGGTGTCCCTGGAAACCAGTGGTGGGGACATTACGCCGAGGCCACTCGACGATAACGAATGCCCCTTTAATGCCTGTTAACGATCGCTGGGTTACAGTGTGATTCCCGGGGAAGAAAAAAAACAAAAAACTCCCTTTTTCTTTCTCTGACTGTCTTATTGGATTTTTTTTTTACAAGGCATCTGTGTGTCTCAACCCAGGTAGAGAGTGTTTACTCGCCACAGCTGCAACAACACTTAGCTGGCGAGGAGGACAGACAAATCCGACAGCCTCGCCTTCCTAACAAGGCGCTATTAAAATTACATGCCACTGTCAGGGTTTTGCCCCAGGTGAAGCACTGTGTAGAAACCGTGCACTGCTTCGTATTGACATGCCCTTGCTTTGGACAAGGATAGGAGAAAGTGTTTGTGTGTGAGTGTGTGTGCTAGTCTAACTTTCTGCTGTGTACTTTTGCCATCAATAAGATGATAATAACGTCTCGATTCTTCTCTCAGAGAATATTTTTTTTATGGTGCTTTATAGATTATCACCGTGAAATGCAGCGGGTGGAGTTATTTATTTTCTTCCCGACTGCGACAAATACAGTTTCGGTGGTGGGGGGGGAGGATGGGGGCTCAGACGGCACATCAGACGGACGTCTGCAGGGGACTCCGCCCCGGGAGATTCGGATTAACTTTCAGGTTGGCCGAGCAGAAACCATAATGATTCTCTCTGTCTGCCCTTGAAATTATCTTCTCATCACTTACTCAAATTGATAGATGCAGTCGCTTTTTTTCTCTTTCTGGCTCACCTGTTCCATTTGCAGATTTGACTAATTTAAACACCTCATATGTGAGGGTTGAACCAGGTGGTCCATCACATCACTTTGAATTTTAGGAGAAGAAAATAGACGGCTATTCCCCGCTGTCCTCTCAGCAAACTTCCCGTGAGCAAACCCACAAAGTCCCCGCGGAAGATGTCAAAACAGATTAGCTTCTCTCAAATCTACTCCCCAGATTAAATGATTGTAACAATCAAACTGGCTTTGAGGCTTTGCATAATTTACTTTTTTTCTCCCTCTCTGAGAAATTCAGTCTTTGACTTTTTACTCCCCCTATTGTGCCGCAGCCTTGAAGTATTATTACCCTGTAAATCGATAAAGATGATGTATGAGGCATCCACTGCTAGTGGTATAAACCCTTCTGTTTACTGTGATATATGAGGATGTATCATATTGAATGGAGTACCTATTTACTGACTTCTTTTATAGTAATATCAGACACACGCAACAAAGCCAGCTACTCAGGAATATGCCTACAATATGCAACAATATTTGAACATTTTATGATATGCTGTCGGCGGAAGTCAGGACACTTGATTGAACACTTGATGTTTCATCGCATCAGTGGCAGTCATAACATCACTAAAGCATATATATGACTGACGCGTTAGATTACATACCACTCAAATGAGGTTTGATGGCCAATCAGACATTATCGGAGCCGAGCGGTGACGAATAGCACAGAGCAGCCTAAAGGTTATAAATAATCCCTGCTAGATGCGTGGATTTATGTGTGCGTATCACTATCATCTGCATCTCACTCAGCTGTTGTGTCTGCGCTCACGGAATCTCAACGGAATGTCTTTTCTACCCAGGTGGTTTTGCGATCTACATCTCTCCTCCTCGCCATCGTTCTTTGTCTTTTGATGGGCTCCTCTGCATTTGTGTATTCATCACTCTTACCTGCTGTTCTCCACAGTGAGATAGATGCTTAGGAACGGATCAGGGAAATAAGATCAGAGCTTTATGAGGATGTAAATGGCATATCATTGTTTACCTGGCTTTAATGGAGATGTGAAGTTCAGCTTTTGCTCAAATAGTGACCATTGCAAGTCATTTCAAATAGCAATTTAACAGAATAATCTTAAAGAGGACATATTATTCTTATTTTCAGGTGCATATAGGGCTGTCAATCGATTAAAATATTTGATCACAATTAATCGCACGATTTTCCATAGTTAAGTGTGATTAATCATATTTTTTATCTGGTCAAAATGTACCTTAAAGGGAGATTTGTCAAGTATTTAATAATCTTATCAACATGGGAGTGGGCAAATATACTTGCTTTATGCAAATGTATGTATATATTTATCATTGGAAATATCTTCACTGGCTTTAAAACTGAGCCTGCTACAGTTTCCGATTGAAACTTGTGTTCATGCGTTAAATAAATTAGTGGCGTTAAATTGTATTTGCGTTATTATCCCGTTAACTCTGACAGCCCTTGTGCATACTTGTATTTTGGGTTCCTACTAGAACATGTTTATATGCTTTAATGATCAAAAAACACTTCAGTTTCCTCATACCGGCTGTGCTGCACCCCCCTAACCCCCCATCTCTTTCGAAAAACCTGGTCTGCTCTGATTGGTCAGCTGGCACACTCTGTTGTGATTGGTCAAACGAACCAAACTCTTTGGACTCCACTTCAGCTCCGCTTTAACTAGTTTGTGTGAGGCCGTGCCAAACGAGCCGCTACGCCTATGTGTTACTTGGTGACATCAACACGTTACGGAAGAAAAGGGAGGACTTCAAGCGAGGCGTTTCAGGCAGTTCAGGAGCGGTGTTTCTGTGGGGGGGGAGTAACTCCCTTTGGCCTGGACTCTAAGCTTTGTAACTTTGCAGACCTTTTACATGCGCAAAAAAACTATATAGCACACTAAAGGAAAGAGAAAAAAGCATAATAGGTCCTCTTTAATTCAAATAGCCACTTACAATTGTTTTGAGGGAAAAACTAGTAAGTGGTGGTTTTGAGTTAAGATTATTCTGTTAATCTACTGTTGCCAAGGTCAAAAATAACCAGTGCCCATTTCACATAGCAAATGATGTATAACAATATGTAATAATAAATAATGTCATGCAGCCACATTACAAAGAAACTAGTCTGACTTTTGGGCCCAAATAAGTTCTCCTTTCCCAAACTCCAAGGTGTACTGTAGTTACTCCATTGTCATTCTACCCATGAGTTGTGGCTGCCAATCAATATCTTATTATCAAGCCTCATCAACCTCACTCTCAATACAACTATCCTGATGCCAGCCCAGATTAATGCCAACGTGCCAATACTGGCTCAAGAGTTTTACAGAAACGGCAGAGTTTCTCCTCACCCCCCCACCTCCCTCTTCCCTTGACACTGATTAACTCCAAATCATTACTGTTTCTTATTGGATTCCCTTCGTTTCTCAAATGAGACACTTATCTTCCACAGACAGGTATGAACATCAATACAGTGTGCAGTTTTCATACACACACACAGTAGTACCAGAGATTTCTGTATGTTCCTACTGAAAAAAATGTTGAGTGTAGAAATATTACACTGGGGGTTTGTGCGTCAGTGGAGGTTTTGGTGGCTAATCCTGTGTTCCACCGCGTTCCCCACTGGCAGGGACTCAAGCTGTTCCAAGTGAAGGGCAGAGCCATGTTGCGAACCAAGCAAGTGTCCCGATAGCCTTCTAATAGCTCTGGTAGTATCGTCCCTTTTCCTCCGCCTCCGCTTTGATGTGGGCCCTCCTTCTCAGGCCACCGGCGATGGGAGAATAGCTGCTGCACGCCCAGGGTCCTGCTCAGTCTAATCCGCCAATATGTTTCACTATGACAAATCCCTCACTGTATTGATGTTGATCCAGAAGAAGAAGAAAAAAAGTTGAGGGCAGAAGTTTGTCTCCCCTACGGTTATTTTATGTTTTTTTAAGGGGGGGGGGGGTCGAAGCAAGAAGAGACTGAAAAAAAAAAATTGGAAGAGGAAAAGAGGAAGGTGAATTTTCCTCAGGAAGTTAATGAAAGTCCTTGAAGTGAGGCGAGAGAAGCTGTCACCTGCCCTGGTGATAGATAGCAGGCTCACTATTATTAGCATTCCCAGCCCCAGCCTGGAGTTTTATGCCTTACTAGAGCCATTTGTTGATTAATTAATCAGGTAATGTATGCTATCTGTGCTACAAAAGCACCCACATATCGCTCCCTTCAGCCTCTCCTGGGCTAAACCACAGACCAGAATCTCCCACTAGGCCGCAGCACATTCGAAAAAATTACAATTCCAAAGCAGCTGCTACCAAAGAGAAACCATTTGCACAAAGGTCCTGGCTGCTTTTAATGTAAAGTAGAATAATAAACATCCGTGAGGGGGAAACAGTCTCCCATTTCATGAATATATTCCCTTCCACCGGCCCAGAGTCAACCTTGTCTGATGTAATTTTTTCAGCTTTCGGAGAAAGTTTTCAAACTGTCAAATAAAGCTCAGCCATGAGGAAGGTAAAAATAAACCGGGATTGAAGCACCGTGGGGCTGCGAGACTGCACAGCTTAATGCTTTCTCCTGTTCCTCCGTCTGGAAATTGAACGGGTCCGCTCAAAAAAAAGCCCATGTGGTACATCATAATCAATGTCAGTGTGTACAATGCTAGAACATCGAGTTACGTTATGTAATATAAACAGTCGATAAAGATCCAGTCCTTTTCTGTGATTATATTTATTGAATTTCTTCTCACGTCTCACATAACCCATATACTTTCTGCTATTGCCTTGTCTTTGCAATCATCAAATTTGTTCATATAAGTGGGCTGGTTTCCACCGACCTGACAATCACATAAGCCTGCAAGGTTTGCAGTACTTACGTTTTACAGCTTTTATTGACTTTTCACATTTGTAACATATTGTATGACGGTAGTACAAAAACAACATGAAGCAAAACAAATAGTTAGCATTGGATAGTCTAGAAATATATGTAATTCCACTAATTCCATGTTTAAATAGGTCTCCTTATCAGCATTTCAGTTCATGTAAGTGGTTCATGTTTCCCAATTTCTATCAAGACATGTTCAGCTTTTTTGCAAGCAATAGTTTACACAGATATACAGTATGTCCCTTCCTCATGTAATCTCTTCAACATTTCAGTTGTTAAGAATTGCGTACAATCTCCATTTTTATGCCTCTGCGCCGGTGACAGCCGTGGCTGGAGGCATTATGTATTCGGTTTGTCCCAATTGGGTTGTTCCAAAGAAGAACTGATTAGTTCGCGTTTTTTGGCCGTAACTTTAATTTGGACAGACATGGATGTAAACTGCAACTTGACTGGTTGGCGGAGGCATACAACTAAGAGGTGGTCATTTTACAATTGTTTTAAAAAACCTTCATTTTTGTGCAGCCTTGGTATGATTTGCCTCGAGGTCACCACATATCCATAACACTTGTTGGGTGGTTAGTTGTATGCATTCGATTTGGGAAGTAATGAACTGAGTTAAAGGTCCCATATCATGCTGATTTTCAGGTTCATGCTTGTATTTTGTGTTTCTACTAGAACATGTTTACATGCTTTAATGTTCAAACAAAACATTATTTTTCTCATCGCGTCCGTCTGAATAAACCTATATTCATGCTCTGTCAGAAACGCTCCGTTTTAGCACATTTCAACAGCGTGGCAACGGAATTGCGTTGTTTGGAAACAGCTTGGGTCCATGTTTACTTCCTGTCAGCTGATGTCATTCACATACACTGCAGCAGGAATTAAACTGGGACACATTTAGAATGTTTATGTTTAAAACTGTGAAATTGTCTAAATATTGTAGATTTGTGACATCACAAATGGACAGAAATCCTGACGGCCTGTTTCAAACGCACAATTTCTGAATACGGGCTGTGTGTATTTTTCTTCGATTGAGTGTTTTGATACTTTCACAGTATTTATATATCACTTAAACCTTCTTTATGATATAAAAGACATGAAAATCGCACTTTTTACAATATGGACCTTTAAGTTCAGCCCGTCAGTTAGAGCTACAGTATGTTTCTTTGAGATTTTAATATTTATCTCTGACTCTCATTTGGCATTTATGTACAGCACGTGTTTAGTCTCCCTTTTTTCCATTAGTACTTACAAGGCATGCTTGAAGGCTGCATCCACAGTTACCTTAATTATACCATTCATGTCTATTCAGTGACCCATCCTCACCTTTTTCATAAAATAATCCCTCAACTGTCATTATCTAAAGACATCTTCTGACCTATAAACATGGTGTTCATACTCAGTAGACATATTTAATGAGGCTTCACAAGCCCATACATTGAGAACCACACACCGTGGGTCAAAGTAGACACTGTATCTACCGCATATGGTGTACACATGTGCTTCTCTATGCATGCGCAAAATGGCCGTCATGTGCGCTTCCTGGATATCTGTCTGGAGTACTTCCTCTTTCTGTATCCTTCCTTCACAGCTGGCACCATTGTGGAGCAGCAGGAAATGACATCATACTTTCATGATATTGCCTTTCCTGTTCTGTCTCATCAGATAGTTTATGTGCACGTGTATAAAGTCGACAGCTGTTCTTGGTGGTATCCACAAGCACATTGTTGTGAGTAATAAAGCCAGTGGAGTCAGTTAATAGAGTTGTCTAGTGTGTGTGTGTGTGTGTGTGTGTGTGTGCAGCCCTGTAAATGTACTGTACTCCCTGTCAACTGCATGCCTCCTTTCTGTTTTTCCCATCCCTCATCATTTTCTCACACCTCTCCGTCAGCCGGAGTCTCCAGTCATTTATCCGCCCAGCACCGAGCTCGACCGACCCGAGGAATTTACGATCATTGGTTCGGCTTATTCTCACCTTGCTGTAAAGCTGTAACGGATTTACCGCCACCGGCGTGTCACTCCCGTCATTAAAATGTAAAAAGTTTGCGACGCTGCCTAGAAAGTTACAAATGATGCCGGCGAGCTCGGGCCGTTTCCCTCCGCTTACATTTTTTGCCTGGCTGCAGGTAGTTTGTTCCCATTCCTCGCTCCGAACTAAATCATGAGCTGTCACTGCTCCCATCACTCTGAGTAAACTCTACAGCTCAGGGAGGAAACGGGCAGCTCATCCTCGCTTTTAAAAGGGGGGAGTTTTTAGCCATTTTTCCACTTTTCAGACTCGCACTGAATCTTTTTCTTGCTGTCCTGGATGGAGACTTGGCAGCGAGGGAATTCACTACTACACTGAGTTATCTTTTGATATGGCTTGATGCATTTTGATTGCATTCATATGAAAAAGACCAAGTTATTCTTTCAATAACGAATGGGTGCCCGGGGAGACTCCTCCTGAGCTGTCTTCCCAGTACAAACCCGACCTGAAGATTTTGACAGTTTGACACTTTAATTTCCTACTGAGTATTTCACCTGAATTTCCCGGACAAAGAAGAGACATGCTGCTGTAAAAATTGTCCATATTGGGTTGGAAATGATTAAAGTGTGGGCCTCAATTAAATCCTCTCTGCCCTTCTCTTTGACTCAGGTTCGGAAAGCACCGGAGGGATGAGCAGCCAGGAGACAGGATGGAAAGGAAGGGCTCTAGTAAATCTAAAGCTGAGGACATGCAGGCGTCAGAGGAAGAGACCCTGCGGATGAGGCTGGAACAAGAGAGGTGAGTGCTCAGACACAGCCTTGGCTCGCTAAAAGCCTCAACAATTAAGCCCCCAAAGAAAAAAAACACTGCTGACCGGAAAATTAGCAAACTACCTAATTAGCAAAATGGCGAAAGCAAGGTTGAGGGAAATTCTGGGAAAGTACTCAGATGTCAATTTGTGAAATGTCCCTTTTCTTTTATATCAGTACATTAAATAGATCATTTATGGATTGTTGTTGCCTGTTGCCATTCAGAGGCGCTGACCTCTTAATGGTGCTCGCGGGCCCCCGGTGGATTTGGCATGATTGAATGGTGCTCATTATAATAGTGAAATCGATGGAGCTCCGCATTTGTCTTCTCCCGCAGCTCGCCCAGGTTGTTAATCGCTCAAGAATACGCTGTTCCTTTTAATCCGCCCCTCTTGGCTCCGTGTCCTCCGGTGTGTTTGCGCGGACATCAGGACGTCCAGAAGAATGAGGCGAGGCATTGGTTTCGCCGCGTGCGCCTCATCCCTCAACAGACAAGCCCTATTTAATTCTCTCCGGCGGGGGGAAAGACTATATTGGTGGCGGGGTGAATGAAAAGACAGCTTGCCGCCTCCATTGTTCTCCGGCAGCCAAATGAACTCAGTAATCAAACTGCCGTTGGTAATGACAGCTAATTGAATAGAAACAATAGGGCTTGATACCGCTCCTTCTTACATCGAAGGATGGATGGCATGATGAAAATGCATGGTGCCACAAACACAAACAAGTGTGCACACACAAAAACAAAAAAAGGCTCACAAAGGCCCCTCTTCCTTGCTGAATGGAACATCTGGAGGCCTTTGCTCAAGAAGCTGTAGCACATTTCTTTTTTGGTATTCAACTTGCAGCGATGGTCGTCTCCGCTGAGGGTGCGGAACCCCTCTGGCTGAGGGCCCAACACATTTCCCTCAGTGCACCCTGGAGACCGGCGGGCCTGGCTCTCCATCCACATCTGTCCCCTTTGAGAGGCTCCCAAACGGCTGTCATGCTAAGCAGCAGAATCGACACACAGTGGGCACGAGATATGTAGAGTCCATGTTCTCACAACCCTCTCCCCCCTTCCCCACAAACACATATTTAAATCCTACTTCTTCTTCTCTCTCAGCTGTCACCCAGTTTCTTTGTCTCACAGCGCGTTCTCATTCCCTGTCTTGTTTGTGTCCGTTCTGCATGTGTGAGCTCCGGTCCCAGCTCCCCCGTGCAGGAGGGCAACCTAATTCTTTCCTTTTGTACCTGTTCCCAAATCCCATCACTCAGCCGGGGCCGGGATTGTCCCTCGGTTAATGGAAAGGGAATCCTGAGGGAAATCGCGGCGGGTAATAATAAACCAACCTGCCATGAAGACGAGTCGATATTCAAAGCGTTGGGGTTCAGCGGGACGACAGCTCAGAAATCCATTACTTCCTGTATTTTTTGGTAACACTACTGTATTACAAGCTGCTACATTTGTCTTAGTTCCTCATGCTCTGATTGATTACAACGCCGGACCATTTCTGAGTGCGTTTATGAAATTATGGATCAGGCCGTAACAGGTTTTTTCCGACGCTGGCAACCGTCAGCCGGCCCCTGCGTGTCAGCACGACCCTGGGATGGGCCGCGGCCAAACTCCCGGCTCCACTGACATTAGCGATCGTTAATTCGAGCAGACGGCTTTGACAGGGGCTTTTAGCGATTCAAAATAGGAGTCAGCGAGGAGGTGAAACAGATTAATTCATAAAACCTGCCCTTTTTTTTACCCTGCAATAAGGCAGCTACGGTTATATATTTAAAACTCTGACCTTGATATGATTCATGCAATTTACGGTTTGGCCCGCGGTCCGAGCAGACACCAACCCGTTTATTTTGAGTGAAAAATGTTCTCCTCCGTTGATGTCTCGTCATCCTCTTATGGGTGGAAGATGATGGAGAAGAGAGTCCATAAAGCTTTGACTTCATCGCTATAGAGCACGGTGCAGTGCATCCACTTGATGAAGAGTGCTTATCAGCAGCGTTTGTTTTGGGAGATTTGACACAGCTCCTGTGATTGACTGTTTCATATCTCATCAAGGCCACATTGGAACCTGTGGTTCGGCTGATCTAAATCTTTGTTCGGGCCAGCGGCGGCAGCCATCACTCTGGTCTCTTTATGCCTGTGGACAGCGCCCAACACAGCCCTATCTGATTGGCTCATGTTGAGAGGACTGTGGAGACAACAAGCTCTCTGATTGGACCTTGGGTGGGTTGGAGAGCAGCCGTTTTTCTGTGGCCCTCATTCATGCGAGGCCATGGGGGAGAAGAGATGGAAAAGACAGAAACACAGGGCGGCTGGCGTTGGTGGAGCTCCTATCAGCCTCTGACTTATCTCTGCACACGCTAGCCCCGAAACTATATTTTCCCCGGCCAAAGAGAGAAGCACACAAAGACAACCTGACAATGTTCCTTCTTCATTTTCCGCCTGAACTGAACTCCATTCTCTCTGTCTTTCTCTCTGGCAGCTGATTATGATGTCCATTCTCTCTTATCTGCTTGGCTCCGGTTGGCTTCTAATCAGCGGCCGGCACTCCACCGCTACTCTCCTCGTACCACAGCAGAGCACAGCACTGCTTTTTTTTTTTATCCTCAACAGTGGCCTGCTTCCTCGTTTGTTGTTTGACTTCCTGCTGACTCTAGACAAACAAAAACCTGACCAGTGATTCTGGAGTGGGTCAGTCAGCACAACTCATATTGACAAACCTGGATAAGGGCGTGAGAATTTGGTCTTTTATTCAACAAGTTCTTCTCCTTCCACCAGAGTACAATGAACTTAGTGCCACCGATAGAATGAAAATAAAGCAGTTTACCTTAAGGCAGATCCTTCCTTTTCACTTTTTTTTTTTTCCCACACAGTGATTGTGGAACGCCAACGTTATCATTCCACTTTGTCAAACCATCTCATTATTTCAGTATCCCATTTGAGTCTCATTTGCATAGTGAGTTCAAAAGAAGCTCCGACTGGCTGATTGGGAAGTGTGATTACATTTGTAATTATATTGATACCTACAGCAAGTTAATGCGATTGTTAACAGTGTGAATTAACACCACCAGAAACTTGGACAATTATCTCCGTGATTGCATTACGCGGTTATGGGCCAAGTGTCAACACAAAAGATGGGCTATCGGAGGGTTTTTCGCGATTTCTGCCCAGACAGCTGCACGCGGAGTCATTTACCGCACTTTGATTAGATTCAGATACATTCTGCCCCTCCGTCTGCACTTCTGAACAATAGAACACGTTTTGATGAGGGGGGGGGGGGGGGGGGGGGGGGGTATTGAAAAGAGCAATCTATTCAAGTCGGCTGGGTGAGAAAGTAAGAGAGCAAATACATTCTGTTTCATCCAGCACGGTAACAATGCATATTGAAGAGGCAGGCTTTCAAGCTTCTAAGTGTGTTGACTTCAAAATGAGTGTCTGAAAGTACAGACAGCCCCCCCCCCCCACTACCACCACCACCACACTGCCTCCCTTGGGTAGATCACACATTGACAAACATATGGAGAAGGAGTCTGCTTGGCTTTGTTGGTCCAAAAAAACAGCGCTGATGGATAAACAGTGAGATTTATTCAGTGCAGTGAGGAAGGTGAGCAGACATGTTGCTACCGGTTCACACTAAGCCTCTCATTCTACCAATATCGTGTGTTAGAGTGATTACTTCATGTGACAGTCTTCTGCTTATGAAATGAAGCATTTGGCAACAATATCAGTTTTAGTTGACGTGAAGGTATTCACGCTCAATTTAGTGACGTTGAATGATGAGAAAAACAACACGGAGTGCAGAAAAAGTTGAAAGTGAGGGACGTTGAATACAAAATAATGTCATGAGGCTGACACATAATTATCTCGAAGACACGGTCAGTCAGCGGATTAGAGGTTGAACTTTAACTGCCCTGAAAACTCAGCATTAGTCTGTCTAGACTGTCTTTTAGCCAGGAGGAAATGCCTTTCCACTGCACTGTTATGAAGAACAAACAAGTAGGCATTGCATTTCATTTAAAGGTATATGTGAGGTCAGTTCTGCTTCTTAGAATATAAAGTAAACTAATAGAGAAACATACTGGAATTATCTTCTTTTTCTATCAGTCTAATTAAATTGAAAATCCACAACTGGGCTGCATTGAAGCACTACAGCTCGGTTGTCCCCTTTTTGAAATAACATATCCCCGGGCTGGTTGTATTAAAAGCTGCAGTGTCCTCTCCTCTCAAAACGTAGTATCTGGTAAGAGGAGAAGAGAGGAGAGGGGCTGGTAATTGGGGCTGTACAGTAATAATGTGTTTAGTGTGGGCAGCACTTTCCTCAATGTTAACATGCTGGGCCATTAATTGGCTAATGGAGTATATATATGGTACAGCGTGGGGGTGGTCTCTCTGGAGAAAGTGGGGGGGAAGCAGAGGGCTTGGAAGTGGAGCAGCAGTTGCAGGTTGCCCAAGAAGAACACAGTTCGCAGGTTTGGAGCTAATGAGCATATTACAGAGCAGACCTTGTTTTTCCTACCAAATACATTTATACACCACTACTTTGCTTGATGTTTTTCTGAACCTCTGAATACAAGTCATAGGGAGGAGGTTGGGGTGAATGGTTGGGCATAGGACTTTTTAAAAATGTAGATGTTGTAGGTAAAACAAGTGAAATATGTTGACAGTGACGTTAACATAAAAGTTCAAATATTCTCAACTTTTCAACGTCAAGCTGCCATCACATGATAAGAAATTTGCTCAACGCGAGGTATAGGGTGCAGAGCCTTGCAGAGGCAAAGCACGGCTCAGGTATAACACGTCCTCAAACAGTGTGCAAAGAACGCCATTCACTGTTTATAGGTAACAACAACAAGGGTGGCGCTTCCGTCCAGTCAGGCGGCACCGCTCTCCCCGTAGGAAAACAATTGCACAGTCAGGGCCGAGCGATTTTTACCACTGATCATGTGTGGACGGCTTCGGGTGTGGAGTCGTACCACTCGTCAGTGTCACACTTTGGCCCAGGCAGCCAAACAAATCAAGTAAGAGGCGGGCTTTGCTACTTTGGCTCCTCTGTGGAAGGGCTAGCTAGCTTGTTGGCTATTGGAATGTGAGAGAGCAAAAGGGGGAAATCATATCTCATGTGGTGATAGTTTCATTTAGGCTACTGTTTTTGAGACAACGAGAGACCACATGTTCCGTGAATCACATTTGATTGCAGGCGCATCACACTGTTTTGCCCGACACACTTTGACAAGGCATTTTGGAAGCTGCCATCTCCGCGCCGCGTCTCGGTATGATCAGTTCTAAGAGTCTGCAGCCACACCAGCAATTTTGTGAGGCTGTACTTAGACTTAGTATTGCTTTGAGCTGAATGCTAATGTCGCAGTGCTAACATGTTTACATTTCATAATGTTTGCCTTGGTCACCATCCTAGTTTCATCTACGGTTCGTCCCGCAGCACCAGTTCTGCATACCAAAAGTTGCCCACTAGGTGGCTCGCGTTCCATATAGTTCAGCGTGTTAGCACTCAACGTACAGCTGAGGCTGATGGGAGTGCCAATAGTCCTGCAGGCATTTGGTCATAAACCAAAGTATTGAACACATTTACATTTTGACCTGATGATGGCGCTAGATAAAAAATGATGTTTAAAGCTTTTCCAATTCATACTGAGGGGAACATAAATATGTTTACAAAATTTCACCGCAGTCCACCCAAAAATTACCAACCACATGGTGGCACTATGTCACCAAAGTTATTTGGATTCATCCTCCACAAACCATGATTTGCACAATTTCTTTTCGGCAATCCTTCTGGTAGATGTTTCACAGGATAAGTGAAGCCTTTGGAAATTGTAACACACCTACTGGTGTTAGTTTCAACCAGTTAGTTACAGGTTAGTAGGTGTAGATTTGTCCTCTGGGGACCATGAAAGTGGGTACCAGAAATCCATCCAATAGTTGAACCAAAGTGGTCCAACTGTTGGCAGTAGCATGCCCAAAAATTGAATCCAGGTGGCATTCCTAACAAAACAAATGTTCTAATTGGATGCATAGGAATATAATTTTAAGGTGACTAAATCTCTGTTAGTTTCATTCTTGACGCATCAATAGGAGACATCTCGCTGAAAATATGCACTTGGGAATGTAGCATTCAAATCTCAGCTTGCCATAATGAGACCCACTGCCAACCGGCCAAGGGTGGAAACTTATATGACAGTCCAGCTCTTCTTTCTGACAGTCAGAACAAGTTGGAATAGGCCTCTCTCTGCAGACTGACAGGTTTGGATTATGGATGTATTTGCTTCACAAACACACAGATGGATACATGTCTTTTGTACGAAACAAAAGAGCCACGACTTCATTGAAAAATGTGAAGAACGTGATGTATCGAAACAAAAGCTTTATTTTGAAAGTTGATGAGTGTATAAAAGCAACAAAGTTACGATGCAAGATGGATCGGATGGCAATGAGGCTAATAGCAAACAGCATGACTCACATCTCATTTGCTATTTTTGCTTGTTAATATCCTTTTATTGAAATGCACCTATTAGCTTTATCCATGTCCGACTCCCGAGGCCTGGAAGAGAAGTCTCTCTCTCTTAGCTTCATGTCGCCAGTCTAGCCGAGGCCATTATCTCATCCCAAATGTCAATATTGCCGTTTTTATGAATCTGATTAGCCCATAAAACGCCAGAGGGGTTTTTGAGATCCCAGCGGACTTCCGTGAACCTGTGGTAACATCATTGTCTGGTCCTTCCTGGCAGAGATCTGACATCACTTTAGCCAGATGGCAGGTGAAAGGGCTTCTGGGAATTAGTGTTTTTCTCCATGTGAGGCTTGTTGTTCTATTTCCTGACAGCGCGAGCTAAAGTGACACCGAGAGCACACGACCGTGCCGCGAGTTTGATAATTTCCATAACGTACCTGGTCTGCGACCATGCAAAAAGATACACCAAACCAGCTTAGAGGCTTTATAGATGACTGCATATCATGCAACATTGCATCAGGCCTCCATCAAAATCTCATTCTGCAGATAATGCTGAGAAAATGGGATTTTGGACAGCTAAAAATAAACAAGGCAGTCTATGGGTAGGATGTGGGAATTGGGTTAATTCGGCATTGAAAAATGGGGATTGTTTGAAATGTGATTACTGTTATTAAAATACACAGACACGGGAGAGAGGGTTAGGCTAGGGGGGATTCCATCTCTGTTCCAAACCTGTCAATCATCTGTGAGGAGCAGCGGCGGGGGGGTCAGGGGTCAGTTATGACCTGAGGTAATAGGGAAGTATAGCACCAGTGGGAGGGTAGCGTGCATGTGTGTGGATGTGCGCGTTAGCCTACAGCAGCGGTCCAACATCTGGAACCAGTGAGCAGTCTGGTGGCTGCTGCCAGGGTCACCGCAGTGGGAGGTCAACTCCCCCCCCACCCCTCTCTGCCTGTCCTCAGCCCTTCTCCTTCCTACTCCCCACTGTCTCCTACAATGCCAGCTCTCCTCGCTCCCATGCAGCACCATGACCGAGTCTTGTTAGCCGCCGACAGATGGGCGTTCACATGGAACCGTTCCCCGAGACAGGAAAAGGCCCTGTGAAAGGCTCTGTTGTATGGAAGTGGTCCCGGGGAGAGGAACGGCATGGAGGGAGAGAGGAAGGGGGCTTGGAAGGATGTAGAGGAGGTCTAACCGTCTCCCTCCCACCTCCTCTTGTTAGAGGACCTGAGGGATAAGATCAGTGCACTCACCTCGGCCCTATAATGGCTCATGGAAAGCCACGTATTTGAATAATACTGCTTGGCTTCTCTCACTGCAGTGGAAGACATTTTTCTCCATCATTTCCTGTTACTTAGGAGAAGAAAAGCCACTTTAGAAGTTTGAAGAGGAGAGGCCTCTTCCTCAGGTCTGGACTGATCAATATCTGAGATTAAACTTTAAAGTTGGGATGCTGCTGTAAGCCTCTCTGAGTCTTGGGCGGAATGTTACAGTTGGTCTTTTTACCCCATCTCTTTATCCTGTGTTGCCTCCCTACTGCACATTTCTTACACACATGCAAGTCAATACCTCAAATACCATCAATTTTCTTATGTAATTCATAAGGTAGCATCTTTCTAGGGCTGCTATTAACAATTCTTTTCATTATCAATTACTCTGCAGATTATCTTCTAAATGAATCGATTAATTGTTTGGCCTATAAAATGTCAGGAAATAGTGAAAAATGTCCGTCCAGTTTCTCAAAGTCCAAGGTGATGCCTTTAAATGTCTTGTTCTGTCAGTTCCAAACCCAAAGATATTCAGTTTAATATGATATAAAACAAAGACAAGCAAGACATCGCCATATTACAGAGGCTGAAAACAGCATTTTGCATGAAAAAATTACTTTAACAATTAATCGATTGCCAAAATAATAATAATAAATAATTGGAGAATCGATTAGTCGACTAATAATTGCAGCTCTACGTTTTTCTTCCAGGCAAATTTAATTCCAACTTTTTTCCAATCTTATAAAAACAGCATGAAAACTTGATAGGTTTCCATCAGCAGAGCTGGAACTAATATTGTATATAGCCTCCCTGAGCATCATAGTAAACAAAACATAGAAATAATCTTTTAAGAAGCGATTCATATTGGGCAATTTGATATGGTTCTTTTGCACTTGCTTCAGTTGGCCAAATAGTTTCACACAAAGGCAAAGAAAAGGAGCTGGCAATAATTTACAGACGTTTCCACTTTTAACAGCTTAAGAATTATACCATTTGTCAGGCTGCTCATCTTAGTCATTTTCGACTCTTCAAATGTATTTCCGTCACGATTTGAGAGTGTAAAATCGTATTTTCTTTATATTAAATGTTGGCATTTCTGAGCATTCTGTTTAGTTTGCCAGATGATTCACAAATAAAAACAAACTTTTTTCTCTTCAATGTGTTTATCACAGAATACAGGCCAAGATGCGCGAGCTCCGGGAAAGGCAGGCAAAGGAGAGGGAATACGCTGAGATCCAAGACGTCGTCGGCGGTGGTGCCTTCAGCTCAGATGAGGAGCACACCTACGCTGGCATCGGCTCGTTAGACTCGTCGGTGGACAGCAGCGGCATGGAGCCGTACAACCACCACTACCATCTCCCCCAGAGTCCCCAGAGTCCTCACCTTCCCGTGAGCCGACAGGACAACGGCGGCCCACCCCTGGAGGCTCTGTACGCCCAGGTCAACAAGCCGCGCAACGGACGCCCTGCAGCTCCAGACAGGTAGGCCCAAAAAATATAGTCTATACGCAGACGCTGCAACGCTGTTGATACTCAAACCTCATCTGCGTGCTTTGTAACTCTCAACCTTTCTCGTTCATTCAAACGACACTAACTAGCTTTGTGCCTTGCGTTCATGCTTTGCAACAGTCTAGCTCATTTACACCTCATCTATAATGTATACGCTGTGGTGTGATTGTATTTGCTCACTTTTACTTGTCATGGGCGACACATGCCGCACAGAAAAACAATGAATTTCACACAGGGTTTTATCGCTGCCTCGTCCCGCAGGGCATTGCCCCGTGCAGGCAGGCAGAATCCAACAGGCATGGTAAAAAAAGAAAAAACAACACAAGCCTATCAGTCATTCTCCATGTGCTAGAATTTAATATCAGGCAGTTCTTTTTTTTTTTCATTATCCTCGGATCACAGGTAATCCTCCCCAGCCGAGAGTCACGCTGCATGTGACTTCAGCTTGTTTGTCGCTGGGGGGTTGCATCGCTCATAACCTCCATGTCAACACATACTCGATGTGTCGACAACGCCACGCAGAGCTTTGGTTTCATATTACTGTGTTGATAGCCTATTGCCAAGAGGCCTGCGGAAAGTTATCACATATGTTTTTATTTATGGATTTAGCTCCGGTAAATGGACTGCAGTTTTACAACTTACTTTTTGCTTAACAAAGCCGATCATACAATGTCAACAAAGGCCAAACAACAGTCCACAAAAACCTAAATCAATCCCACGTCGGGATGACCAACAAACCAGAGAATATGATATGATGGAAATCTCCTACGAGAAAATTTAACTAGAGAATTGTAAAATGGATACAGATTAAGATTCAGATTCAGACAACTTTATTTACCCTAGAAGGGCAATTCAGTTTTTACAATCTACCCAGACCATACACAAACTCACAGACACACAGACAGCAGCAGGCACCAGTATGTACCAGACAGCAGATAAGTGAGTAAATAAATAAATATATATAAGATAATGATATACAATCTCTTAGCCACATCAACAGTATTATGCATCTTAACTTCACATTTTGTTGTCTTAGAGGAACAGTGTGTAACCTTTAGGGGGGCGGAAATGGAATATAATATTAATAAGTATCAGGGCTGTCAACGTTAACGCAAATTCGTTTTAACGCCACTAATTTCTTTAAAGCATTAACACAACTTGCTATCAGAGGCTGTAGAGAGCTCAGTTTTAAAGCTAGTGAAGGTAGTGACATCACATGAAGCTAGAAAAACCTAAAGAATCTATTGGTACCAACCATGTCATACTAGCTTGTCGCTAAGGAGGCTAAATAACGCTCCAAACTTATGCAAAATTTTGTCGAGGAAAAACTGTCATGGCCACTTTTAAAAGGGGTCCCTTGACCTCTGACCTCAAGATATGTGAATGTAAATGGGTTCTATGGGTACCCACGAGTCTCCCCTTTACAGACATACCCAATTTATGTTAGTCACATGCAGTTTTGTGCAAGTCATAGTCAAGTCAGCACACTGACACACTGACAGCTGTTGTTGCCTGTTGGGCTGCAGTTTGCCATGTTATGATTTGAGCATATGTTTTATGCTAAATGCAGCACCTGTGAGGGTTGTTGTTTTGTCTCCCTTTAAGGATAAACGGATAAAAAATGTGCGATTAATTTGCGATTAATCACTTGAATCGATTGACAGCCCTAATATATATATGTTTTATTTAGTGTATAATCACCTGAAACTAAAAATTGTTGTATTTTCGTTAGCTTAGAATGAGCCGTTTATATCAACATAGGGAGCGGGTCTTATCCACGGAGCCGTCCGCCATGTTTCTACAGTAGCCCAGAACGGACAAACCAAGCACTGGCTTTAGATAGGCCCATTTGTTTTCACGTTTTTTTGTGTCGGCCACCGTAATTTTCCTTCACGTTTGGCACACTGGAGAAGTTTCATTTGGTTGCAATCGGCAACCTCACCGCTAGATGCCGCCAAATTCTACACACTGCACCTTTAAATCTTATAGCATGCTGCTCATCTTGTATATATAAAAAGCTTGTGCCTCTGCTGAGTTGGAGGTTGCTCTGAGGGCCACAGGTTTCCTGTATAGGTCATATCCAGTGGTGACAAGTCAGGAGATTTCCATCCCCATGGTCTCCCAGAACCTTTCAGGGTGTTATTAATGGATCGGATAATACCCACCTCCTGTGATTGACAGCTGTCACTTGGGGGCTTGTGACCTTTCACTGCTGGGGCTCAGGTGGGGTTGGGGGGGTGCACATGTTGCCAAGCTGTGTGCAGTGCAGTCAAGACAGAGCGCCTCTGTGTGAGTGAGTGAGTGAGTGTGTGTGTGTTGGTTTATTAAGAGGATTTACAGAGGTGGAATCTCCATCCTGTAACACCCCCACCACCACTACACTCCATGACAGTCAAAGTAGATATGACAAGGTTATCTGGCCCCTCTGATAGCCGGCTAAATCCATGTGCCAATACATCCGGGGCTTAGTGAAGGCCACTGATCCACATGTCCGAAGTGAAGGTTACCTCCATGTGTTTCCTGTGGATAGCCTTGTTGTGTCATGACAGTTATCTACTGTAAACTATACCACTTCCCCAAAGCAGAACTCAATGATAAGCTAGTTGGAAAAAGAAGACAAAGCATGTCTAGTGTTCAACGAGCATGTGTATTCAGATCACAAGACTCTAAGATGTTGCTCAGTGATAGACATGATGCTATTGATTGTCTATACGCTCTGTGCAGGGATACAGTATGAAAGCCTTAACATAAGACACTCTCTTTTTTATTTTTTTTCTCCGTCATTGCCACAGGGAATATTAATAGCAATCTGCTTAGTGGCTCTCACAGAGAAATAAAGAGCTATGCAAAGTACGCGCTGCATAAGGGGGTCTGGTCGTAAACGGATGCTTTATTACTCAGATATCAAAAATGATTTCAAATAGTTTGGTTGCTTCAGATTTAGCCAAATTTCCCTCCGACCATCTGGAAGCAGTTCCATATTTCTGTTTTTAATGTCACAAATTGGTGTCATAATCATTTTAAGTTGAAAAACGAACACATTACAGTATTATAGGTCTTCTTTGTAATGCATCGGTTTCAAAAAACAAATAATATAAAAAGAAGCTCTTATCGTCTCCTTCCTGCTCTCATGTTTTTAGCAGTTTCTTGGAAATTAGATTCTCACCTTCACAGGTTTTATTTCAGCACAAAAAGCTTCTAGTGTTGCATGTTAATTATAAACACAAGCTTATATATTTAGTTTGGGGTGTGAGCTCTAAGTATTGATAGCGCAGTATGGAGTTTTATTAGCAGGGACAGGATTAGCTGCCACCAGTGTTGTGATTTGATTTGAAATGTGCGCCGCATGTTCAACACTGCATTTCTGTTTTGCACCTCTCGCTGCTTTGCATATCTTGTGTATGCCAGCCCGGCTGTACGTCTGTAATATTTGTCTTGCTGCCTTTGAGATATAATAATATGCACTGGTTCCTATTTAGCTCAGAGACTTTCTATTTACGATTTGCAAAAAAGGAGCTTGAAACACATTCAGATTCAAGACTCCTGTCACTTGCCTATCATAACAAACATAAACAGTCATTTGCATTTCTAAATTAAACTTAATGCAACTTTCATTGTCAAATGTAAAGTGCCAACGCAACATAATTTGCAATTATTTCTGACTGTTCCATGTCATAAGACGGCAAAAATTGGATTGAGAACTTTTTGTTTTGCCATTGAGTACTGATCCAGTGCTGTTTCTTCACTTTCCTGCCACTGCTGCTTAACCTTATATTCTGGAGCTGCCGAACATCCTGTTTTAAGGTCAGGAAATAAGGAAGTGGATGAGGTTTGTAAAGGGAAGGCTGCTCATTCCTGGCTGTCAGTCAGTCTTCAGTATGAAAGAGAAGAATGAGTAGCGTTTAACCCTGACCTGGATACTGTTACCGCCTTCTGAGGTGGGCCCTGGAGAAACACACTCTGATCAAAGGGGCAGATTTAGGATCCTATTTTAAAGGGATATATTTGAGTTATTTTCTGTCTCGTGGTCAGACATCTGACAGCAAGCCAGCGCCTTGTAACACATCTGAATAAACTTCGATGCAACATGAAAAAACAAATAAATAAATTTAAAAATCACACTGCCTAGTAGGGATGCCACGATTACGACATTTTCCCACTGTTAATAAACTTGTGACAACACTGGTGTTTACAGATTACATCGGACATTTTACAAGAAAAGATGAAGCTTGTGATATGTAGAGCGCTTACTTTGATCTTTATCATCGGATGGCTGCGTGTCTGGCTTCTCCGGTCGAGCTTTCCCTGCGGGGCCACGCGTTTCCACCCGGCGCCACTGCACCGTCGTGCACGCCGGCTTTTCACTTTGACACCAAATTCTCCGCTGTCATCTTGTCTGTCAGCTCTCTCTCATCCCATGTGTGGGAAATCTAACTCCTACTACTCTGTGCTGAGACTCGGACATTTTCACTTTCAGTTTGTAGCGTCCGTTGTCCAACTCCTGACGGCTGCCACGCTGAGCTGCTCCGTGTCCCACGCGTGGGTTGTCCACACCGGCAGCATTTCTGCTGCTGTTGCTGCTGTCAGTTTCCCTTTCATAACGGCCATTTCATTTCATTATAAATGTCATTTATATTTATTTTAGACAGAAAAAGGTTAAGAAGTGTGTGCTCATTTGTAAATAATAGTAATAATCCACAATTAAAACCCCGTGCTATATTCATTCATGGAGCCGTGCAAGTCACTGCATTTTCTACAACACTGTCCTGCAAATATTTCAGAATAAAAGCCTTGTGTTAACAAATGAAGGAATTCTATCCACAGAAAAAACCTTGGGGTGGGGGGGGGGGGGGGGGGGGTATTTTGAAATGAGAGCAGGCAGTGTTGATTTAAAAATAAACCTTTACTTTTTTTTCATTTCCGTGACATAATCTAAAGATATTGACATTGAAACTGTAGTAATGTTGCTGGTATGATGTCAATATACAGTCAAAAGAGTCATGTTCACTGTCTGTTGTTAAAACTAGACCTTGAATTTCTATAAGACACGCAGTTGGCAACATGACAGCTGTTAACAGGGACGCCGAAATAAAAAAAACAACAGGTTCCGTAGCCGCCACGCGCTGCTCACGCGGGCAGTCTGGCCAGAAAGTAGAAAGTATGTAATCGGTGTATGCTCGAAAACCGTGTAACACTGGTAACACTGACTACCGCAGCAAGCCTACTGCCTAGTGCAGATTGCCAACTCTATACTGTCTTTAATGGAAACAGGCCGCAGTGTGTAGTAATACACTATTTTCACCAAACCAAATAGTTCCAAAAAGCATTTCATACCATACAGGAAAGATACATTTGTTGATTTTTTTTTTTGTATATTTTACAAAAACACACACATGACATACGTATATACATAAAAAACACATAAACCCAGTACTCAGTTGTTGGCTAGCTGCCACGGTCTCCTACAGCATAGCAAACAATATTATATGGGGATATTACCATGGTGGAGGCCATCTCCTGATGATCATATGACCTTTAGAAGCATTGCACAAATCTTACCTTGTAAAATTGGTTCTAGGGACCAAGTAAATGGAAGCAAATTGAGTTGAAATTAGCTGACAGCCGTCCTTTATTTTTCTCTCTTCATTGGTAAAAACACACCAAATGCTGAACAGAGGCAGAGCGTGTGTTGGAGGACGACTACACTCAAACTAATCAGTATCTTCCATCTAAAAGGCACCTTGTCAAACGTCTGCATAAGCTGGAAAGACATCAAACGACGCTGGTGTACCCAGGAGTCTCAGTTCTCATGGCTTTGTTGACTGTACGTCCCTCTGCGCTGTCATTACAACACAACATTTTAGTCAAATAGAAGAATCCAGTCAGCTAATTAGAGACACTTTGGGGCCCTTTGGTTGATGTGGGTTGGTGCTCCTTTTTAGAGGAGGTGGGGTCCACATGCCTGCAATGCCTGTACATTATAGTTCTGCATCTTGGACTCTTTGTTATGCTTCATGTGTTTATACACATGTGCATTCATTTTAAGCCATAATAAAGGCATTTGCCCGTGACTCGCCAAAGCTTTCAAAGCTGCTCTCTTGTTTATCCACCGCAGTTAATAAGAAGAGGCTGCAGCTGGATAAATAGAGCGGGTATACGCCTCTCTCTCTGATAGACCTTTGGTAATGGAGCCCTAATGGGAAGGTCAGTGTGACTGTAAAAGCTGGAATGAGTCAGACCTGAGCCCATAAACCCCTTGGAGATACAAGGACCCCTGGTTGCTGTGGGCGTCCAGAGATCCTGCCCATTCTGCCATATCGGGTTTTACTGTTCCTCGACGGGATCACGCTACAACAAGAGCTCATTTGACAATTTATTACCGACCTCCACGTTATTAGAGCTGGCAGCACCAGGGGTGTTTTGACAATGCTGTCAGACTCAGTAAAACTGAAGGGCACCAATAGAAATCCAGGATTTATTCATGTTCCGTTTTGTTAGAACCTTATATAAAGCGAACGTAAATATCATTTTTCACCCTAAAACCTGTAGCGTGAATTCTCTATTACCAAGAGGTACACCCATGCATTTTTCTTTTTCAGTTGTTTTGAATCACCTTATTAAAAAATTAAAAAATAAAGTTAGACCCAGCAAAATGGAATGACCTCATTTCTCGACAGGCAGCCGACAAGTCAACCCTTCCATCTGCCGAGGGACCGCGGGGTTCGGGGTGACTGGCGCTGGATGCCGCGTTTCAGAACGACAAACCTGACAGATGCCAGGCTCGATGGGATTTGCGGGAAGCGAGCGTGAAACAAAGCATCACCTTTTGAAAAGCGCAATTTGATTGACTGCTGCTCCCATTACCCAGTCAAGTTTTCTAAAGCTCCTTAGAGCATGGGCGAAGAAGAGTCGGAGAGACACCGAGAGGAAGAGGTGGGGGAAGAAAAAAAAAAGATATGGAGCTCACGGAGCTCAGTGGTGCAAAGCCCTTGAAGTCCTCTGCGAACTCAGCAGCTCCAGAGAGGCTGGCAGGCAGGCAGGCAGTAGAGGAAGAGAAAAAAAGAACCCAAAGAGTCAGAAACACTCACTGTGGTGTTTTTACCCCCTTGCTCTCTCCACACTCAAATTCAGTCAGAACCTCCACTTTGCATGGTCTTGAAATTGGATTATGAGGTAGCTAATGCATTTTCCGCAGCTGATAAAAGGTCAGGCTTTTCATCTCTGGAGAAAGTTTGTGAGGATTTCTCCAACCCCCTCCCCCCCTCGTTCTCACCACCTCGCAACTTTGAGGCTCGGAGACGTCAACTCGGGAGGTGGGAAACGTTAAACTGCGGTGAGACGCGTGCTTCACCTCAGACGAAGGGTCTTTTACAGCTGTCCAATGATGCTTAAAACCCACCATCCTGCTGGTCAGAGCCACAGGCTGATAGAGCTTTTATCCTCACTATTGTCTGGATCATAATTAGGGCTGTCGATCTATTACAATATTTAATTGCGATTTGGCAAGTATTTAATGCTCGTATCAACATGGGAGTGGACAAATGTGCTACTTTATGCAAATGTATGTATATATTTATTATTGGAAATCAATTATCAACACAAAACAATGAATAATATTGTCCAAAAACCCTCACAGGTACTGCATTTAGCATAAAAAATATGCTCAAATCATAACATGGAAAACTGCAGCCCAACAGGCAACAACAGCTGTCAGTGTGTCAGTGTGCTGACTTGACTATGACTTGCCCCAAAACTGCATGTTATTATTATAAAGTGGGCATGTCTGTAAAGGGGAGACTCGTGGGTACCCATAAAAAAACATTTTCATTCACATATCTTGAGGTCAGAGGTCAAGGGACCCCTTTGAAAATGGCCATGCCGGTTTTATTTAGCCTCCATGTCGACAAGCTAGTATGACACGGTTGGTGCTAATGGATTCCTTAGGTTTTCATACGATACCAGTATCTTCACTCTAGCTTTAAAACTACAACCGAAAAATTGCAAGTTGCTTTAATGCGTTAAAGAAATTAGTGGCGTAAAAAAAACACATTAGCGCGTTATCGCGTTAACTTTGACAGCCCCAATCATAATTAGTTTTGTCCTGTTTGTCATCTAAGTTTTTTAGATGAGAAAACATCACAGTACCATTCCAACGGGGACACATAATCATTCAGTTTTAGTCTGTGCTGTAATGTTCGTGTGGACCATTGGATGACTCGATTAAAGTAATGCAGATGGAGAGTGAATTCTCCCAAACCCCGATCAGACGATCACTGAGCCAATCTGAAGTAATCGCTTTTTAAAAAAAAATTTATTATTGTTTGCCGTCTCTTATTTGGCGTCTGTAATTAACTCCGCAATCAACAATCAGTCTCTGTGAATTTTATAGTCTATATTTTCATTTAGATGCAATCAAAGAGGGATTAACAACACTTTCTGACTGCAACATCTGTAGCTTTGATTAAATCCTACCTCTCAATAATTCATTGGTAAACAAATGAATCTTTTACGACCCCTGCATCTGCGTTAAGACTTTAATAACAGCTCGTAAGTCTCTAATAGCGCTTTCTTGTGGCTCTCAGGGGAGTAAAATTGATATGTCTAGCATCAAGGAGCAGTTTGCTTTAATGTGACACATACATTAGCGGTAACTAATTACATTTTACTTACTCATTGGTATCTCTGTAGTGTTCTGTCTGGTGTATCTAGTTCCTTCACCTCCTGTGGGCTGCCGAGCTCAACTTCCGAGGCTGACGCCGACTGTGTCACATTTTTATTCCCAGGGCCGTGGCAGCGTGTTTTTTTGGCGCTGCCTTTTTTGTTTGCTCCGACATCCGCCAGCGTTTTCCATTACTCCCTCTGAGTGTCCTTGTGTGGGTGTGAAATTAGTGTCACGGTGAATGTGTGGAGTAGTGCCTTCTCCTGCTATAATTGAGAATTAAAAAAAAAAAAAGGGGACACCGAGGTGATGGGAAGAGTTCATTTGGAATGTTAGCTTCTTGTCGAGAGAGCTGCAGATGTAATGAATGAGCCTGGGTGAATCCTCGGGTCGGCTGTTTGTTACCGCCCGGTCGTCTGCGTGACATTCTCTGCACCTCTGTAGACGATGCTTCAGTCGCCATACAGCTGTTGGAAAAGCCCCATGTAAACCCTGTAGATAGGTTACAAAATGAGGGGTGCAGGTCCGATACACGGACACATTCTCACACTGACTTTTGCCCTTTTTTCCTCCCAGCTCGCTCTGTGCCGCGGCGATAGTGCAAGAGGCCCTAATGCACCAAATGCACATCAGCCTTATCGCAGGGGGTTTCTACACAGATAGCAACGTGTATCTCCCAGGCAAAGCAAATGAATTATTTTTCTGGTCTGCTTTCTTTTTTCTTCTTTTTACCCACCCGCTCCGGAGAGGGGGCCCTGTGGGATGGATGTGATGAGATGGAGCACACAGAAGGCAATTTATCCTCCGTTTGTACCATTACGTTCATTTAAGAAAGCAAACAGCCTGAGAGCAGACCGAGAGAGAGAGAGAGAGAGAGAGAAAGACCCACCTCGCCTTCAAGTCTACATCAAGTGGATCAAGCTGATTAAGGTTGCACGTACAGTATGTATTTTATCAACATCCCTCAAATGGGAAGCCTGGAAGGCATGCATACAGTACCTAATGAATTTTCACAAGAAGATGAAAGGGAAAGGGGAGCGTGCCATTTAGGGCAGGCGTGCCCCAGCAGACAACATGGGGAGTAGAGAAGGTGGGGGGGGGGTTTGAATATGGCCGAGGGCTGCCGGAGCTTCGTTGGTTGATCGGCACCGGAGGGCATCTCATTCCCGGCAATCAGCTGCCGCAAATAGACAGTTAATCCCCCCCCTCCTCAACTCTCCTGAAGGCTGTCGATGCCTGACGCCGTAACTCACTGTGCCACGCAGAGGAGAGATTAACAAAATAGACAAATTGACAAGCAAGTTTTTCAATACAATTTAGAGTGAATGCGATGATTTGTTTTGAAAATGTCACAGGGACTAATTGGGAGAAAGCACACGGAGTGCATGCTGTTAGCAAATGTGGGACGTACTTTCCTCTGAATTCAATCACAGAAGAAATCTATTTGGATTGAATAACGCACACTGTGGCGGGCCTCTTATGTGAATATGTGGTCCCCTTTGTGAGAGAAAACTCTGGTTTCCACATGATAGATAACCCAATTTCATAAACTAATCACAGATTCTCTCCGCTAACGTCAGCGTAGCCGCTTCCATCCACTCTCACGCCAGAAATAGATCAGGTGAGGAATGCGGCGGCCGAGAGGCAGGTGACCGCGGAGCGTGGGTTTACACTACGAACCGTGGCGGCGAGCAGATGACTCTCACGCCTCCCCATCACGTTGGCTTTCATCTTCAGTCACGCCGAGTGTAAACACACAAATACACCGGAATGTGACCTCGGGAGTGTCAGGCAGGGACGCTGCTAACTGCTGCCTTTTTTCCTTCTGTGCCCTGATGTTTGCCAGCCAGTGAGGTGAGGCCATGGAAGTGATTGTTTACTGTAAAGGGAAGGCTGGTAGAGGCATCAGGGAGTGTTTAGGAGCTTTCCCTCTCACTGTGAATATAACTTGTGTAAGACAGGAGAGCAAAAACTGGGCAAAAGAAGAACTGAAATGCAACTACAGAGCAAAACTCAACAGAATAAGGTAGTAGTTACCAAACATAATATCAAGGTTAACTTTGAAATGATTAGATCAATCATTTTGTCATCGTATCAAGTCAATATAAGTCTGTGTTGTCCGATGTGGAGATGGTTGAGGTTAAAAGGTGAACCTCCAATCAAATGTCATCTTCATTTCAATTGAGAAAAAAACATTTTTTAGGTGGAAAAATCCAAGCTCCCATGCAGTGACATCTAATTTGAAAACCTGCGCAATAATACTGAAACGTATGTGTGTCGGCTTTTCGGCCTTTAAAAGCTGTGGGAGCTGAATACATGGTCAGTTCCAACTCACTTCCAAAAAAAACCTCCTTGTCCACTTCGACACTTAAATTTGTTTATTTAACGAATTCAAAAACTTTCCAAACTTTGTTCTAAGTTAACATCATGATGAAATGAAACAAAACCTAGTAATGTCAAAGAAAATACTCAAATAGTGGTCGAAAGACTATATCTATCTGACATTTACTGAAAACCCACAACCACACCACCTGCCTCTAATAGCTGGGGTGGGGCGGTATCTGACAGTCACACCAAGTGTCTATAATATAAAGAACAAATACAACCCAAAGCTATAATACACAAATTCATATTTAACTTAATTTAAATATCAAAATATATGCTCATAATACTTAACATAAAAAGCAGAGTTAAACCCTTAAACGGCTACGACAGTATGTAACAAACGCTACTTTATTTTTTGCCAAGAAATATGTCCAGGGCATCAAGTAGGACCTGTTACCTGTTGAACGAAGGGCACTAGGAGAACACAGACCTCTGTCAAGGCCAATAGTCCAGTCTTTCATGATATGAAAATCTGCAAGCGCAACCACTATATACAGTATATATCTAGATAGATTTCTAAAACTATTAGAATTATGTCAAAATTCGGATCCGCTCCAAAATTGAACGGGTTCTTCTTTGGCCCATGCTACACCCTTCCACCCAGTTTTATGACAATCGGACCAGTAGTTTTTCCGTAACCCTGCTGACAGACTGACAAACAAACCAACAAACCGAACAGAAAACATAAGCTCCTTGGCGGATGTAAATATAGTTCTCAGAAACCATTTAAATAAAGGTTATCATCTAATAACTGTTGTTTAAACAGATGACTAGACCAAAACACACCATATTACAAACATATCCGACAATAAACGTCAAGTCTCTGCTCCGTGAAGTCAAGATTTCGTCTTAACGTTTCATCTCCTCGCCTGCATCCTCAACAAAGGAACCACCAGACATCAAGCAGCCTGCCTGCCCTCAGATCTCTTGCTAGCTTGTTAGATGGTGCATCTCATCTGTTTACAATGCAACAAGTCATGGATTGCAAGTTTGTTGTGGGATAATCAGAAGCTTGCAATTGCCAGTGTTGGTTCAACCAACTTTACAGCACATTCACATACATTAGAAATTGGATATCTTTATCTGTCAAAGGGGTTGACTGCTGACCCTCAGCAATCCAAACATCAGTGCGTTCACTATCAATGTAAATACCTTAGCTTTGATACGGCAGTACTGGCGGCGTCCATAGGGGGCACAACACATAAATCAGCCGGCAGATTTGTCTGTAATTTACATGACAAGGCAACCCGAGGCGAGGAGCACGAGGAGGACGCATTTTAGCCTTTTTGCACGTCATTTGTACGCCACGCAACAAAACTAACATCTGCAATTAGGTTTAGGCAACAAAATCACTTAGTTAGATTTAGGAAAAACGTCATGGTTGGGCTTGAAATAAGTACATAAACTAAGTTTGTTACGTATGGAAACAACGTAACAGAAGTACAGAAAACACGTCACAAACGTCACTAATGTCACTTTAAAAAAAAAAACACCTGTCTCGAACTCCGGTCTCCTGGTTGAAGTCCTGTGTTTGTTGGACCCATCCATCTCCCCTCCCGCCCACCATAAGCAGTCTTTCTCACTTTTTATTCTACGTCACTAACTCTGAGCGTAGCATATTTACGCAGATGCATTTACATTGGACTCAGTACAGACTACAAGGCGTACAGATGGCATGCCGAAAGCAAGAACGACGTACTTATTGCACACTTTTGCCTTGCGCATTCATCAGTCATACGGCTTTTTGTGCGATTGGGCTGGCATAGAATTTCCTCATCGCTTAGCTCTCCTTTGAAAATATATATTTTTTAATATTAGCACAAAATAACGGCGATTGGAAGCTATAATATTAAATTCAAGTATTGGCCTTCAACCTCCAGTATATTACAGTACAATATATTCTTAAAAACCTTAAAGTTCAACCTCTTACTGTCATTCCCTTAGTGCAGTAATGACAGAACCCCACACATAGTTGCTGTTAGAAAGGGTTAAAATCCATACCATTATAAATGGACGAAGCCACTAAATAGTATCGACAGAAGAGATTTAGGACTAAAAGTTTAGTACTGACCAGTGGCTCCTGCATCAATTACCAGACTGCGTCCTGAACACTATTTTCTAAGTGGTCGCTGGGGTACAGCTGTATCAAGAAGTTAGTCCATTCTAATCGAAAGCCAGCCAGTGTGTACAGGGCACATAATTAAATTTACCTTGCCCACATCTGAGCCAGCGAGCTTGTGCACTCAACACCGAACAGCATTAGCTCTCTCTATTTTAAGAGCAGTATCCATATTCCTTTGTCAGACCGCGCCATTGTAGCTCCAATCCCCGTGCCTCGAACAAGCTCCCAGCGGCAAATCGGATCTCGGCGAGAGCCTTTGTAATTACAGGGAGCTGAATGGGTGAGTACGTCCCAAATCCGCAAGACCATCCAGCGACACATTCCATCTGTCTTAAGCCTCCTTCCAATATTTGAGATCAACTCACGAGGAGGTATTGAAATAGTGCACACCACCACCTCTTTTTTTTCCCCTGCTGTTTTGTGTGAGAATTCTGTTAAGCCTTGAAAGTTTTGGACAAAATTTTTGTCATTACCATGTCTTGAAAAATGTAGGCCTTTCACATCAATCCTGGAGATGTCATTGTTTCCGGTATAATGGGGTTCCGTTCTAATTTAACACGTTGATAACATTGTCGTGTGGATGAATAATCCTCAGCTATTGTAGCGAGCTGCAGTATATTATGAAGAAGCAGCGTCACATAAAATGAAAGTGCATAAAATGCCAATGCGGGGAGAAAATATATACTCAGAAGTGGGAGTTCTGTTCATTATATTGTCATTTAACCCTCTGAGACCCACAATGGACCCATTTTTGTGTCTTTTTTTAGAGGGGTAAAGGGGAACTTTATGGGCAGATAGCAGGTCAACAGTAGATGTCACATAGAAGTGGTGTACATCATCTGAAAGCTGGGAATCTGGAGATTAATTTGAGAAGCAGCTCAGCACTGTGTGTCAAGTTGTTCTAGTCAAAAATCTGAAATAAACATGAATTAATTAATTAATCAATTCAAATAAATTGTGAAAATGTATAAGGTTTTAGAGCATTATAATGGAAGTATACGATGGCTATCCCCATGCTCACTTATGTCTCATAAGTTGTTGCAGCAATTTTTCGGTTAATATCATTTGTTACAAAGATTTGGTGCTAAATTTAACCATTTTATACCACTCAAGAAAAAAAAAGACATTTTGGGATTTCTGCAAAAAAGATGTATTTTTCGGTGATTGGATGGCGAGCATTTCTGTTGTGGAAACTGCTCAAAAACTCCCTTCTTGTCAATATACCTGAGAAAACCATCCATCCTCTGAATGCTTTAGGTCTCTAGTTTGTGACTGTAAAGTTCCATGAGACTGTGGAGGTCAAGTTTAAAAAAAATGGTGTCACTACAATGAAATGGCTACTATGGGGACTAACAGCATCACACATGAATACAACTGGACTCATTGGATCCACAAGAGTATCAGCTTTCCAGTCATACACTCAATTTATGTAATTCCTAAACTGTTTTGGGACCCCAGTATGCAGAAATATTCAAATACACCATTTTAGAATAGGCAAAAATAGCACATTTATACTGCAACAAACTGCATGTGATTATCATAAATGGGGCATGTCTGTAAAGGGGAGACTCGTAGGTACCCATAGAAACAATTTTCATTCACAAATCTTGAGGTCAGAGGTCAAGGGACCCCATTGAAATGGCTGTGCCAGTTTTTCCTAGCCAACATTTAGCCTAACTTTGGAGCGTTATTGAGCCTCCTTCCTAAAAGCTGGCATGAGATGGTTGGTGGGTTCCTTAGATTTTCTAATTTCATATGATATCTGTTCCTTAATTAGCTCAAATACTCCTGCTACTGCCTCTGAAAGACAGTAAACTCAGTCGGGTCTCGGGGTTAAAAAAAACTAATGTTTGTGTTTTTAAATTTCACAATAGAAATGAATTGTTTGCTTTTCATGTTCATGTTGAAGTTACACCTCTGGCTTCCTGGTGTTGGACTGCCAGAGCCTTTTCTAACTTACATGTCAGCAGAGTGTATAACCTGTGGTCATGCAGTGAACACGGGGCTCATTTCCTGACTATTACTCCATCATCTCACCCTCTGTGTACACAGGTAGGATTGAATTAAACCAGAATATACCAGGGGAAGCCCGGGGGCTTCTCTGTGTGTTTCTATCCCCGGTACAGGCTGTTGCTGGGGCCAAGACTCGGCTGTAGGTCCCCTCTAGCGAAATAGGACAAGTGCTTCGTTAGGTCACCTGAGCCGGACCTGTTTGAGCTCTCAGTGGGACCTAATAAAACCCTGTGGGGGCCAGCAGACATCTCTAATGCCATCAGCATGCCTGTAAAAATGCTCTTAGCCCCTCGCAACGTCGTAATGGCAGCACATGGCCTCGTCGGTCCGCCGTAATGGGCCCATGATGTCACCGTGGAGCCAATGGTCTTAGAGCCTGGACGGTTTTCAAAGAAAAGCAGGCGTATTCAAGGGAATCACACTGAGTTTCCACTGTATCCACGGTGATTGGTGGGGTTTGTTTGTGCCAGGAGAAATTACTGGGGAAGTTAATAACCAACGGCATTTTAACCTAGTCAGCCTTATTGAATTGGTTCAGTGATTGGACCAAACGCTGTGTAGGTCTCCAGTAATAAGCTCAGCTTTTCCTCTCCCTTGCCCTCTTCTATTTTTCCAGTCTGGAATCGCACACTAAATATCCAACTTTACATGAATTTAATCTTACGTTTAGTAGAGTTCCAAAGATATGCCACTGAAGTGGGATGATTTCATCAGATGAAAATAACTGTCAGATACTTACTCATTAGATGCCAATACTTACATAACTTTCAAAAATATTTATAATCAAAATACTACAATTTCAGGATTTTCTGTCTATTCCAAGATTATATACAGTATAGAATCCAATAATAACGCGTTATCGCAGTTAACGTTTTAACGCCACTAATTTCTTTAAAGCATTAACGCAACTTGCGATTTTTAGGTTGTAGGTTGTAGTAGTTTAGGTGAAACTAGAAAAACCCAAGGAATCCATTGGTACCAACCATGTCATACTAGCTTGTCGCAAAGGAAATAAAATAACGCTCCAAACCTACACTTCATTTTGGCGAGGAAAAACTGTCATGGCCATTTTTCAAAGAGGTCCCTTGACCTCTGACCTCAAGATATGTGAATGTAAATGGGTTCTATGGGTACCCACGAGTCTCCCCTTTACAGGCATGCCCACTTTATAATAATCACATGCAGTTTGGGGCAAGTCATAGTCAAGTCAGCACACTGACACACTGACAGCTGTTGTTGCCTGTTGGGCTGCAGTTTGACATGTTCTGATTTGAGCATATTTTTATGCTAAATGCAGTACCTGTGAGGGTTTCTGGACAATATCTGTCATTGTTTTCTGTTGTTAATTGATTTCCAATAATAAATATATACACACATTTGCATAAAAGAAGCATATTTGTCCACTCCCATGTTGATAAGAGTATTAAATACTTGCCAAATCTCCCTTAAAGGTACATTTTGAACAGATACAAAATTTAGACAATTATGTGATTAATTAATTAATATTTTAATCGATTGAAAGCCATAGAAAATAACTACTTACTCATTAGATGCCGATACCTTCTAGCAATTTAAGAAGCACCTAACTTTCAACTACAATTTCAGAATTGTCTGTCTATTCAAAGACAGATTTAAATATGAATTTAAGTAGCTTAAGTTGGACTTTTTTTTTTTTTTTTTAGATCTGTGCGTGCCTCTGAGAGTGTAATGTATCTGTGTTATTGTTGGCTATTACCACCAAGGTGTTTAGTGACCGCGGCCGCTCTACCGCTCCACTATCCTTCAGCTTCACAGCCTCTAACGCTGACGGTCTGTAAGCGTCCCGTTGAGAGACGTCTTCCCAGAAACACTTGTCTTCTCTGCCGTGATTAAACATAAAGAATAATCCCCATCCTGTAGTTATATGGCCGTCATTAAAGGCTCTCTGCCGGGCCGACCTGCAGTCGGTTTCTCTCGGGGTAATGGCCATGTTTTAGTGGTAGTCAGGGACGTCAATTAAAATCCACATTGGTTTTATGACCTTTTGTAGGAAGTCGTGGTTTATCCATCGCATGTCACTGACAGCTGACTAGGTGATAAAGACCGCAATCTCAAAGCGGTTTATGGTTTTATGTTCATGTCCAGAGTATTTTATTTGTATTTGCATTGTGGTGTGCGTGTTACAATCATGTCCCAGAGCAGACGTGTGTGTTGGCAATCTGATCTCCGGCGTGTGTCATTTATTAATAATGTATCATAACAGACTCCGAGCTGATTGTGCAGGATGACTTTAATAGAGTGCTTGGTAGCGGGGTTTAGAGTCCTGACTGGAAACAGAGTGGTTCTGAAATGACGAAGCTGACTGTGGCAGGAAAAAACAAAAACTACCGGAGCGAGTATGGTTACATCCGTAGAATGACTTCCTGGTATATTGAGGTTATGTCCTTTCAAATACGTGCTTCATGTGTAATTATGGTGTTTAGGTTGCACCCCTCTACAGGGAGGTCAGAGGTCAGGGTCAGCTGTAAAACAACACCTCTACAGTGAGACTAAGTAAAGGCTGCTCAGAGGGGGTTTGAACATGGTCAATGTGTTGTTGTTGTTGTTGTAGTAAAAACAAGATTTTGAAGTCTTTAAAATATAAACTGATTTTGGTGGTCAAAGGTCAAAGGTCACTGACCTCACAAAACACATTTTTGGCCATAACTCAATAATTAATTTGCTAATTATGACAATGTCACACAAATTTCAAATAGGATAAAATGATGAAATGATGAAATTTTGGAAAGACATGGATGTAAACTGCAACGGTTGGTGGAGGCATACAACCACCAGGCATAATTCTAGTATTTGGTCAAAGTTATTGTCATAATTAAGTTGCATGGAGTGTTTTAAAGTCTCCTTGTTGGTGCAATTAAAGGAGATCCAAAACCAAAAAGTTAAGAGTCAGCTGCAGCACAGCGACCTTTTTAAAGGGGCACTCCATCGATCAGTTAACTTGTGTCGAGGAGTTCTGCTACTACTACTACTACCACTACTACTACTACCACTACCACCACTACTACCACTACCACTACCACTACCACTACCACTACCACTACTACTACTACTACTACCACTACCACTACTACTACTACTACTACTACTACCACTACCACTACCACTACCACTACCACTACCACTACTACTACTACTACCACTACCACTACCACTACTACTACTACTACTACTACTACTACCACTACCACTACCACTACCACTACTACCACTACCACCACTACTACTACTACTACTACTACTACTACCATTACTACTACTACCATTACTACTACTATTACTACTACTACTGCTACTACTATTACTATTACTATTACTATTACTACTACTACTGCTACTACTATTACTATTACTATTACTATTACTATTACTATTACTATTACTATTACTACTACTACTAATACTACTACTACAGCCTGTACAAACAGCTTTATAACGTCTTCTGTTGCTCTGAAGCTTCGTGAATCTGAGAAATTAGCCCTGATGATGTCAGGGTTACTGTCTGGAGACTCGTAGGTACGTGGAGTTTGAAAAATGTGAGCATTTACTAGGCAGTGAGGTTAAAATGAAATATGCCATTGAGTTGCATTATGGGAATTGTAGGCTCCACTATTTATACTCAGGAATAAAAGTCAGGGTACCTCGGCTTCTGCTGCTTCAATTTGTATCATTATCATACTGTAGCTCATCTATGCAATGATTTTAAAACCAGTAAGTCACACTATTATTCATTTCTTATTAATATATTTAGTAGATAGATGAATAAACCTGACTAGAAACCAGTTTGAGAGTGTATTGACATTCCAAGTTTCACTGTTACCACTACTTCTCTTCCTAAATCTACCCCTATTGGGACCCATGACAAAACAATCTTTCTGTTGTAGGATCATGTGTAAACTCTCGTCATGGCAGTTTTCTCACTATGTGTCTACATAATCACAGTAAATCTCCCCAGACATCTGTTTCACAGCGGAGCCTGAGTCATGGATATAGAGAGGTGCCACAGTGTCAAAGCGTATATATCACCACCATGGAATGATTCTTTCAGTCTTGTGAGATCATAAACTGTGAGATGAAGAGGTTAGAGATTCCGTCATGGGCCAGGGTACCTAAGTATATCCTAAAGTAGCTCTTTGTGTGCCTTTATATCACGGCACGTTGCTATTCATGTTCGTCAGCGAGACATCCAACTTCTGTATTAATGTGTGCCGCCAAATTCATCATCAGCACGTCGAAAAAGCACTTTCTATAAAACACGTCTGTTCATCACTGAGCGGCATGGCATTTGCAAAAATGAACTCAAATTGCTATTATTGCTATTATCAGTAATACCTCTGAATGTTCCCTATAATTTCCATCTCTTACAAAACTCTTTGCATTTTTCTGCAAGAGCGAGAGCATCATAAATTGAAAGCAGCAGTCTCCAGCCCTGGAGCAAAAGCGATTTATAAAAGTGATTTAAGACAAGTGGAATGCATTTGTCTCTTGGAAATAACATGTCTTACTGCAAGTATGATCAGAATATAGAGAAGGTTGTGACAGATTTAGGAGAAAAGGGAGATTTTTTAACATTAATTGTAAATGTGAGGACCTGAAATGTTCTTCTATGTCTTGTCCTTCCCCTTCCGTCCTCCATCCAGGGACTGTAAAGAACCTATAGTTCTTCTACTCTGCTTCATTAATGCTTCTTTTTTCAGTCATTCTTATTCTTCTTTTCTTCCTGTTGCGCTCTTTCACTCCCCACCCTCCATTTCCCATCTCTCTCTCTCTCTCTCTCTCTCTCTTCATCTCTGTCTTTTTTCCCCATTTTCCACCAATGCCAGGGATACTGAACGAGCCTCGGCTATCAAAGCCGTAATGAGCATGTTCACTAAAGCACTGATTCATCAGAACAAAGAGCGGCGGAGAGAGCGAGGGGAGAAGGATGGATGACAAGGGGGGAGGGGGGGAGAGAGAGAATAAGAGAGAGGGAGGGAGATGCTGGAGTGTACCCTTGAATGGCTTTGGACTGTAAACCCCTACAGCTTCCTCCTCCTCTGGCTCTATTTTTCCTAATAGCCTCTTGGGCTATTTCTGGGTCCCTTTTTAAATGGGAGGTGGGTGGGAGTGAATGCAGTGGAGGGGTGGAGGGATGGAGGGGTGGAGGGATGGAGGGGTGGAGGGGAGTGTGTGTGGTGGGGGGGATGTATTTGGCCCCGCTGAGGCAGTGAATAAGCGCTCGGACTCGCAGCAGGATCAGGGGTTGTGATGTGTGTGTGTGTGTGTGTGTGTGTGTTGAGGGGCTCTCTGTTGCCACTGGAGACGAGGGAAGAGATGCACACACACACACACAAACCCCGAATGTGGAACCTCCAAAGCTGATTAGTCAAACTTGTGATTTCCAATTTCAAACCCGCGACACAAATCCCGCACTTAATATTCATGCAGAAAGTAGTTAGGGCCCGTCGCTGTCCCGTGCTGCCGTAGGGCTGTGGGTTGGGTGGCGGGTGAGTGGCTGAGTGTGTGTGTGTGTGTGTGTGGGGGGTTTGGGGTGGGGGTGGCGGGGGGGGGTTGCCTTTTAATCAGCTTAGCTAAAGGGATGGAGATGAGGAAAAAGAGGAGGATGACAGGGAAAGAGAAAAGAGAAAGTAGTGTTTTTTGCCACTTGATTGGGTAGGTGTGTCATTGGCGAAAACAGCCCACACACACACAAACACACACTCACACACATCTTATCTGGGGGGTGCAGAGTGACAGGATGAGCACCCCGTAATCACACACCCACCCATGTCTTGTCTCATTCAATCTGCTGGCCTGGAGGTGGCCAACACAAACAGACAGCAAAATAATGTCTGTTTTTTAATGAAATAGTTTCATATTGTTTATTATGTGTGTGTTTGTGCATGATTTCGGGGGCCGGCTCATGCTTTCTGTCAGACGGCACACACATCCCAAACAGGATTAGGGGCCGTATCCGACAGACGTCGTTTCTATTTTAGCAGGAGTGACTTTAGCGGTGCCACCGTTTGTGCGACTCCCCCGTCTTCGTCTTTTAACCTTGTAATCGAGATGGCGTGCTGTGTCATCGTCACTTTTCCCCCGCGCAGGCAGAGAGAGCTGGAGACGAAGGAGGGATGAGTGGTGGAGAGTGTGAGAGATAAAAGAAAGGGAGGAACAAGGAGGGAGATGGACAACAAAGGCAAGCAGTGATGTCAAAGTGGGAGTTAAATAAGCTAAAGGTTTACCCACCTCATATTTGTGGAATAGAGCTTCAACCACCTTTGCAACCCAGTCTGTTATTGCTCTGTTTTCTCTCCCTCTATTTACAGGCTTTTGGCAGTAGCTTAGCTACAGTAGGGATGTCATATATTGTTACTTTCACAATAATTTAGGCTGCTCAGAAATGTTATCATTCGGAATGCCACTGGTACTAAACCGTTTCTAGTTCAGTTATTTTGAAAAACAGATTTATTTTTGCTTATTATGCACATATGCTTACAAAGTCTCTATGGCCCTGTTCAGACCTGGCATTAACATGCATCTTGGGTGATCCGATCACAAGTGGACTGCTCTAAGTACATCAGCTCACACCTGGTATTAGAATGCGTCTCCACGTGCGTCTTGAGTGACCACTTGTGATCGGATCTCACTTCCCCACTCTATATGCAAATAAACACATACTAACTGAATGAATTTGGGTACATTTTATTAACATTAAAATATAAGGTTATTGTCAACTGGCAGTTCTGGGGGACCTCCGTGCCGCCGACACTGCTGCAGACACTGTCGACACTGCCGATGCTGCCGAAACTGCCGACACTGCCGACACTGCTGTCTTTGCCAGGCAACAGCGGGGTAAAGAGCTTTAGAAAGCCGGGGATGAGCGAGCTAGCGGGTGTCAGATATGTGCTGAGCACCAGAACAAAAACACCAACACATCACCGACAGCAGCCAGCTGATATAGATAGCCTATAGGCCTAATAGATAAGATACATTTTAATATGTTGCTATAGCCGTTTCCATGCTGTGAGGCAAACAAGCACCCACGTCTGCCTGTCTATTTACCTGAGGAGCACAGAGACCATGCGAGACGTCAGATGAGTAGGCGGTCCTTGATGTGACCCAAGACACATCACTGCTAAAAGAACGTGGCCATATTTGGGCCAGACCACCTCTGAATGTGGTCCAAGCGATCGACCCTCAATGCGTCTTCAGTGCATTCATGCCTTAGAGCTGTCCACTTGTGATCGGATCACCCAGGATGCATGTTAATACCAGATCTGATAAGGGCCTATAGGAATGGACAGACTAGAGTGTCAATGTTTTAGGGATATAAGAACAATGTTGATGGAACATTCTGAGCTTAGGTACTGTTTACAAAATGTACTGATAGTGTCTCTTCTATTGCTTTGATCGTTTACTTCCATATGTTTTGTCACCATGGTTCCCATCATGCTCTGGGTGATGTAACACGCAGGACAATGTTGCCAAGGAGTCGGTGAGTTATCCAATCAAGGAACTGACAATTTCAAATGGTCAGTGTGGCTCAGAGGTAGAGCGGGTCGTCCACCAATCAGAAGGTCGGTGGTTCGATCCCCGGCTCCTCCAGTCTGCATGTCGAAGTGTCCTTGGGCAAGATCATTTAAGCCCAAGTTGCTCCTGAAGGCTGAGCCATCGGTGTGTGAATGTGGGTTTAGATTATCACGGCAGCCTCTGCCTTCAAAATGTGTGTGTGAATGGGTGAATGCTGGCATGTAGCGTAGAGCGCTTTGATTCGTCAGAAGACTAGAGAGGCACTATGTAAATGCAAGTCCATTTACCATTCATACAGTCTAGACAGTTAGCTTTGGTGAAAAGGCTCTATACTCTTTGATGGAGCTCTCAAAGAATTCAAGCAGCAACAAGGATTCGTTGTGGAAGAATTCTATGATTGGGTGATGCTAGTCAGCTGGTAGCCAAACAGCTGATGAGTGAGCGATGCAAACATGAATGAAGCAGCTGATGCCGAATAGTTAATGGAAACGTGATTTCAGTGGTCTGCCTGAACCACATTTCACATTTCTAAAGTTTATAAGGAGTCTTTTTTAATATGTTTTTAAAGCGCATTCATGGACATTTATTCTTGATGGACGCCAGAGATTCTGCCATCTCTGGAAAGAGCAGCTGATTCCATCCAGACGTGTGTGATGTTTTCCAATTTGACTGAGTTATGACTGAAAAGAAATGGAGTTGTGGGGTTCAAAGAGATAAAGGCTGTGGAAAGCTACAACAGACTAGACGATATTGTATTTTTACTTTTTTTTGCACCTATTGAAGCAAGAGCGAGGGGAGAATGATGAGTAGACACCACAGGGAAGACACAGCTGGGAGATACAAGCACAAAGAGTTGATGAATGAGCGAAAAATGTTCGGAAAACAACAAACCAGAAGGTGAGAGGAAAAACAAAATAGCAAAAGAAGAGAGAGAGAGAGGCGGCGAGCCAAAGAGATAGGTATAGACAAAAAGATAGAGATTATCCCAGAAGAGGAGAATAGAGGGAGGCGAGCAGACCTCCACCTCCCAGAGAGCGAGAGTGATTGCAGCGGAGAGCGCTTTCGCCCTCCCACACCTCCCCGCCGAGGCCACCGCTGTAGACTCCCATCCCATCATTCATCCGGACATAGCGGAGCGGCGCAAGATGTTTCCAGTCTCCACCGCACTCCATAACTCAGGCCCCCTCTTCTCCAGAGAGACGCTCCTTAAACACCACCTCCCTCCACCTCTATCCGCCTTCGCTCTCATCACTCCCATCAGTCTGTCTTTAAAACAACCAGTGGAGATATGGGAAGCACGTAACCCTCCACACATCTACCAGGCATCATCCCCCTGCAGGCCTCGGGGAGAAGAATGTGGCAGGCATGTGGACGGTGTTGTTCCTCAGGGAGACTTTAGGAGAAATGGCAGCAATAGAGTCTACAGGGGCTATAATTCACCAGGCGGGCTCCATGATGCTGTGACATGGTTATTAGCCATATAAACTAGAGCTGTCACCGTGTCATTATTGCTCACAGTCATGTGAGACCGACCCTTTTTTCTTTTTTATTTACTTATTTCTTTTTAACCGGCTCCGGGGCTCCGGGGCTCCGTTGCTGATAATTCTTTGTTTGTATCACGGCGGTGCGATTGACGCCGCTGGCCAAAAAATGCTTTCGCTTTTTCCTTTTGTTGCGTTTTTTTTGCTTTGTTTTGCCACTATCTGACTGAGAGTAAAAACACACACTTTGGCACATTTACAGGACATATATGTTAATTAGGTGGCTGTGTGCCTGCAGTGTGTTGACAGCAAGTAAACACAGCGGAGGAGCCTTCACGTGTCGACTCCCGTTTCCTACAGGTTCACTGAGTCCTCTGCACAGCTGCTCATTGCATTACATCACTTATTGATGAATACCTAGTTCATTATCATTCAACGGCTTTTTTTTAATAGTCTTTTATAAGTTGCGACTGCCTGTCGACATGATTGAGGAGCGGAGGTTAATGAGTTTACTTTGTGCAAGACAACATTTCAAAAATAGCACAATTCATTGTTTCTTTCACTTTTATCTCATTAACATTTAGCCCATAATAACTTCTACTTGTCTTCCGATTCTGTCAAGTGACGTGAGTAAACTCTGCACTTCTTATGTTTACCTGTGATTTTAATACCAAACAATACAAAAATTATACAAGAATAGTTTACGTAATGCTAGGATACTTTTTTGAAGAGGCAACAGATTTTACAGTTGAAGATCAGTTTTGCTTGCTCCGAGGAGTTCTTACTCAATAATGTCCTCTGTGGCTTTAAAGGACACCAGTCGGAAAAAGCAACGTCGTCAGGGTTATCCCACACTGGGCTTGAAGCATCACATTTTTAACAGAAAGCCTGCTTTACAAAGTCAGGGTGAAGAATTTGAAAGATATGACCGTGGAGTTTTATAAAAAACACACTACTGAGATGGGAAATGTAAAATGCTTTTTGGTGGATGAGCGATATAAAATAATCAGGATATCTCCGCCTGATCTGCTTAAACTTTGACCATTCTTTTTTAATTTGTCTCTTGTGACTTCCACAGTTTAATAAAAGTGCAATGTTTAAATGTTTGAATATCTTGCTAACACTTGATATTAACTTTGAACTTAAAGATCCATTGAATGATATTCGGAGCATTAATATTGCAGTAAACAACTATTGTCTACGTAAAGATATAGAGGAGTAATGTCTACCAGAGCAGAGAATGAAGTCTCTCTCCCTCTGTGTGTGTTGTAATCTGAGCTTCTTCATGCTCTGTTGACATAGCCGGGCCGGCCGGCTCTGCTCTTTTAGTGAGTGTTAGGGCACGTGAGCGTGCCCCACTGGCTAGCTAATGGCCGCCTCTCTGCACTGCGCTCATACGGCAGTTACAGCTAATAACGCCGTCCAAACCGACAGCGCTGTTGTGTGGAAGCGTAGCACCCACTCTCCGTTTCCTCCCTCAGGTTAACACGGTTAGCTCTGTTGCCGTTGTTAGAGCTGTTCCACCGAACAACCTGCTCAGCTGTCACCATGTTGAGAGCCATGTGAATTTCGCATTTAGCACCTTTAAATAAAATATCTTCTCAAAAACACTGCTAAAAACAGTTTTTGACAATATAACCCTCCACATTTAGGACCATTTTGGTGCTTGATGATGTGTTTAGTTTTCCAGATAACAACAAAATTTGACATCCGCTTAATATATAGTGCACCTGTAATTGAGTCACCCATCTAAAACATGAATTCTAATTGCCATGGTTTTTGAATTGGGCTTCTTTTCAGACATTTTAGACAGTCTGTGCTGCAAATAATGAAGAGTTTCCACCTATAGCATCCACAAATGCCAACATTTCCTCCAAGCGCCCTGTCGAGGAATTTGAATTAAAGGTGGTGTTGGCAGTGCTGTTCAAACATACATTTTTGTTATATTTGTTGAAATTCTCATTACATCCCGACAGCATTCAATGAATCAAATGCTCTGACAAAAAAAAAGAAAAAAATGTGCTGTGCTTAGACACTTCCAGTCAGTAAACATCACATAAGAACATCATTTCATTTAGGTTGACTTTGTAGTTTCTGAATATCTTTGTTTCACTGCCAGTGTGTGATTTCGGCGTATAAAACCCGATTATTTTTTCAACATAAAATCTCGCCTATAGCTGCCACCTTTGAAGAACTCATCCCATGTTTCACTCTTAAATATTGTTTATCCATTCGGGGCACTGTGTCGTGACATTATCTAAATACACCACATCAGGAACAAGTCTCCCCTCCAGGTTTGGGAGTCTGTGTTTTATGAGCTGAGTAGCAGCGAGGTCAGGGTCTCTGTGGCTGCTGAGATAAATAGACTGTTAGTCAGTGTTTACACCTGGGTCAGAGTGATATATGTCCACCCCCCTCCACCCCCCCGCGGTTAACCGAGACATAAAGATCTCATTCTCCTACTCATCTTTGTCCAGCAGTCAAACATCACAGCCCATCATTCCACAGATAGGACCGGGGAGTTATGGGCTGCAGGTTTGATGTATGCTGAACAGAGAGGGGGGATACGGGACAAGAGAGAAGATTGATAAAACAGGCACATGGGATGTTGAAATGTCTGCTTTGTGTTTCGGGCATTCGCTCTTAGTCATATTCAATTTTGGACTATTTAAAATAAATAAAAGAGAAAACCAGTACTCTATGTCTTCTAGATAGGTGCAAAATATTGCAATAGGTAAATTAGTTTGAAAAAACACTGGGCCTCTGCTGCCTTGACTGCATGAAGATGGTAACATATGAAATTACATAGAGACCATAACATCTCCCATAACACATAATTACATTGAACCTGTTAAATACTTGATGTGAGTATAAAACACATCATTAAATGATGTCAATAATCCAATAAACAGTCAAATAAGGTAATCTACAAAATAAATCTCACCTTACAATAACATTCAGTGCTATATAAATCCATCATCATTTGATTGCACTCAACTTGAGTGGTTCATTTATGAAGTTACCGTTTAATTAAGTTTGACTCCTGCAATTATGATCTACAGTTAAAGAGCTGTGTTGTATTCACAGTGATCATAGTGATGAAATAATGTGGCTATTGTAATTATTATGAACAAGTGACACTGTGCTATAAATTGTTTTAATTTTTTGTTATTATTATTTTCCCCTGAAAATGTGAATTTGAATTAATCTGAAGTAAAACTAGAATGGCACTCAGAGAGCGCAGACCTCCGCCAAGGCGCCCGAGTTAAAAAACAGATCACAGCTCACAGCCGGCGGTACGGTGAGGTGGTCGGTTCATTATTAACACGGTGTGTTTCCGTGTAACGTATCGGAGGATGCCTCTCTCATTCAGCAGCCTTGTTATGTCTGTATAATGTTACACTACGTTGTCTCTCATCCCGTCATCTAGCGCTTTTTTTCTTTCTCACTGTGGACGGACAGCAGCTCCCGCACCTTAACGTCTCGCCACACAACCACACACGTATCTCTCTGCTCTCAGAAGGAAGGAGGCTGGGTCACGCTTCATCAGTTACACTGCGCATGTGTTATACCCTGTGGTCTTAATGCTCAGGCCGATCGGAATTCTTAAAAAAATTCCTGAATCCGGATCCTGAATTCCGGAATCTAATGGATTGATCATTTTGCCATTCCCGCCCCTCCAAAAAATGTCATTCAAATCCATTGAGAACTTTTGGAGTAATCCTGCTAACAGAAGGACAGACGGACAGACAAACCAATGCCAGAGAAAACAGAACCTAAGTAATAAGGTGGAAAAAAGCTTCTTACTGAGTGGAATGAAGTGTGACAGCGGTAAATGCAAACATGGTAAATATCTTTTTTATGTCACCTGCATCTCTTTATCTGTCAAAAATAAAACCTTTTGAATTTGTGGCCAAGCTCTCTGGAATTTTAGCACCAAAATAGTTTCTGAACATTTTCTGAAAACGGCAAAGAAGAAGACGACAACGTGGCAGAGTCGTGGTCTAGGTAGAGATTTATTATGTATTGAGACACAGTAACACACATGCATCGGTGCCCACACCGACATCGAATTACCCTGCCTTGTAAAGACTTTCAGTCCAGACCATTTTGATGTTTCAACCTCAATTCTAAGTTGGTCCTGCACTAAATCACCCGGTAACAATTACCTCTCCGGGGCTGGTTTAGAACTTTTTTTTCCTCTTCATCGTCAGCAGCCCCCTTTATCACCTCATCCTCTTTCTCTCTCACTCCATCTCACTCTCTCTTTTCCTTCTCTGTCAGTCTCCCACCTTCACACACACACACACACACACTTACATGCAGGGCAGCTTAGGCGCCCTGAGGAGTCGCTGTCAATCACCCGTCAGGCTCCCAGGTCAATTTGCCAGGCTGCCAAATGTGTCATATCAGTGTGCTCCCCGGTGTCAAGAGCCCTCATTATAGGCCAAAGGCTAAACCAAGGAAGTGAATGAGGCTTTCCTCTTCATTATTTCCAGTCCCCCGTGACCCCCTAACCTCCTTGTGCTCTCTCTGCACCTCGGCGCTGCCATCCCCCCATACCTGGCCGTAAAACAACAGTGCAACCTTTAACCAGCCATACTGGCACAACCCTGTTTTCCCTGCAGGCCATGGCCCTGCCGCTGCCTGTAAATCCACTCATGCTTCTAACTCCTTCTTTGCTAGTTTCTGTCTTTTTTCCCTTCCAAGCGCCCTGAGGAGCTAGTGAAAAGAAAAGTGCTTGACAAGGAGCCTTAGAGTAGTGTTTTCCCACAATGCACTCTGCATGGTGCCCACTGCTTCCTGTCTTTAAGTGTCAGAGAGATTGGGAACTAACTTGGTGCTTTTGTCAGATGCTGAAAGCTCAGCCAGCTAGTGAAAAAGGATGCCAGTTGGGAGCATTCGTGTGCTAGCAGTGTTCCCTCTTGTCATGGGAAATGCTGCAAAATGTTGGTGAAGTAATCAGATATCAAGTTGTGAGATAAAAAAGCGTTTTGTTTTTCCACTATCAATCCGATCGGTGGAAGAGACCCCGCAGCATGTGGAGCGCCTCGTCGTCGGCCAGGTAGCGTGACGCCACAATCACACAGAATAATTTTACCCCCTGATTATTAATTCACAAATCAATTAACTGTCATCGCAGCATCTGTCTGATGAATCGCTCGTAATTAGCCCGTAGGTGTAACAGAGCCGTCCTCCGTTATCTGCCTCCCCGCCTGCCCGCCTGCATGCCGGCCAGGCTGTGCTGATGCGAGCTAAGATGGCTTTCCCCGCACATTAGCCTAACACAATTAAACTAATTATTGATTTTTGTTTCGCCTCAGTGCAATTCACAGCCCAGATAGCACTCAGTAAAATAAGGGCCCTGATTTTCTGGGTAGATTAAAGAAGCGCGTGGCGAAGGACGAGCGGTAACTTTAGAGCGCTCTTTGTGTTCAGGTTTGAACCCCCACAGGGCTGTCGGGGGGAGTTTCATATTATACGGGGACATACATACAGACAGAGTAAACAAGGTTATCTGGAGACCTTGATGGCTTCACTTCACTAACACAAAGGCTTCAGTGTTTGTTTACCAGTCCATCTTATCAGGAAGCAAATGAATCACACACAGCATCAGTGCGTCCTTGGTGTGGGCTTAGTCACGGTTACACAACCTGTGATCACATCCTACATTTCATTTTCTGAATACAGCAAAAATGAACAGAAAACCAACTTGTACAGGGGTCAAAGCTGCCCAGTCAAAGCCTGATACAAACAAAGGCCACAAAAATGTGAAATACTCGCCTGCGAATATTTGGATCCTATTGACCCAGAGCAGGGTCTGGCAGTCTGTCTCAGGTAAATTGTTGTATAGACTAAACTACTGTAAGCTATTTGATATTGATATTTCATTGAGTGAATTTGCGTTCCCTCTGGTAAACATGTGTATTAATGTCTGGGGCTTTTATGTGATAGGTAAGAATGGAAGTAGTGGATCTGGTATGCGCGGCCTTTGTCAAGGTTGAAACGAATAATGAGGGCTACGTTCATACTTTTTCTTTTTACTTTTAGTACATACTGCAGCTGCCCCAAAGTTTTTGCTGTTGCAAAGCAGTATGCATACAATTGGGACATACCTCTTCTTCATAACAATGCGCCTTGAACTTTGACCCTCTTGCTCATATATGTGTTGCGCAAGAGGATTGTGGGTCAGAATAGCCAGAAAAGCTTGCTGCAAAATGCAACCGGATGTAGTTGGACATCCTGGTGTTTTTGGCAAATTACATTTGACATACAATGTATTGGGACATACTAAATCTTTTTCTGGCATACTACAGTAAATAGCATTGTAGTATGGGTATTGGAACGCACAGAAAGTTTGGTTCAGACTATGTAGCCCCTGTGTTGTTGTTTTATAATCCTCATAAGTATAGGCTATACCATAGAGTCAGTATGAATGTGTCCGTTAACACACAACGTGATTGGTAGATGCCTTTATTTGCATTGTGAAAGTTCAGAAAAATCAGCCTTGTTTCGACTCAAAATCATTTTGCTGTGTTCACCTTGTAGTATTTGCATTCTGTGTGAAAGTACTCATGACGAAAACAACAGTTTGAAAAGATATATTGACATGCAAATTAATCACATGGTAAAAGGTGGTGCGTAATGTTGAGCAGCTACAGCCATTTCTGTCACATTTTTAAGTGGGTTTTTCTCAGTAAGGTGAATTGTAGAACATTGTAATGTTGAAACCAAATGTTCCCATTGGAATTACTGTATACGGTTCTAATGTATGTGCAGAACTATATGAAAAATTGAAATAACAGACGGTGTACTCTTTCTTTGTTTTAAACCAGTGTGTTAATAGCTAAAGGGAGTCATTATAAGATATTTAAAGTGGAAGTAGGCAAAATATTTTTGGCATTATTGGGCAATAATCCCATAATAACCTTTCAGCATATTGTGAATCAAGTGCTCTGAGAGATAACTAGACTTCTGCACCTCCTCATGGCTCTGTTTTCAGGCTTTAGAAAATCTAGCCTGTGACGGGACACTCTGACCAATCACAGGTCATTTCATTGAGAGAACGTTCCTATTGGCTGTGCTCCGGTCATGTCACGTACAGTAAGCACAATATCATGATCTTTAATCTCTAAAACCACTGATCGGCTTCACGTTTGGAACCTTATAGAACAAAGTTAGAGAATAACTTTGGAGATACAAGTTTTCTTTCTCAAATTAAAGGGCCATTCATTAATAAAACCAAAAATAAACCTACACAAAATGTTAATAATTTCTTTAAAAAATAGTTTACTGTGCAAAACAATTTTTTTTCCCCAAAATGTAGAAGATTATAATTCTAAGGTCACAGTTTGTTTGTCTTGCCATCATGAAAGCCACACTCATGTTGGCCACTCCATCAATAAGCCCAGTGTACCAGTATAATCTTATCGTGTCTTAGTGTGCCACTGTTGGCAACAATTGCATACAGAGGGCGAGTGTGCATGTGCACCATTTGGCCCCCGCGTGTGTGAGAATGTCAAGTAGCTTAACCCGGGGCCCATTCATCTTTGCCTCCTCCTCCGTTCATCCCCGACACATGCCAGTGTCGAGCTAAACAGAGCCGCATGTAAAGCCTTGCCCCTCACGGATAAGCCTCATTCAGGCCGACATATGGTGCTTGACCACGACGGGAGGAGAACAAAACAGGAAGTGTGGCGGGAGAGAGTCAAAGAGTAGAGAGCATTCTTAAAGCGGTTAGGAGGCGCGCTAATCCTTCCTCCCCTACCAGGTGCTGAGAGAGGAGATAACCTGGGAGACAATGGCAACGACCAGGCTTCTCCATATGGACCTGAGTGAGTGTGTGTGTGTGTGTGTGTGTGTGTGTGTGTGTGTGTGTGTGTGTGTGTGTGTGTGTGTGTGTGTGTGTGTCTGTGAGAAGGCTGCTAAGCAGTGGGTGGGTGGAGGGGGAGAGGGACTGGCAGCGAGAGGGATAACAAGACCGAGTAAGAGGGTGGGAGAGGCCTTTGTCTTTGTTTTGCAAGCCTAAACAGGGATTAGTGGCTCGCCGACGTTTTCTGTCACTAGCCACACTGTGACGGCTGTTTAGAGGGGCCACGGCTCAATGAAAGTGACCGCGCTGAGAGTGACCTGCCCTGGCTTAAAGCCTCGCCGACTGATCTGTGTCTTAGAGCTACTGGAATGACCCCTATACGGCTGCTGAAAGTGAAAATGCTTACACTTGTGTATATATTCGTACCAAAACAGCCTGAATGAAATTGCAATTCACTTTTGCTAAGAAATCAGTACAAAGTCGTTGATAACTAACACGTCGTGGACTTGAACTTCAACATTTGTCGGCTATACAGTCGGTAGCGCGCCACCACAGAAGCTGACAAAGCGTCTCCTAGCGATACCAGCCCTTAAATGTCAGCCAACCAACCTCTTGAAAGGCGAATAACAATTTTATACACTTTTTTTGAAGATTATGCACAATAGCTGCAGTATCAGACTTTATATTTCCTTACACAAAAAGCGAGGAGAAATTAACTTTCAGTTTGACTTTAAAGTGAACTTTTCATTGAAAAATGTCTTGTGACGGTAAATCCAATTAAAGTTAACTTTAAACTTTAAAGAGGACCTTATTATGCTTATTTTCAGGTGCATACTTGTATTTTGGGTTTCTACTAGAACATGTTTATGATGATTTAATGTTCAGAAAATGCTCTGTTTGAGCTTGATAGGTCCTCTTTAACTACAATGGTTTAAAGCTGGTGTAACAATGTAGCTCTTGTCAGCAACTAACCTCCATCATATCAGAGTTTTCTCAAATTATATTTATTATAAAGCCTTCGAGGAACAAAAGCAAGATCATATTGACAAAATAACTTGTGGTTAGTTAGCGAAATAATACGAAAATATCACTTTTGCACAACTGTGGCTTCCGGCTCGCCTTTAAACTGAAAATGACAGCCAGACGTAAGTGAAGGAATGACCTGTTGTTAATCCCTAGCAAACAAAGAAAAACTGGTGTGATTGTGTCTTTGAAGGGGCCCGTCACATTTGATTCATTATAAAACCCCTGATAAAAGTGCAGTTTGGCAACTTTCCCCAGTTACCTCACCGCCCACACACACAGGCATTCATATCTCTGGCAGCCCCCGTCGTGAATTCTCTGTTTCATGCCTCCACTGTGTGAAGAACTTTACCTCTGTCTAACTCAGCACTCTACCTTTATGAAAAGGAGAGTCTACCAGGCAAGAGACCAAAGAGAATGAGGCTTCTTTTGTTTCTTTGCTCTTTTCATATTCATACGTGATTTGCCATCAGCGGTGTCAGATTACAGGCAAATCACTTTTTTTTTTGCTTTAACCTAGATTTTTATGTAATGCTTTCGTTTTTTCCCCCATTTTTTTTCTCCATCACTGCCTTACCTGCAAACACATTATGAGTCCAACTTTTGCAGTAGAAAAGTTTTCACTCTTAATTCACTTTTTTTATTGATTCTATATGCGCGCAACTTTGTGTGTATTTGCAAAAAGGAGCATTTGAAAGGGAAAATGCAGTCCAGAAGAAAGGAAAGATAAAGTGGGAGGGAAGAAAAGATAGGGTAAACTGAGATGGCTAGATCGCGGCCCCTTTTTTATGCTCCAAGAAGCGTGTTTTTTATCATACACTTTCCTCCTCCTGAGAGAGTGGGAGGGCGGGGGATGATATGGCGATAAAATGCCAAGCCTGGCGAGATAGGACATGACACAAACTTGGCCCGCTACCCGACAGCCTTTCCACTTTTCACCCTCACACCGGGGTGAATGTTTTCTTTTTTTAGCACAGAAACACGAGCAACCAGAGATACGCTACATTATCCGCCGAGACATTTTTACAACAGCACAACTTGAATCAAGTCCCGGCGATAAGATCGGGGATACGAGACTCCCCCGATAGTGTCCTTGGATGACGTACAGCCCTTGTACTCTTTTCCATATGTTTACAAATGTTGTTCTGGCATTGCCTGCTAATGGGAAAGGTTATCTGCTGGCAGACGCTGTGTCGAATGAACAGCATGTCCATTGTTGTGTAAGTGATTGCTGCACAAAAGCTACCTTTCTTCCCCTCCGCTTTTGGGAAATTCAGTTTATTTGTTAAGCCACAAAAAGCTGCCCCCGTGCTCGACACTATGAAACATCCGACTGCGCCTGGCATGTGGAACATTATCGAGAGCGGGTGGATGCCATCTTTTTTTAATCAATGCTGGCTTTGTTTGGCAAGCAGGAGGACATAAGGGGGGGGGGACCATCAAATGCCAAGGTCTGGAGGTTTTGGTGGTCGTGCATGTCCCCGGGCCGGGCCGAGTCTGTCCTCTCAGCACACCGTGGAGATAACGTTACAATGACCACCTTGTCCAGTCCACTGTGGGAAGAGTGTCGAGCTCCAGATGCCCTCCCCCCCGAGGTGTGCGCCACAAACAGAAACCACAAACACAGATTGAAACAGAATCACAGAGCAAACAAGTTTATGAGATGTTAGTTCTTTGGAGAACTAGCTGCGACTTGTTGAGAAGTACCTCGTAATGAGGCATGTGTTTACTTGCAGAAAAGAAAAGGAAAACACTGTTGCAAACTGCTGAAAGGAGATACAAAACCCTCAGTCTTCTTCTGGTAAAGCTTGTTTGAGGCTTTTAGGGTGTTTTCACATCTAGTCCTTTTTAAAAGAACCAAACTCAGTCCTCTTAAAGTGGACCAAAAAGTGGACCAACAGAAAAGGGACTCGGTTCTTTTTGCCGTTAACATTGTCAATTCATTTGGCTCAGTTGTGTTTCTGGTCCACTTCAGCTCTGATGGGGCTTCAGTCGTCTCCCTGTTCAAACTATAGTTCTTACCTTCATCACTGCGGGTCAATGCTTTCCCCATCAATGACATTTTTTTAGGGGCTGACACACAGATTACTGTCCAGTTCGTTGTAAAACGGGGAATGTGTCTTTTCTGTGGATTCCCTGCTTTTTCTCATTTTATCGCATGTGATAAAGAACTTTTGACGTAGTTTTTTTTACTTTGACACGACACTACTGCAGTGCGGTCCTAATGAAGCCCCTCGCTTTCATATGAACTGAGAATTGGAGGAAAACCTCAGCGTCTCTGTGCGTCGTAGACAGTCACCGTTTGATGTGTTCTTCGTTCCACATGTGGAGAAGTGTTCTTCTTCAGTCTTGACTGCTCCTCGTCCACTCTGGTTCTGTGTTGTTTTTCTGAGCGTCACAGTGCACAAGCGTGTGTGATCTGTCTACGGCAACTCTAGAGGGCTAAATTACAACGGCAAAAGGCAAAGCGAACCTGGATCGCTTTTTGTTCACATGCAAAGATTAAGCGAACCGCAACGCAGACTTGAGTCGAACCATATTCAGACCACCTTCCGAGCAGGTCTGAGTACGGTTCGTTTCAGAGGGGTCTGAGTTCTTTTGGAATGTTCAAATCTACACTAAAATGCTGACTAATCACTCTTAATTTGTTTGGAGGCCTGAAAGGGACCAAATGTGAAAAAAACGTATTCTTATTGTCTCAAAAGAACCCAGTGTCATTTTCTCATTTATTCATTCAGCGATTAGAACTTCCCACTGCTTTCATTACAGAAAGTAATTGGCACATTGACTTCACGTCATGGAGGACGGTGGTATTTCCTCCTGTCTGATTGCACTTTTCCATCTTGGTGTTTTGTTTTTTTTAAACTGGATCTCTTTGTTTCCATCCCAAAGCAGATGCCCTTCATCAATATTGATGTTTAACCGCTTGCATCACAACGCACAGTCTCCGTTCCTCACCAGGAGTTTGGGAACATTCTTAGGCGTCTAAATCCAGACTTGGTTACGCTGCAGATAGCGAGACGCTCTCTCAGACATCCTTCTTCTTCCGATGCTCGTCTAAAGAAAGTGTGTCTTTTCCCAGCACTCAGTTGCACTAGCCTAGCACTCCTTCTCGCTTGTTTTGATCTTAGGTGACAAGTGAGGGCTCTCGCAGACGGGAGAAGAAGCAGGCGGCGTGGCGCGCCGAGAAGGTGGCTTTGATAGTCGAAATTAATGAGGCTGGATATGTTTGGCTCCGCTCATTATGCCTACACATAGACACCCAAACCCTGGGGGCCCCGGAGCTCTGCTTCTCGTCTTTGTGCCGTGATCTCTATGTCTCCTGATTTAGAGCCTCCTCCACTCTTTTTTCTCCTTCTTCCCTTTTGCTACTTTTTTCCATCTCCATTTCTCTCTCTCTCTCTCTCTCTCTCTCTCTCTCTCTCTCTCCACCCACACCTCATCCCATCTCTCAAACTCACTCTTTCCGCAGCATGTGGAGGAGAGAGATAATATAATCAGCCGTGCGTGGTGAGAACAATAAGCGTGTTGTGTCGGGTTGACACGGAGCAGACACCTCTTCAGAAGCCACCTTAACATTCCACTTCAGCCCTAACTGCGTGCGGCTGGAGGAAGGCAGAGGGGTGGAGTGGCTGAAAATGTCTCCTCTCTCTCTCTCTCTCTGTCAAACGAAGCTACCGGGGCCTGGTGATGTGCGTTTTGTACAGTTGTCGGTGTGTGTGTGTGCCTCCGTGATTTCCCATGCGTGAATCAGTATTCCTAATTGAAAGTAAGACGTATTTTTGCGCACGACTTGACGCCTCCCAGAATGAGACCTAACAAAAGCACGCGGTCTCACAGTCGTCTCCTGTGTGTGTGTGTGTGTGTGTGTGTGTGTGTGTGTCTGTGATTGTGTGTGTTAAGGGGTTGATGGGCTTGAGGTTGGTCCTGAGATAAGGGGAACATCTGTTAGTCTGTCTTTATCTCTGGCAGAGCTCCTGGCACACCGTAGTAAGAAGCCCCATCTAATCAGAGCAGACAGAGTCGGGGGGGCAGCGCGGCTGCCAGCTCCGTGGCCCGTCCTGCCTCAGCCATTGGCACCGGCATACCCACACACACACACACACACACACACACTTTACACTTTGTCCCATTTTGGCAACACTTGATCGTAGCTTGGTATCGGTTGGTGTGTTTTTCTATATTTTTTAATTATGCAAGGCAACTGTACTGAGCATGTCGGGCTGTACCGATTGTCATCTTTGTTACATTCAAAGCTTCTATTGAGGTTTTCGAATGAAGCTTCGGATGTCTGTCGACATATTTTGTGATGTCATCACCCTAAAAAAAATGGGGAAAATATGATTTTGTGTTATTGTAGTTATATTAATATAATTGATGCTGTTAGACTGCTGCTAGACCGCACCCCTTAATGCAGGTGCATGCAAGAGCAAGCCACAGTGAAAATGTTGATCTTGAACAAATATGGATTGAAGCAGAATATTTGGTTGGATAAAATCCAGGGCTGTCAATCGATTCAAATATTTAAGCATGATTAATCGCATGATTGTCCATAGTTAATCACACTTTTTTTCTGTTCAAAATGTACCTTAAATGGAGATTTGTCAAGTATTTTATATTCTTATCAACATGGGAGTGGACAAATATGCTTGCTTTATGCAAATATTTGTATATATGCATTATTGGAAATCATTTAACAACACAAAACAATGACAAATATTGTCCAGAAACCCTCACAGGTACTGCATTTAGTATAAAAAAATGTGCCAAAATCATAGCATGGCAAACTCAAGCCCAACAGCTGTCAGTGTGTCAGTGTGCTGACTTGTACTATGACTTACCCCAAACTGCATGTGATTATCATAAAGTGGGCATGTCTGTAAAGGGGAGACTCGTGGGTACCCATAGAACCCATTTTCATTCACATATCTGGAGGTCAGAGGTCAAGGGACCCCTTTGAACATGGCCATGGCAGTTTTTCCTCTGCAAAATGTAGCGTACGTTAGGAGCGTTATTTAACCTCCTTCCCGACAAGCTAGTATGACATGGTTTCATACTTTCATATGATACCAGTATCTTCACTCTATCTTTAAAACTGAGTCCACTACAACCTAAAAATCGCAAGTTGCATTAATGTGTTAACGCGTTATTATCCCGTTAACTTTGACATTCCTAATAAAAACATATTGGGAATTTTTGGAAATTATTCCATCTATCTTTGCTCAATAAATTTTGACTTTTGGACAGAGGACTGAGACAATAACAGAGACAAGGAGCGCTGCGTCGCTCAATGTGTGTGTGTGTGTGTGTGTGTGTGAAAGAGAGACAGAGAAGATGGACTATTGCGTGCAATGTATCTGTAAGTTATTAATAATAATTTGAATGCCAACATTGTAAAATTAATAACTCCGGTACAGCCCTGTGAGCATTTTCCACTCAGCACCCTGTTTCACACTGATCCACTTTTACATTCACACCTGGAGCTGCCCACTACTGTATAATCTAACTACTAATGGCACAGCTGAAGTGCTTTGCTTGAGGGTATCTTGAAGGTAGCAGTTGAAGAAGGTGCCTGGTGTTACTTTTTTTCCATTTTCATCACCAACTTTTCAAGTCTCTAACCAGCCTGCTTCTCTGCCCTCTGGGCTAAACATACTCGTGCCGCAGCAGTTGGCTTTTCGCCTCCAGAAAACAAAACCTAGTTTTCTTTTGCAAGTATGTCATTACCTCTGGTGTTTTATGCCTTGTTGCTTCAGTGTTTTCACATCAACTTTTAGCAGGCCTGATCATGTCAACTGCAGCCGCGTTTCAGAAGCCAAACACAATACCTGTCGCGCTCCTTGACGTAAATTGTCAGATATTGACTGCTCGGTGGTCTCGCTGTGTATCGAGATCGATTTAGGTCTTCTTCCGTGTTTTTTTCCATCTGGAGCATTTGCTCTGCTCTGGTTATGCTTGTGTGTGTGTGTGTGTGTGTGTGTGTGTGTGTGTGTGTGAGTGTGTGTGTGTCAGGGTAACCAGCAGTGACACCAGCCTGCAGTGCAGTGTGGATCTGGTCCTTAGGAGGTCTAATGAATCTAGGTGGGCCTTGTCACTGTGCGTCTCCACGCGTCGCCCTGCTGATCATGAGAGCCGACAGGTTTATGCAGCTGTGACGACTCCCCGGGGAAAAGGGATGCAGCAGGAGCAGGCACCCAGGGGCACACACACGCACACACACACGCGCACACATACACACACACACACACACACACACACACACACACACTTTCACCATTTGCACAGTCAAGACTGATGCACATGCACTCGAAGTTCTGGTCAAGGGGGCATTAATCACGGCCTTCATCACGGCTTAGCGAGCAAAGCAACATGCTTTCTAGGTACGGAGCAGCCAGCCGGCTCGTCGGTAGCTTCTAGGCAGATGAAAATATCCTTCTAGCACCACACAAAGGCGATGAGTTCATTGTGTCAGATATAATACATGACGCATTCTCATGTATCGCGTGTACCATCTCATATAGGTTCAGAAAAGAGATTTTGCCAATTACAAATAATCCACTTTCTATTTGTTGTTTTTTGACTGACACACTCAGCAGAGAATGCAGCTGTTTTGTATTCTCCAACATTCGGGCATTCATTTTCATTTTAATAACTGCGAGGGGGGAAATATTGGCACCAGGAGATACCATCTTTCATTTGCTATAACTGTGAGTCAAAGATTATTATTTTCCCTCTCATCTCAGTAATGAAAATTCATTCCAACTAGAGGGGCTTGTATTTATGGGAATTAATTCACGTGTGAATGGGCGGCGGTGATAGAAACACAAGCCGACATTTGAATTACGCGTCCCGCGTGGTTGGGCGAGGGGTAATAGGGAATCAAATGTCCGACTTTTCAGAGGAAAGTTTGAACTGTGATTTTGTTTTTTAGCTTTCTTTTTTTGGAATTGACTTGAATTATAGTTTATTTTGTTTCAATCATCAACCCGACCACAACTAGACTGAAATGTTATCTTATACTTGGATTCAATTATGTCTGGAAGACATTTGATCCCAGAAGATGACTCAACCAGTTTAACCGTTAGAATGGCTCCCACCTGTAGCTCCAGACAGGCTAACACATGGACATTCCCAAATATGGGCTGCTGATTCACTCTCCCCCTTTTCAAAAGTCAAAAGTCACACTGAACCCCCCCCCCCCCCCCCCATAATGACTTAACTAATGCAATTTTCTTTTTTTAGTCCTTACCATGTCAAATCTCACAGTGGGAGACCTTTGACTTGTCAACCCCCCTTAAAGCTGTGCTGCCTTTGTTATGCTGAGTCTTAACATGTGTCACTTTAACTGCGGCGCTGTTTCCCCAGCCCTGTTAAGATAAATGCCAATTTGAAGCCCCGCTTGTCAGGAGAAATTATGGCATCACATCTCATGTTGGAGAAAAGCCAGAAGTCTCCTTGTTTACACACATGTCGTTTAAAGCTGGACTTTAAAAGACAGCCCTTCTTTCTCCCTGAGTAAACACTGAGAGGATTTAAGAGATCGAGGTGAACTGAAAGTCTTCTCGTGGCTCGGGGGGGTAAAGAAAGTTAAGAGTGTAGGAAAAGGTTATGGCAGCCTTGTCAAAACTGGAGGGTATAGAGGGAAAAGCTAAACAGGCTTGTGCACAGTTCTGGTTTGCATCCACGTGACTTGTATCTAAAAGTCACTGCATAAGAAATATGGAGTGCTGGGGCCTCAAACTGGCATACATCAAGATCCTATAGTGAGCAAGATGATTATGGGTGTTAATCAAAGTGTACATCTCCTGCAAACATAATCAGATCTCTTCTGATCATCCTGCTAAACTTTATTCAAACTTAAAGCTACTACGAGTTCATTTTGTGTTGATTGTGGGCGTTCCCTGCGGAAAAAAAGCGGTTGTGTTTCCGAGCACCAGAGTCCCTATTGAAAACCTCTCATTTTACTGCAGCAGGGTCTGACAGTCTGCCCCGATTAGTCCTGGTTCTGGTTCTCCCGTGCCTCCCTTCCCTCCAGCGGGCCCAGCAATACGGCCTGGGCCTCAAGCGGCGTGGTGTCGGTGTCGGCTCCCAGCGGGGACCAGGCGGAGCAGCGAGGCAAAGCTCTGCTCCTGGCCGACCCGGTCTCACTCACAACTCGTGAAATACCGCAGATCGGCATTAGATACCGCTGCACGGAGGCACCGTTTAGTGACAGTAATGTGACGCACTGGTCTTTCAACTACCTCCAATGTAAACCCACTTGTGGCGTTATTCGACTGTCGGAAAAAGCGACGTAGTACAAAGAGCGCGAGAGTCTGCTTAGGGCGGGAGTGGTGGTGGTGGACGGGTCAAACAAACACAAGACTTTCAAACGTTGACTTATTTTGTCAGGTCAGTCGTCAGCCACGTGACTCGTCAGTATCGTCCGTCACGTGAGTCACTAGTCGGTGAAGATAACGTCAACCGCGACTGTTTCCTAAACCTAAGTGGTTGTGTTGCCTAAACCTGACTTCCTGTGCAAACGGATGTTTATTTTGAAAGGACACTATGAGCGTATATTGACACGCCGTGCCTGACAAGTGCAAAACTAATGCAAGAGAGGTACCCCATGCTTTGGTCTGGAATGTGCAGGTCATATAGAGGCATCAGCATTATATTGAGACATTTCATAACCAGTCAAAAGTTTGTCATAGTAACTTTAACCTGACCTGTGTTGGAACTCACTTGGCACTTGTTGACTAGAGCCCCGGCCACACATGCATGTATTTACAAATCACATCTTTCATTGGACTGACTTTGAAGATGCCCCTTAAGCTGTTGATACATCTCGGTTCAGACGCGCCCTCTCCCTCAGCTTTACCACACAGGTCTATTGGAAACACAGTAATGCAGCAACAAGGGCCAAACCCCGGCACTTTGAAACCTTCCAAGCTCATACCTCTGGAGGTAGGCAGGCATGGAGGAGATAAGGCTAAGCCTCTACTTCTTTTTTTTTTCTCCCCCTTCCTCTCTTCCTCTCCTGTGCTCCCTCGCCTTTCCCTCCTTTGCAGTGGGCCGAAGCGGGGGGGGGGGGGGGTTGAGATATCCACAGATGTCCTATTGTGAGGCTTTGATGTGCCTCCTCATAAAGTGACAGTGAGGGAGATCTATCCGTCACTTGTATGACTCTAACAACCTTGAAGCGGTCATCACATGTCCAACAGAGCTGTAGTGTCACGCAGGGCAACTGAACCTGCTCCCAATGGTTTGATTCAATTCTGTAAAAAAGTATGCATCTCAATAAACTCACTCAAGATTCAGTTGTTAGTCAGAAATATGTTGGAGACGAAGAGCGCAGCGTGTTTCTTCTTCGGTACAAGCTGTTGCATTCACCTCCTGCATGTTGTTTCTATGGGAACCCAGGGCTTGTCGACGGATCAAGGTATTTTTGTCTGCTGAGTGAAGTACTTGGCCTCTGGTAGCTATCATCAGTGGCACAGGTGGTAGATTGTAGCCATCAGCTACTCCTGCTCTCTGCAGATTTATTGTTGCTTGTTGAGTTGGCTCCTTACATCTGTTTGTTTCCTCGCTAGGACTGAAATAAGTCACTGAGCAGTTTTCTTAAAATGTCTTTTCCCCCCCGCATGATTTGTGTCTGTACCTTTTTTACCACACTGCAGCTTTTGTGCAGCGACTGACATCACACGCCATATACCCTTTTATTGAGTGTACCAGTGCGATGCCACACACAAGGGGGAAAGCGCTGTGTTTTCTGTGTTCAGCCGAGCACAAGGGGGAGTCTCACACCCCCCAATATGTCAGCTCCTAGCAGGGTGCTAAGCACAGTAGGAAGGTAACCGCCCAACACAGTCCAATCCCCCCCCAAAAGAGCTATACCCTCCTTCCCACAACCAGTCCATGTAGCTCCTGGTTAGGGGGTGAAGCAGAGGGAGGGATGGCCTTTGCACAGCTGGAGCTTCTTTCTACCTCCCGAGTACACAGGCAGCACAAATCAGACCGTCATGGAAGAGATGCATCATCTTTCACATTTCACTGAAAGCACTTGCCAAGTCACGTTGCAATTAGCTTGCTTTTCACTACAGAACCGGCCTGTTTATCACAACAAAATACTCAAGTGTAGGGCATCTCACGGAGACAGCATGTCCTGGTTTATTCTTGTAAACATGGGTGGCAGTTTGTTCATATAGGAGTAGCTCTCAGTTTCAGCACTTCCATCTATAGTATCTGTCATGTTCTGGGTCCCATGTCCAGCTCTGGGCCCCTGAATCATTTAGGGTTGCCCCCAACATCATTGGTGCACACGTTCACTGGTCGTAGTTAGGGATGGGTACCTAAACCCAGTATTAAACGGGCAATGGTGCTAAATTATTAAAGACCGGAGCATTAATAAGCTCCGACGTTAACAGCTCTCTTATCGGTATACTTTTTAACGTTTTGGTGTAATTTATTATCACGCTGGAGCGCACATCTCCTCTGCTATCTGTGCCGCGGTTGAGCTCCTCATATCACACACACACACACACACACACACACACACACACACACACACACTGAGCGAAGTCAACAAATAGATGCTGGTGGTGGAGACAGTGAAGTCAACCAGGTGAAGTGAAGATAGTTACGACAATGATGCTAGTCACAATAAAGTAAAGTGCAATAAAACCTTTGGGAGTAAAAAGTCAATACTTTATCAATACACCGGTTCAACAAGCATAAACATGATGTAAACATGTAGAAAAACAATATTCAATCTGCTCTGTCTGTCATCCACCACCGCTATGTTTACACAAGCACAGCTCGCTAGCTCGGATAATAACAAAATTGTTACGAAAAAGATAAAACAAAAGCTGTCTGTATGTAGTCTAACTGTTTAGCTTAGTTTGCCACGTATCTTCAAATTCTTGTTAACTAACTAACAAAGCAGCCCGTCCTTCCTCTATACAAGCGTTGCCTGCAGCAGCGAATCAGAGGGAGGAGGACAGAGGACAGGAGGAACAACTGATGCTGACGGATGTCTGTGTTCCTCATTCTTTATAAACTTCACTCAGGAATATTATTAATTTTATTGACATTCTAGATTAGTTTCCAGTAAGATATTACTGAGTTTATATAGTGATTTGCTGTTGTAAACGTTACTGTTGCTGCTCCAGAAACATTCAGTTATATTTCAAATATAAAAAAACAATTCTAATTCTGTTCTGAATTTATTCTTTTTTTTTAAATAATATATTAAAAAGCAATTATTTAATAATGAAAAAGAACCGATAAGAGTATCAATAATCAAAAAAACAACCGATAAGAGTATCAATAATCAAAAAAACAACCGATAAGAGTAGTAGTATCAATAAAATCCTAACAACACCCATCTGGTCATAGTGCCCAGTAGTGTGCACCATCCAAGTCCAAAGAAATACAAGTTATTTTTGACAGTCAAACGTAAAAAAAAAGCCTCCTTTAGTGTTAATTTGTCAAAAGGCTGAATCATTTAACAAACAGGGACACGTAGTAATTAGTGTCTGTGTTCTCATTGCATATAGACAGCTGCAAATTGGTGTCTTTAATTAGCTTTGACGGGACGTGACACCAGAACAAAAGTCATGTTGTCATACACACTAACAAATGCACGGGCACGCACCAACATCTGCAAACACCGCCGCGTTCCAAAGCCCAATAGATACATACATTATGTATTGGATGTGCCACAGTTACATTGTAAACACATGTATTTCATCATGTTTCCAATGACCTAGCTGGAACCGTATTATACAGCATGCGTACACACTATATTCCATATGATAATGCGAGGCAGGTGCACCCTGCTTACTGTCATGACCTCTACCCATTTGAGGAGGAGGTAAACACAAAAAAACCTTCGGCTTCGCCTCATGCTCATCCGCGGGATTCGTATACAATTTGCACTTCAGTGGTTATACACCGCCGTGCAATTTCCACCGACACAATACGCACTCCAGCAACTCAACCGCGTGCCCATACAATTTTATATCCAAACAATTCACACTTGTTCGGCTTCAGGTAACAATGTACATCGACGGCAAACGTCCACACACACACACACACTCCTCTGACACATCAAGCAGTAGGTGCACGCTCTTTCACAGTCCAGAGTGGCTTCATAGCCTGTGATTTAATGGTCATTTTGTTGGCTGCAATAGCATCCTTTCCACCCATCCCCTGGTGCCCAGTGGTGAAATAACAGGCTCTGGGCTCATCCACAAAACCCACAGGACCACACTTGAATCATTGCTACAATTTGAGCTATCAAATCATAATGGGAGGATGAGATTGCCTTTCTTTTTCTTGGTGCCGTTTTGTGTGTGTGTGTATGTGTGGGTAAATGTGTACACGGCGGGTAGCTAAGCAGGTTTATATTCTCTGGGCCCGTAGGCTTGGGTTAATGTGTTTAGATAGCTCACATTTGTTCTCCTATTTTCCAACTGAGGAAAAAGGGAGTTTTTTTCTTTTTGTTGTTTTGCTGGTTTTTCCACTCCAGAGTTAGCCGCCTTAATTAGTAGAAAGTGGGAACAGTGTTGTTGTAGCTGCTACTGCTTTGTCTCTGGATCTGCTTCTTCCTGCCTGGAATAAAGTTGTTTTGTACTTTTACGCCGTGCAAAACGGTACATCATTGTTGCAGTATTTACTTCTGTGTTACCTCGGCAGCCTGTGTGGGGGCTATTGTGCAGCAGTGTCATTGTTTGGTCTACATGATAGGAATTTCGGAAAAGACGTGTTAAGCATGACACTGTGAGTCATCTCTATATTCAAAACAAACCAATGTATTTCATATGACATCACATAGTGCAGCAGACCACCATGAACACCCTTTGTATCTTTTGCCATGTGTACGTCTCATTTTCTACCTCGACGTCGTGACCCTAATGCCAGGCCATCTTGACGTCACCTCATCCTCATGTACGCACTCGTACTTCAACCCCCCCCCCTCATGCTCTTATTATGGCCTCGACGTCGTTTGATAAGATATCAGTGGCGCGGAAAAACACAGACAAAAGAGGGGGAAAAAAAGGCCGAAAGCGATGGATGATTGCCCCCCCGGTTCCACAGACACTGTTATTACATAGCTTGCCTGTGCCACCACAAGAGCAGTGAGGTCAATTTTTCCCTCTGTGAATGGAATGTAATTTACCGTCAGCTTTGTAAAAGGCGAGCCGTGGTTCGTGGCGGAGAGCGCTCTCTCTCTCTCTCTGCTGCTCCGCCTAATGATCGCCTTTGACAGAGGAATGGCCGCCGTGCTTTTCGCCACAATCCTTATTCCCCTCGCATTGATCCCCCCCTGCCTATTTTCACACAGTAATGGATGGCATTGTCCCTCCCTCGCCACTGTTAGTACAAATAATTACGAATCAATGTGCACTCAAGGCCCTGCATCAGAATATAATTTTAACACATGATTTATTTCCACCAATGCTGCGCCGTCCCTCCCATGTTGCAGGGAGTCAATGGCGGGGGGGGGGGTTTCGTTCTGTGACGGACTCCCTCGCCGCCCCGCGAGATCAATCGAAGCAATCAGCTAAAGACTCTCAATTGGAGCCGCTGAATAAAAGAAACTGCACTCTTAGTGTAGCTCTAATGGCACCTGTGTAGGTAGGTGTCTCTTCACCCACGGTGTCATCCCTGACAGTAAGTACACACAACAATGGAGCCATGTTTGTTCACCAGGACGGAATGACAGGTCTTTGTACATGGTGTCATGGTGAACAAGCAAAACTTGGTGGGGTTTTTCCATTATTTATAGACTGAAATATATCCATGATTTAAAGTGATTCATTGCAACTAAACTAAAATTTTGTCTTAATATCCCTCTTGAGAAGATTTTACATCTTAATATTGGCCGTGCAAACCTTTGAACAGCTGCAGTAAGAGTCAAAATTGCCCTGTTAAGCCGTCAACCTGAGGTTATAAACTTGACTCGGCGAGGAGTTCATATCAAAATCATCTGTTTGCTGGAGCTCCGCGCTCAGAGGCCAACACGCTAATCTCTACGCTCTCCGGCCCCGTCAGGATCGGTGAAATGTCATGCAGCGTTCCTCACTTAGACGACGCATGTGTGTGTCTGTAGTGTGTGTGTGTGTGTGTGCTGGGGCTTGTCATTTGACATTTTGGCAAACAGAAAAAGCCGGATCACTTTGAATCAGACTCGCAGCATTCCACCTGCCCGAGCCCCTTCGAGTTTCAGCTCATCCATCGTGTACGGCTGCCATCGCTGTCACACAGAGGTGTGAAAGGTCACTCAAACCGTCCCTCTGCCCACTACAGCCAATAAGGAGGTCGGAAATGTTAGGCGTGGCAACAAAACAACGTTAATTAGATTTGACCACACCCCCTCAGGAGAGCCCACCAGAAAGTTTAGTTTCATGCTGCTGCTCTTTAAGTCGGGGTTATCCTCAGTAAGGTAAAACAGTAGTTGGATACCTCAGACAGAAAAATGAACTCAACTAAATAAACCTTGATCAACCAGTTGATTGATAAATACTGTAAAATATCTCATGACAAATTGCATGATCGTGTGTTTTCCAACTTTTTTTTTACTGTAGATGGACAGCTAATATTGGATCGCTAAGAAAACTCCTAATATCTCTCTGGTGTAGTGCTCAGTCATTTATGTCTTTTGAGACGGTCACTGTGTCAGATGAGGTGATCACGGTTCCTTTAATTCCTGTAACTTGGCCGCGAGCCATGTCGGACCATATGTTGAACCCATAGACTGTATATAAAGATGGACGACACGTCTTCACTTCCTCCTACTGTAACGGAGCTGATATCTTGAAGTTTTGATGTAATTTGGAGCCAGAGTCTGGGCAGTAGTGATCGGAGCGGTGGAGCCGGTGGTATCGAGGTCACGTGCTCAAACCGATCGCGAGCCGAGCGCGGCCGCAACTTGTCAGCCGGAGAGACTCACAGCTGCCGATCATGATGTCACACCCCCCTTTTATAGCATCAAATAACTAACTAAAACCAAACTTATCCGAAAAAGTTAACATACATCAGCATGTTACCTAAAATGACAGAAACCATTTTTTGGAAAACATTCATTTGATGTGTACTTTGACTTTTTTGTTTGTCGTCCATCTTTATATACAGCCTATGGTTGAACCCATCGTAGCTTATTTCATTATTTGCATGACCGTGGCGTCTGGAGAGTCGCAGAGATGTTGTAGATGTTGTCAAACTATAGGCAAGAAAAGGACAACAATATTTAAACATGTAGATATGCTAGTCTATCGGGTCCTTGTGAGGCTTCCCATGCTTGGGATCGGTCTGCTACACTACAAAGGAACGCTTGTCCATCACTTATTTTCATTCCTGATACCCTACATCTTTTGGCTCGGGTCATTGCGTACTCTGATTCCGGTAGAACTCTTAATACAACCACTCAGATTCGTTGAAGGCTTTTATGGTAAGAGACCGAAAAGTGCTGTTGATGTTTTGAGCGTTGACTGACTCCGGTCCCTCCAGGGCACAATCCAGCAGACACAATCAGAAAGATGTGATGACAACAGAAGAGCTATATGAACTCCCATCTCAAGTACACACACATCCCCTAAAGGCAGAACCGCACATACAGTACACACACTGGACGTACACTCGGAGCAGAGAGTCTTTATGTACTGCAGACAAACCGGGGCACTGTCTGCTGGGCTGAGAGAGAGGCACTACTGGGGCCTACTGTCCAAGATACAATGAATGTGTGTGTGTATGTGTGTTAGCAGACAGAAAGTCGGGGCAGCCAGCTGAGTCAAGTTCTGGATGTTCTTCCCCGTGTCAGACGCACACCCACGAAAACCTCTCACATAGAGACAAAAAAAGAGAATTCACACTTACACATTTGCTCTTGTAAAACAGCCTGTGATGCTGCCCATTTCAACAGGATTACACTCTTTGATTCTTAGCAGATGAAACAAAAACAAATATGGCACCAGCAGCACCCGACAGATGGAGGTCACGCGCTCCGAGAAGTAATTTTGTGCAGTGGATTTTTTCGAAGCCCACACGTGTATATATCCACACACACACACACACACACACACACACACTGCCGAGCTTTAGCCTGCAGTGCGAGCGCAGTGTCTCGTCAGCGGAGGGAGATGAGTGGTTTTGGGATTTCTCTTTGATGGCTCCGTCCCCCTGCTGAGACACCAAGTCATCTCCTCTCTGTGTCTCATATTTCTCCCTTCTCACGCACACACACGCACGCACACACACACACACACACACGCACGCACACAGTCTCTCCATCCATCCTGGATATACTGATGACACAGTGTTAGCTATCAGAAACACAGGAGCCATTTTCATCTTTTGTGGAGGATGTAACGGCAAAGAGAAGGTCAGTGTTCCCATCGACTCCCGCGGCAATGCTTGTCTGTCTTTCATTGACACACACACACACACACACACACACACACACACACACACACACACACACACACACACAAACACACACACAGAGAGAGAGAAAAGATCACAGTCTTGGCAAGGCAAGAGAGACAAAAGAAAGCCCCAGTGTACAGTCTCTAAGTGTGGGAGTACGCGAGGCCAAAGCTCTTACGACTCTTTAATAGGGCTGTCAAAGTTAACGCGATAACGCGTTAACGCAAATTTGTTTTAACGCCACAATTTCTTTAACGCCTTAACGCAACATGAAATATCGATCTTTCAGAAGTTGTAGCGGGCTCCGTTTTAAAGCTAGCTGCATCGGTAACAACCATGTCATACTAGCTTGTCGCGAAGGAGGCTAAGTAACTTCCGCTATTTTTTAACGAGGAAAAACTGACATGGCCATTTTCAAAGGGGTCCCTTGACCTCTGACCTCAAGATATGTGAATGTAAATGGGTTCTATGGGTACCCACAAGTCTCCCCTTTACAGACATGCCCACTTTATGATAATCACATGCAGTTTGGGGCAAGTCATAGTCAAGTCGACACACTGACACACTGACAGCTGTTGTTGCCTGTTGGGCTGCAGTTTGCCATGTTATGATTTGGACATATGTTTTATGCTAAATGCAGTACCTGTGAAGGTTTCTGGACAATATTTGTCATTGTTTTGTGTTGGTAATTGATTTCCAATAATAAATATACACATAGATTTGCATAAAGCAGCATATTTGTCCACTCCCATGTTGATAAGAGTATTAAATACTTGACAAATCTCCCTTTAAGGTGCATTTTAATCACGATTAATTATGGACAATCATGTGATTAATCGAGATTAAATATTTTACGATTGACAGCGCTATTCTTTAACGTTTAATATGAAAAGTGACTGACAAAGTGGCTTTCATTATAGTTTTTTTTCTTGAAGAGTTTATGGTATGCAGCTGAGTTCTTTCTCTTCTTTTTCCATCAAGGTGACATTATTTCACATTTCTCACAAATCCTCGCCACCTTGCCACCTCTCCATTACTGAGTGACCTCTCGCAGAGGTGCCCCTAATTAAAAGTGGACTCTGTCAGCTTTCCCGGTTGGATGGCGCCTCCGCTTTATAGCCGCACACCTGCCAACACAGGACGACTCAATCCAGCACTTCTTGTTCTCAAGCCGTCACCTGAACTTCATTGAGCTAATGAACACTGCCAGGCTGCAGGGGGGTGGGGAGGTTCACTTATCTGCTTCTTTTTATTTCTGCCTTTTTATTCATTCCAGTAAGTCATGATGCACCTTCCCGACGGTGGCTTTGTACCTCGACAAAAGGGGGCAGATTTAAATAACTCAAAGTGCCTTCGCTCAGACCTAATCCCCCGACCCCGCTCTAATCAACCCCGCTGTTCTCTTCTTCGCTTCTTAACATTTTCTATGTGATGGAGTGAAGCAGGACCAGATATAGGCATTTTAAATGTAAGTGCTGGCGGGCTAATCTCTTCAAATCCACCCCTCCGTTGCTTTCATTACTCCGCCGAGGTGTGCGTTTTTTGTTGTCTTTTCTTTCAGGTCACTCCCTTTTTTTAATGCTGCCAAAAGTGAGTCAGAAAGTGATTTCTCACAATGTGAAAAAGACTACAATTTCAGTTTCAGCACCGAAATTGCTCAACGCCTCCAGGCTGCAGGAGTAAAGGACGTGGATCTACTTTGTTATGTATCAAATAGAGGACAAGCTCTGACAGGCCAAAGTCGATAAAGACATGATGTGTTCATTGGTCTACAGAGCTGTGTAATAATCCTGCCTCGCTTTTTCTCCAATCGTGGCATTTACCTCATTATTTATCTATCTAGCGGAAACGTTAGCGAGATCCCCGAGAAGATAAGTGAGATCATTTCTCCTGGCGTGGATATGATATTTTCCCCCACACCTCACCATCCCTTCATTCTTTGGAAGCTTGAGCCCTGAAGCGAAACGACACAATAAAATACAGTTTTCTAAAGTGATTTGAGCGCCCAAAGCTCCCGTGACATTCAGTCAGGATAAAAATCTGCGGGGAGGAATCAGCGACATCCCCCAGCAGCCTTAGCGTTTCACCACAGGGAGAGAAAGCAATAAAAGTGCAGAGATAAGATGAGCTGATGGTGCAGACAGTTTTGGCACTAATGATGCCTTCAGTGTTTTTTTGTTGTACATTTCGCCTACCGTCTTCTACTACTTTTATTGTATACTTGCTGGGAGTTAATACGGCTGCTTCATATCTTTATAGCTGCACGTTTGCGAGGCCTTTTGCTGTGTTTAAGTTATTGTGGGCAAATATTACAGTATTTAATGTTATTACAGCCTCTTGAGGAGAGGTTCATCTACATGGGTTTCCATTATGATGTAGTATTCATCACAGATGATGACTCAACCCTCGAGTCTCCTGCTATATATTGCTCCATATATTGCTCCCCCCCACCTCTGCTCAGACTCCACTGGGGTAGGAGAGCAAAGACATCTTCCTCACAGGGCTTTTTTACACAGCCAGTGAACACATCCATTGTGCGAGAGCTAAATCCGCCAAACGTTTCCCCCCCTCTTCCTGCCCGGGCTTTGAAGCCCTGCACTTGTGTCTTGTCTATCCATCCATCTTTTCAGCGCGTGTCCGACAGTGTTTACGACACAGATGCTCCAGCGGTCGGAAGGCTGGGACTTCTGTTGAGCGTTCACCGTTCAGACCGCGGTGTCCTCAGCTCCAGCGTGCACCAGGAACTGATTAGAGGAAGGTGAGGAGGTGAAAGTAGCAGGTTTTTAAAGGCCCGTGCCAACTTTATTAAACCTGTGTCTCTGTTGCAGGTTTTTAAAGACTTCCCCTTTGAACAAAGTTTATTTATGGAACTCAATCATTCAAAAAAAAAGAAATTGGCCATTGACAACTTGCCCTTCTCCTTTCACCAAACATCACACCTGGTCCAGCCAGATGGTGTGCAGCTAAGAGAGGAACATGTAGAGAAGGTGGGAATAAACTGACATTAGTCCTGTGCAGACCTGTTATTTATTTCAATGAGGCTGTTACGTCAAGGCAGAGGCTCCAGAAAAAAAAAAAAGAATAGTATTCCTCCTGTTAACCTTGGAATCATTATGACAAAAGATAAATTGTTTGCCATCGTGATAATGAAACAGAAATACCTGTCTCATAGTATTATTAACCACTTTTTTTGTTCAGGCTGTTCTCATACACCGTTCATAGCTATACCTACGAAAAGTAAATGCACTATAAATCATATACATCCCACAAAATCAATTTATATGTAACGTATGTAATCGTGAACCAGGAAGTATAAAGAGCAACCGCTGCGTAGGGAGGGGGTCGGGATCAGAAGTCAACGTTGATATGTTTGTCACGTAACTTCCGTACTTAAGTAACGCCACTTCCGCAGTTATTTTAACCAAAACCACAATCTTTTCCTAAACCTAACAAAGTAGTTTTGTTGCCTAAACGAAACCAGGTTGTTTCCTGTGAAGACGGAAGTTTATTTTTGAAATGACTGCATGCATTTTATGAACGAAAATTGACACGTGTTGCTGGACATTTGTAAGTAAACGCACTGAAAATGAGGAATAACATTCCGTAAGATATCATACGAACCGTTGTATGAGGATACTTTTTTTTTTGGCATCTGATAAGCCGTTTTAATTCTTCCTCAAACTGGACTTCCTGGATTGTATCTGGAGTACCTGAAGCAACACGACCCCACCGATGCAGATCCTTTGCTTTCTTTAATGAAGGATGTTTGTGGTCTGAATGCACACTTAGTCTTGTGCACTGAAGAAATAGCAATTACCAGTATGGTTCTCTGTGTTTATGTGTTCAGTTTGTACCCTCTCACTTAACTTTATGCACATAATCAATATGCGCAAACTATGCTGTATTATCATACAGATATCGGTCTGATGACAGATAAGCCTCTGGGGGCAATAGAAAAAAAGATTGTTGAAGTGATAAACATCCACATTTTTCATTAATTTGCCTGCTGTCATCTTGAATGGTGGCAGTCATAAATCGTCAGTTTGTTCCCAAGTTCAAACATGTATCAAAATGTCCGGTGAAACTTCTTAAACTACTCCTGAAGCATTATTAACTTCTTTGCTATGACTGCTGTTTGAGTGCTCGATAATCTGCCGCATAATGGAATAACAAAGTAAAATGTAAAAGCCCTTCAAAAACTATTTGACCCATTTGTTTGAAAGTCAGCTTAATCATCGAGTTATTTAAGACCGAATAATGAAAATTTAGAATTATTAAACGGAACATTTTTACAATATTTTAATTGCATCATTTAAATGCAAATTTATTTAATCTTTAATTTAATTGTTTTTTAAAATGTATCCACTTTAAAAAGGCATTATGATTATAACTTCTGAAAAAGTCTTGAATTATTCTGGAGGCATCCACTATGTATTACCATTACCCCCAACCTGATGCAACTCTGGTTTTGCATTGCATCTTTTAACAAGACATGTTTGAATAACATTCGCTGGGTTCAAATAAAGGTTACGGCCCATATACTTGTCAGGAGCACGATATTGAGTCATCAGCAAGATTTACAGACCCTGTATGAGCTCTCTACAGAGGCAGACAAGTTAATATACAGTGTACGAGGCAGCATGAGACCAACCTCTTAGTGGTCCCCTTTTGTGTGGGACCTCCCTCCAGTGTCCTTCCCCCCCACCCTACACTTCAGAGGACCACCCCCCCTTCACCCTCAGCACACAAATAGGGGACAGAGTTGGCCTGGGTAATTGGGATAATAATTATTTCTGTATTTAGTGCCAGCTGGGTGCCTGAGAAGGTCAGGGAACAGCATGAGGACAGGCTTATCTCCATGTTGGTGCTGGCTTCCATATGGCAGCGGACAATAGGAAAGGGCCTTGGCCCCGGACACAGCAGCATGGCACAGGACAGCTCCCACAGACAAAACACAACAACACACTGAGGCAGCGCTAGCCACGGTGGGTCTCAGAACCGCCACACAGGCTGGCTGGCTGAATGACCGGCTGCACAGCGGTGGACTGACAATAAAGGACGGCGAAGAGATGGGAGAGGGAAAGAAGCAGAGAGAGAGATGTGGGAGGGGATGGAAAGAGAGCAACAGAAACGAGGAGGATAAAAAAGAGCCAATTCCGTGAAGTTAAAATCATGAACTTGTTGCCTTTCAATCCTTGTCTCATTCAGGACACAACTGCTCCGGCCTGAATGGAGACAATGAGAAAGGCTTTGGGTAATTTATGAAGAGGACTTTGACCTCTCTATTGAAACTCTACCTTTATGTGTTAGACTGGTAAAGGCTTGAGGCTGGATGAAAAGACGTGAACAGTGAGAGGTTAAAAGTCTCCTTTCTTTTCTCCCCATTCTGCGGCTCCTTTTTCAGCTGCCCCTGCGACCTCACCGTTCACTGGGTTACCATGGCACCAAAGCCCCCGTAGCAACCTTCATAAATCAGATTTTTACTGTGTTGCACTCCTTTTAATCTCCATCCACTGACGGCTTTATTCGATTCCTTCTCTTTGGAGGGCTTTCAGTGGTCAGTCCGTCGTGAAAAGAATGCCGGGGATGTGTGTTTGTATGCATGTGCACGGGCGTGAGAAAAAGGCCTATAGAAAAACAATGTCGTCCAAGGCTCCTTTGAACGCCCTGCGTGCATTTCTTTTCAGTTTGAGTTCCTTGTGTGGCGACTTTGAGATGGAGCCTCAGCGAGAATCGTCTTTAATGACGACTCATTAATCCCCTACCGCGCTGCAATCATACCTCACTTTCATGTCCAAATGAGGAGAGGAGGCCAGTTTTTTCTCCCCTCTTCTCGTGCCTTTTCGTCTAAATGTGACTTAATTTAATTAAAACAGAACTTGGCAGTGTCCAGGCCGATCCATTACTTATTCATAAAGTGACTTTTGTTTCCGTGCGACCTGTTAATCAGAGCGACACTGTAAAAGAACACGAGCCAACAACAAAAAACCCTCCCGGCGCCGCCATCAAACTTTAATACGACTCACTGGTCCGGGGTCGCGGCCTCGTATCGGAGTCCGTCTCAAACAAACAGCCGGGTTGAGGGAGGGCTGCCTTGAGAAGAAGACAGACGCTGGCTCAGGTGAGCGGGAGAGGAGTTAGTGCGTAGCCGATGCAGTTAAAGCGTCTGGGCTGGATGACACACCGCTCCAAGGGCCATTTCAGTAACTGTCCGATTGATCGGCAAGTAAATGGATGAGATGGCTCTGTAATAGCGGGGACCTCTGGCTCTCAACAGCAGCTGTCCATCTCAGACGTTATAAGCTGTGATCGATGAGATGGCCATGTGAAATCAAGATGCTGGGCTCCGGTCGTCGTGAGTCTGCCTAAGAGAGCAAATGTGTTCTTGGTGTGTAAAGATTTAAGTTTTAGAGATGAATACAGTTTTGGGGATTCTGGGTAAGTGAGAGTACATTATGTTTGTGTGCGTGTAATGTATGTGCATGTGTGAGCGGGTGTGTGTGTGTGTGTGTGTGTGTGTGTGTGTGTGTGTGTGTGTGTGTGTGTGTGTGTGTGTGTTTGTGTGTGTCTGACCTGCCAGATGGTTTGTTACACAGAACAATCTGAGAAGCCGTCATTGGAAACTGTTTTGGAAAAGGGCAGGCGCTTTCAAAAAAATTCTTGCCAGGTGATTGGATGAACCATCTGTCAATCAAACTCTTGCCGAAGTCAGTCGGGAGAAGAGCGGAAAACATCAAGAAAAGCCTTCAGTGCCGTTCTTTGCTCTTCTTTTAATGAAGAAATACTCTCCAGTTCTGATAGAACTGATGCTATTGCAGCTACGCTAACCTCTTCCATTGTTGTTTAGAACGAATGGTCGCCTCTCCGTGTCGTCACACACACACTTAACCACACACCAATCTGATTGGTCCATTCACTGGCTTGGCTGTACACTGGATTCTCACGGGATCTCATGACATCATGAGAATCCAGCTGCCATGCAAGTTAACTTTACAATCTGTACAGCGTACATCACCCCTCTATCCTTTGACCCTCACTTTGGGTAAGGAAAAAAATTAAAGAAACCTCAGGAAGAGCAACTGAGGAGGGATCCCTTCCCCTGGACGGACAGACATGCAATAGATGTTGTGTGTACAGAATAACCAACATAATAAAATGACAGGAAAGACAATTTAAATAACAGAAAACCAAAGCCAAAAACCAAGATGACGGCGGCCAAAATGCCCAATCGTAGGCTTCAAAACAGCGGTCAAAAACCGATGGGTGACGTCCACTTCTTATATAATCTATAGGGTGGCTGCATCTCAGGTGGTGGAGCGATGAATTGTATGATTGGCAGTCTGATTCCCGTCTCCCACTGCCCACATGTCTAAATGTCCAGATAGCTGCCTGTGTTTGCATGCGAGGAGAGGAGGGTTGTAAGTTGCTTTTGACAAAAGTGCAATATTTGTAGTACAGCCGGATTTTTGCTGCTTTTTATTTTACCAATAAATCTTGTGTGAGTGAGTTTCACTCTGTGGAGACAATGGACTGTGTGTTCATGAACCTATATGTCGAAAGTTTTATGTCCGTGTGTTTGTGAATAGGTGTTACTCGGAGAACACATCCATGTGCTACATGTCAGCGCACGGGAGTGAGTGTGTTACTGTGTGTTAGAGAAGATGGGAGTACCGAGAGGCAGCCTCTCTGATGATCATGACGATGATGGTGTCAGGCTCTTCCAGCTCTCTCTCTCTCTCTCTCTCTCTCTCTCTCTGTCTGTCTTGGCTGCTGAGGAGCAGAGTAAAGATCTAGAGTTCATTATCAGAGATTTTCCTCTTGAAGGGACACAGCGATCAGAGCATGTGGCGAGCTCCCATTACCTCCGATGCTGTCACATAATCTTTGCCCACTTACATCCTAGACACAGGGATCTGACTTGTCTGGAGTGGGGCCTGTCTCGTGTACCTATTCCCATTCAACACAGGCAATTAATCTGAACGCGCCTATAGAGAAATTGCCATTTCAGGCCATTAGCACTTGTCGTGCAAAGCCGCCATTACTGGAATAACCCGGGCAGTGGAGAATATTGGACTTACTGGAGCAATAGCCAATTCATGCTACATAAGTTTGGAAATCACCCACTTGGGGAATATTGTAATGGCCCTGTGCAAATACGGACGCACGCTAAAGAAAACGAACATAACCTGCCAGAAGGTTTCACTTCTAAAACAGCCTGGAGAAATATTGTAATACGCATAGCAACCATATAAGAGTGGGGAAACTTCATCTGTCTGTCATATTGAGATGAATTCAGGCTGGGCCACACACATGCAAGCCCATAAAAAATGCACATATAAATGCTGCAGAAGAGGAATGACATAAATCCTTGTAACCGTTTTATGGCTCATCTTTATAGCATGTGATTGAATTTTAAGGATTTTCCCATTGATTCCTGAGTAAACGCTGACATTTTGCCATTCATCAACGCAAAATCTGCCAATGACAAGTGTCAGTCAGATGTTGAATTTTATTGGACTGTTTATTTACTGTTTACTCAATGGTGAAGCCAATGCATTCTTGGTTGCGTGTGTTGCCATGAAATGTTCTAATCTCAGATCTAAAAGTGATTCCTCCTGTGTTACCCAACTTAAAGCAACTTTTGGAAGCTAAATTGACTTTTTTTTTTTTGGTTCCATTTTTGGCACGGTTGCCACACCCCCGCTTTGGAGATTGGCATTCTGTGAACGGCGGCCAATTGGCAACCGCTGTTTACTGCTACCAGCTGCTTTTGCTCATTGAAGTTGTTGCCTCTCTTTTACACTTCAATCTGCTTTCCCCCTCTTTCCTCCTCTCTCATTAATCTTTACAAGATCTCAGAGTATGGCACGGATTAAGCTTTGCCATATTTACTGGCCTTTTGAGGCCTCTTAAAGCTATTTTTGATAACGCTTTGGTTTTGATTAGACTATGCGACAAAAAGCGTAGATACCACTTGTTGAGCTACTTTCGTTCTTTTTTCCCCCATTACATCTAAGTCTCTCTCCTGATGGTGATGGACTGGACTTGGAAGTGTGCAGACGGCCGACAGTCTCTTGGGATGTTAGGTGTTGGCAGGGTTGGACTCCATGTCTAGTCACGTTGAAGATGTTCGTTTCATGATGTCTTTCCCAGGTTGACCCAATGGTGTTCTTCAGACAGCTCCCGTGCCGTCAGAAGTTTTAAAAGCCTGCTCTCTTGTCCTTCTCCCCGTCTTCTTCAGAAGATCACCTTGCCAATGCTTTGGTGGAAAAACGTGGGGGAGGGGTAGGACTGTTTAAAGGTGATAATGGTCTTTAATCTGCACCAATGATGATTTATCAGCTTCTGGCCAGCCTCCCGCACTGACTTTAAAACATGAAATAGAAACTATTACCTATTACCGACTCATCACTCACTTCTTTGAATTTCTGAAGGTGGGGAAGGGGGGGGGGGGGAGTGAGAGGGAGAAAACGATAGGGGGTGGGAGAGGGGAGGAGGAGGGGAAGGATTCATCTTTTTTGCAAAGCCACCAGAGCTCCAATCCAATTTGCCAGGCATGTGGAGTTATCCTTAAGCCTGTCAAACGCACTGACAGGGAAAGCTGTCACTTCTCATATGGTCATATGGTCACAATCAGCACTCAAGTTATTTATAGGTCTCATCCTTCACACGTTTGCCACTACAAGGACCAACACAACAACCCTCATAGAGAGCCAATTTACTCATTTCCTATCACCTCTTTAACTGTCCTCTAAGCTGCTAACTACAGCTTATTATAGAGCGTACTGCTGTTACGAGTTGTGTTTTATTTATTTAATGGATTCACCTTCTGTGAGGTGGTTTTAAGATAAGATAGACTTTATTGTCCCAAGGGGAAATTTGTCTCGGGCTCCAAGCCACTGCATCACACAACATACCAAAGTCACAATGTACATAGTGTTCATGCATAGAACAGAGATCACACATCCACTCATGCATGAACGTGCTTAAATTCACATGTTGATTGTGAGACTTTAAAATAATAAGTAAGGGATAATGTACGGCTAGCCGGTCATTGTTGTGAAATAAACCCCGACAGGGCAGGTCTTGCATCACCCTGAAGGGGTTTATTTCACAACAATGACCGGCTAGCTGTACATTATCACGCTTATTACACGGCTACTTACTTAAGAAATCACTAATTTGACCGGAAAATGGTCCTCCAGAGTCCGACATCAGAACTGCGCTCATAACAGCTTCTGTGCCTCCCTGAGCACAGATTTGTCATATAAAGGCTAATGCCGAGTACACACTACACAGCAGATTTTGGGCCAGATTCCCCCCTTCCGACAATCGTCAGCAAAGCCCAGATTATTTTGATACTTCTAGAGATTATCTTCCCAGATATTCCCGTGTTGTGAGATATGTTAAGAGTGTTTTTTACATCCCCCGATCGGCTCGGAAGTCCATCCAGGCCGCACCGATTTCAAATCCTAAATGTTAAACTTGTTCAGTATTTATGATAGAATATCCTGTTGTGTGTGGGGAACCCCGAGGACAGCCGATGACACAGTTTGTGGCAACAACGCAAGTGTTTATTTAACATTACTCCATGACTTCATCCATCCATCCTTCGTCAATTTTCAGTACAAAGTAGTGCAAAAACTAACATCGCTAATTCTTCCTGCCCGTTGGCCGCCATGTTTGTTGACACTAAAGTCACGTTTGGTTGCAAGATTTTTTGAGATTTCAGGGTTTTTTTTCAAGTCTGGACTTTTGTTGTTCATGAATGGAATCTGTTAGTGTGTGGTGTGCTGCTTTGGCCAAATCGTTGCTCACCACACACTATAGGAACAAAACTGTTAAATGTATCACAACATGGTGTTATGTGTGGGCTCTCTCACATTTTCAACATCTATTAAGATTTGAAGAATCGTTGCCTTAAAGTGTGCCAACTTAGACTCTAACTGTGCTGACAGGTTATCATACCACACTTGCATGCCATATCTAATTACACTCTTTAAAAGCGTTTGATAAAACAGAATCATGAGTTCACTATTTACACCGTAGAGTTTTGGTCTTCACGAGAATTTGGTAATTATGTATTCAGGTAAGTGTTCCACACATAGCAGCTTTAAATGAAATGCTAAAGATTAGGGTAAATAATAGGATATTAGCCTGCATTTAAGCTAATTAAATGTGCTTCAGATATTCCCGACTCCACTTTGGAGTAGCCAGCGGTGCAATTATTACTTGGTTTCCATGGCGTGGCCGTTGGCTTTGTGTGTGTGTGTGTGTGTGTGTGAGTGTGTTTTGTCATACCTGGAGGATATGTGTTAACTCAGCAGGTCGAGCATTACCAAAGACCTCTATTGTTCTCGGCTCTATTGAGAGTTCTCCAAACACTGGCCTGTAATTAAAGGGCTCACTCCTACTTAATGCTTTTGTTCCCATGCCCCCCCCCCCCCCCCCCCCCCGTGCTGGGCGTTAGGGATAATGAGCATTCTGTGTGTATTGCACATATGTGTGTATGCTTGTGTGTGTGTGTGTGTGTGTGTGTGTGTGTATGCAGGCAGATGTAGTCATCTTAATCTAGTTCCGACTCACCGGTGCATTCATTCACACATCAGCCACCACATGGGCCATCTGTGGGTGAACCCATGACCGCTTGGTCTCTTTTATTAGCGCTAGGGGCTAATCCTCTGTGGCTCGTCTGGGACCGTGGGAGTAACCATCACCGAGTGGCTCCCCCCTCCGTCACCCATTCCTTAAACCACCTGAAGGTGACAGTGTTTTGTCATCAGTGCCTCTCGGCTCCCCCTCGCTTAAAGTGCAGCCTGAACCCCCGGTGCCAAAGTGAGCCACCTAACCAGGCCTGAATAATTCTCTCATTAGGAGCTTGGCTGAGTGCTTCGCTGTGTCACATTTAAAATGTGGCTCCTTTATAGGGCTTTTTTTTTTTCTTTTTTTTTTGCCCATGAACACGAAGCCTTGCCAAAGGGAGGGACTGTGTTGTGAGATGAAATATGAGACACGCAGCAGAGAGAGGAGTTTTCATGATCTCTCTCTTTTCTCATCCCTGTGATATCCGCTCTGTGTTCCTCTCGTGAAGTCGCAGTTTTCCGTTCCTCTCAGTGGAAGACCTTAATTAGATGGATTCTGTTATTGCAGATACAGACTCTGCTTCTGTACAAATTCTCTGTCTTGTCTTCTCACATTGTATCACTCTCACTCTCTTCACAGCTCTGTTCTTTTCCCCGACTCAGAGGCAGTTTAGTTGGAGGATTAGAGGAGATTACACTGTGATCTGGTTTGTGATAACAGCTCATATTTGGTGGAAAGGCTCCCTATAGTCACCTGCAGAGAGACAGAAAGAAAACATCAGACTTTCTTTGTGTGAAATGCTCATGACAGAGTCATTCTGTCTGTTGAAAGGCATGGAGAGACATTATCAGATCTCATCTTAAATTACACTGGCTCAAATCCCTGCAGCTGAGATGATGTGAGTTTAAAGGGCCCTGACACACCAAGCCGACGGTCGACCGTCGGACAGATTGGGGCCATCGGTGAGCGTCCGTCACCCTATGTTTTGTGGTGTGCCCAGCACTGACGGCTCTAGTCTGCCCGTGTCTGAGTTATTTCGGCTGATTCAGCATTTTGAATCCAGTCGGTGAGAGAAATCACTCTGATCGGCTGTTCCGCTTAAACGAATCAGTGCACGAGAAGAGACAAAAGTGAGGAATGCAAGCCCACAAGTAAAGTCAAGAGGGAAAACACTGAAGGCTCTTTTCATTTTTCATCTTCATCTCATCTGATCATCACGGATATTTTCACAACGACATGGCCGTCTGGAATGACGCAGAGTGGTGTGAAAATGGTCGGCAGACGCCGTTTTATTTGATGTATATATCATAACAACAGCTTGTATATCCGCCGTCCACGGCCTTCCTGTTTCCCTTTTTGAATGATGAATACAGACTGCTGCTACCTGCTGGTGTGGAGAGTTATTTCCTCTCACGCAGGTGCAGAAGGTACGTGCTAACTTGCCGTCAGCTGTAGTCTTTGCGGTGTGTTCAAATGCAACTTGTCGGCCAAGACAAAGATGACGTGACGTGGCCTTCATCGCCGGTAGTTCTTCCATGTCGGCTTCGTGTGTCTCGGCCTTAAAGAAGTGACCACTGACACTTGCTGTAGCCGCTGCCTCTCTTATTCAGGGTGTGTTTGTGCATAAGCATGTGTGTGTGTACTGGGAACGCTGCCACTGCCGCTATCTGGTAGACTAAAAGCCTGTCACGGCTGACCTCAGAGCTCGAACATGGACAGTTATGGCCCACTAAATCTCTAGGGAGGACCAAGACACTCTGAGATCACCTTTTGGCCTCGCTGCAATGTCACAAGATCAGCTTTTTTTGGAAAATGTACGCTTATTTGTTTAGCAAGAAAGAATTCAAATCATGTTTCGTCTGTTGACTTTGCTCCCCTCCAAACCCTATCATTTTCCCACAGAGGTCCAAGCCTATTAATTTAAACCAATTGACATTAAAAGATATAATTATACTTGACCAATTCTGCACCCGATGGCCTTTTCCATGCCTTGATTATTGACTGCCAGTGCTCCTGATTAGCATGTCGGTCACAGGGGAAGTGGTGGCCCGCAGTCATGATGATAATTGAGATCATAATCACAGCCAATGAGTTTGTGTGTGTGTGTGTGTGTGTGTGTGTGTGTGTGTACGGTGGTCGTAGCGGTGGGTTCCCAGCTGTCACAGGGGTCTTTTGATTGATTGATGCCTGATGCGAGATGATGGATGCGTACTCGCATTAAGCCGAACGACGACCTCGCTGAGGCCCGTCGCGGCTCCGGCAGTTTAAGGCAGCGTTACGGCTTCATTAAGGCGGAGAGCCGCTGTGGCCGATAGATCACGGCGGTGACAGGCCAACATTATGTCTGGCTGGGTTGATAATGATGTCATGAATGTGGGGGTCACAGGTTGAAGGGGCATTAACATATGTAAGGCTCCTGGAGGTTGATGGGAGATAGCAGTAATGGCTGGATTTCCCCCCTTGCTAGTTTGACTTTGTGACTTTATGGACTGGTACAGATGCACTACGACATTGTAAATCACACATAGTAAAGGATTTGATGTGTTATGTTTCACATGCGTAAAGGGTGAATAGAAGAAAAAATATAAATAACTATAACAGCTGCAAAATTATTGTATTTTTTTTAGCACAGTTGTTTTTTTTATGTGAAGTTAGCTTTTAATAGACTTTAACTATCTGTCATGCAAATGACTTGTTGGTGCTTACGCTCCATTCTTGTCATGTCATGTTTAAAGTGCGGGTCCAACTGTGTTCTTTTCAAAAGGAAACGCCCGCTCAGCCATTACGTCGGTTACAACAGTAAGCTATAATATCAATAATATCATTTTTGAAGTGGGGTTGTATGTATGTATGTTCTGCGAGATAAAATTACTGCTTCTGTGAATGGAGTCTGGTGGCTTTGAAGAGAGCAGTTCCCCTTTGGAAAGGGCTGTCTGACGGTGAGGTAAAGTTGCTGTGGACGGGAGCAGCAGAAAAACATATTTTAGCCACCTCAAAAAAATCAATATCAGTTTAAGTGTACGCTATATTTAGAATATTTTCACCGCTTTACCTCACCATCAGACAGCCCTTTCCGACGAGAACTGAAGACATTATTCGCCATCTTCAAAGCCAACAGTTATTTTGCCTCACGAGAACGGGAGTTGCTGGTCTACCGCTGTACCGACCGGGTAGTTTGTTGGTGTTATTGTGTGACTTTCGGTTCTGTACTAACGTGGAGTCCACCTACGTCAGGTCATGTGGGAAATTAAAATGTCTTAGGAAAATAGCATTTTGACGCTAAAACATACGTACTTTGCCCACCATTTGAATATTCGGATTTGAATACATAAGGAACACCACCGGGAAGCTACAGAATGATATAAAAAAAACTCAAAAATAATAATATTAATATTAATGGACCTAGAATAGGAGACAAATCATTCTAAGCGTTGTTATGTGAACATTGATTAGTCTTTTTAAGCTCTGATTCTCTCATTTTTGTCCTTTTATTCTCCCTCTTTCTGTCTCCCCATCTGTCAGTATGTGCCAACCTCTTGACCCTCACATTGATTATTACACAACATTGATAGCCTAAATTGAAACGATGCTGCCAGCCTCATCTTTTTTCTTTCTTTTGCTCGTCTGTCTGCGTGGCCATTACTAAAGGTCACGACCCCTGACCCCCCCCCCCACCCCACCCTCCTTCTTCCGTCTCTCAGAAGAGGGCTCCGAGACTTTTAATCCAGTAATGGAGGAGGCAGGAGAGCAGCCAGTAGAGGACTTCAGGGGATTGTGGGGAGGGGGAAAGGGGCAACAGCTCCCCTCCACTGCTCCTATACCCTTCCCTTCATTTTATTTCTGTACCTCCATCCATTCCCTAGAAGTCGTCCTCCCGCCCCCCAACCCGTTTCACCACTTAACGCTGGGACCAGCTGCGCCAGGAGCAAAAGAATCATTGGAATCCATCTTTTTAATTCTGCTTTATTACACCCACTATCAATATTGTTATTGTTTAAAGTGGCCCCGGCTCTGACTGACGGGCGTCCCACCGCGCCTCTCTGGTTAATTATGTATAGAGGAAGTAGCGGCGGAACAGGGGGTCGTGGAAGAGAAGACTTGGGGGGCTGCTTGTGCGTGGGACGGCGAGGAGACCTACGGAGGGGCCGGCGTGAATTATTCACCGCTCGGCTCGTGGCTCGCCCGCTGAGCGTCAGGCACTGACATTTGGAGAGGGAGCGATTGTCTGCATTCAGCACAGTGTGATGCCGCGCTGGAGTAAATGAGATACTTTACAGGTGTAGGCCTTCCTGAATAAACCTGAGGGGACCTCAATAAAAAACAGGATATCTGCTCGGCTTGTTAGTTGCTAAAAGGGGAGTTAAAGTAAAGCGCGGATGCCAAAAAAATGCCGCAGTAGTTTCCAATCCCACTGAAAATGATGCACCAGATGTCAAATGACACATTTCTGAATGCATATGTAATAAATGGCCAATACACCAGCGCTGCTTAAGCCTAATATTAGCCTTTCACTATAGGTAGCCAGTGAGAGTGTGTCACTCTGGCAACGTGCTGGAATAGCAAACAAGTAAGAGCGGGGCCAGCTGCATGTGAATATATGCATCTGGAGTGGATTTATCTGCTCACTCACATGCTGATATCTTTGCATATATTTGCATTAAAAGACCGTACCAGTGTTTTAATCCTTCTAGCACATTTCACACACTGTTGTGCTGTTCCAAAGCATACCATAGATTGTTTTTATGTGTTTTTCCCCAACCCCCCAGGCGACCATTGGTTTTCACTCATCACAGAACGGTATGAATACCCATCCAAACTTGCAGAGACCAGATGGTGAACTCTCAGTCTGCTGTAAACACAGCGGTAAACAGCACACTTGCTTTTATTTCGGTCAAAGTTATATAGTAAACTATTGTTGCAGTTGCAAATGGATATGCTGAAGTGGTGGTGAGACAACACATTCTCACTCTCGACTTGTCAAATACCACCGCTTAGTCAGTGCCCCTCGGCATCGGAGACCGACGCAGGGGGTTCCCCTCTAACGTTACATAGTGTCCTTTCAAAATAAACTTCCGTTTTCAGTCAGAAGTTTTAGGCAACACAACCACTTAGTTAGGGTTAGGAAACGTTAACTTCGCTGACTAGCGACTCACTGGACGATACCAACGAGTCACGTGACTAATGACTGAAGTGACAAACTAAGTCAGTGTTACTTTAGGTTCACACGGGACAAAACCAGCAGTCTCCTGGTTGAAAGTCCACCATCCCTCCCTCCCTCCCGCCCTTAGTGGACCTTCATGCTACTAATACTACTTCACTTGCTCCAATCATTGAATAACGCAGTGGGTGGGTTTATATTGGAGTTGAAAGCCTGGTCAAAGAACGTATATTGCCAAGAAGTGAATTTCAATTGTTCGTTTCATTGCAACATCAACGCCCCGCAGCAACGCTACGATTCCGCCATTTTGGACTGAAAGCGACTACCGGACGCCAGTAAAAACGTCCGCCTAAAAAGTGCCGTACAAAAGTAGAAACAAAATTATTTCTATTCAATTGTCATATTCTACCAAAATGGCCAGTGCTGAACAATGAAATATTATAAATATAATAAGAACACAGAAGTTTCGTCTCTTTATTTCTATGCTCTTTGGCCTGGTTCATCAGGGTGCCTCCGTGCGCCGGTTTCCAATGCCGAGGGGCTGCTGCCCAATCGGAGATGAGGTTGAGACCGGGTTGGAGAACCTCAGACATCCAAGAGTCAACTGCTGCCTTTTAATTATTTCAAAATCAGCATCCAGCAATGTTTGCCTGCAGGTAGTAAAATACAAAACACTGTGGTTATCCTCTGGAAAATCAGTCGGTAAATCATTCATACCAGACGTGTTTTCAATGGCACACTGGATGAGGTTTTGATGGTAGCTGACATCACCGACTTGTGAGTAATATTCCATCCCATCCTCTGGTTTTTAGCAGGGGCTCACCCCAAGACCCCGTCTTTGACTCGCTCCCCTCCGGCCTGTCTGTTTTCCTGCTACTGTGCTGAGGCTGAGGCACGCTGGGCTTGAAAAACTTGTGCCTCTCTAATAAGCTGCCTGTGGGCATTCCAGCACATGAGAGCAGCTGAAGGATGAGGCGCTTTTCAGAATGCAAAGTTAAAAAAAGTAAGTCAAGTGGGGAGGAGGGGGTTTGGTAGGGGGGCGAGGGGGCTGCAGGGTCATACAGCTGTGTGATGAGCTCAGTTGGACCTGGCCAGGCAGGTTGGAGATGTTTGCAGCTTCTTTCTCTTCTTATTATCCGTAGTTCCAAAACTTGATGAATTTGTTTTGCAGGTTCACAACAATTCACTCGCTGTCACTTAGCAGCTTGTCAAACTTCAGATCTATTTTACGCAAAGCACTCGAGGCATCTGCACTTGGCTGGACAAACTCGTCTCAAGATCCACTCGGCTCCTTCCTGTCTAAGTGCTGACGGTCGCCAAATTCTCCAGCCCTCTCCGGGTTTTTGGAGTGCTACTTAAAAAGAGAAACCTGCAAAAAAGGTGACTCGTGGCTGCAGCGGACCAGCACCGCTGGACATTTAGTTGAGGTCACCCTAATGCAAAATACAGGAACCGATTTCATATTTCACGGCGCCAGCCTATACTTAGATCAAATATTTTGGTGTCAGTGGTCCATAAAAAGAGGAAGCCAAAGAAATATAGTATACCCCAGCTCACTTCCCCTCTGGCCTCTTAGTGTCAAGCCAGCTGATATCTCATAAAAGCTGTCTTTAAGGCCTCATAAAAGCTGAGCTAACCTGTTTAGATGGATACTTTAGCCTACGGCCTTCACACCATATTTAAGACTCACACTCCGTACCCTGGAGACAAATGTTGACTCATCAGATGCCCCCGTTCAGCGTAAACGGCTATAACACTGCACGGTAGACATGAAAATGTCGTATTTGAAGGGACTTGGGCTGTCACACATGTGTTTTCATACTGTTTATAGCTTCTTTGAAAATAAAATATTTACCATATTAGAGTTCTGGGGCACGATCCAGCGAATTCAGCCTGTGTGCTTGCGAGTTTTGGGGCACGTGATTGGCTGTAATCATTAGCATGCAGCGCAGCTTTGTCTCATTACGAAGTGCTCTGAACTCGCTATGACGTGTGTGCACGACTGCTGTGCGAGCGCGTGTTTGCGGCTGTGTGAATACATTTTGCAGTCGCAGCCATACTCTCCCTCTAACTCTCTCTCAGAGTTGCCTCTGAATCAATGGATTGGGATTACGGGCCTTAACTTCAAAGTTCATCTCTTCCTTCACGGAGGACGCAGCTGTCAGTCAGAGGCTGCCTGGCTCCTTTCTTCCCAGAACATAACTTATAGAAAAGTTGGCAGCAGAAAGTTCTCAGAGTCCATCATCCGTATACATTATTTAGCCGTGCCCATACAATAGTGCACAACCCCCTTAATGTTCTGCTTTCCCCCCTTCGTATCATGTTTTGTGCTGTTTGAAACAGCTCTCAAAGAAGCATGATATTATTTTCTTTTTTAACTCAGAAAGACAGAAAAGAGTCAGAATAAAGGTTGCTGCTGTTGGATATAAATTGGATTACACTGGATTGGATTTGATGCAACTCATTAGAGCTAAATGAATCTTGTGGAGTATTTTCTTGTCAACACTGTCTCCGACAAAATTACATTCCCAACAACAACTTAACTGCATTCTTGGTTGCGTTTCAAGGGAAACTTATTTTCTCCCAGATTACGGTCGCAGTTTTAAACAGCTTTAAACAAATAAATAACACAACTACGTCAACGTTGACTTTTGGTTTCACACGGGACATGAACAGCGGTGTCCTGGGCGAAAGTCCTGTGTATGTTGGACCCGTCCATCTACCCCGACCTCCTCCCTATGCGAACCTCCGCGGACTATCATCACAAACGTATTTGTGATACGTCAAAAACAAATGTAATCTGCAACAAAATACATTTCCCTTGAAATGTAATTCAGTTTCATTGTATGGGAAAGTTTTTTTTAGAACATAGGGCTGTTTCTTGTATGTATGTAAAAGTGCATTCTTAGCAGTGCATGTGCCTCTCCATGAAACATTGACTGTACTGTAAATTCCCGTTCTCATTCCCAGGGCGTCAAATACAAGGCGGTTGGCGTTTGACAAGGTACCCTTGAGCAGCAACAACACAGGGATTTCATCCAGGAGACCGCTGTTTGTGTCACTTTCACTTTACGATCAGCTGTTCGTTTGTGTCCTGCGTTCACAACGTCGTCACATTTTCACTGTCCAAATGTAGTAGTTTTAAGCCCAACCATGTTGTTTTTTTCCTAAACCTAACTAAGTGGTTTTGTTGCCTAAACCTATGCAAGTTATTTTTTCAATTCGCAACATTAAGCATATGTTTACTGCGACCGAAAATTTAAATTTTTCACCAAAATCAAAGAGAACAAACATGAACTTTACCCCATTTTTTACAGTCAAACATGTCAAGTCTTTTTTTACAGTGAAAACAAACTTTTTGAACTCTGCCCCTGTAAGTTGCCTTTCACTTCAAATGGACAGCGACCGCGACCTCCTGTCTGTCCTCCCGTCTGTCCTCCGCTCTAAGTTAGAGCAGCTGCACGGGATCAGTTGAATAATTGATCCATTTCCGGACTGCACCTGAGCATCCATCTTTTTCACTTTTATTTATTCGAATGGTCTGGCCGTCCAGCTGGCTCTGCCACAACATCGCCTCGAGCCTTTTCGCTTGGCTTCTTTCTCTCTTTGCAAACCACCATAAAATATATATCACATACCGTATTAGAAGTTTTAAAACAACCAACATTTAGTTCCTCTTTTTGTCAAAGAGGTCACACCTGTTTCCTTCTAACCGCGTATAATACATCCACACGGCGCAACGCGCAGAAACAAAAGCGCCTTTGATCAGTTCCAGAGCATTCTCATTGGAACCGAAGCCATAAAAGTTGGCAGTAAAAAAGCTGGGCAGAAGGCGGCGACGGTGTCTCCCTCAAATGTAGACAGCTGCAAGGCCAGGTCCTCACTTGCACCTGTATTTTTGGCAATCCCTCAAACAGAAGAATGAAATAGAGAGAAAGAAAGAAGTGTTTGAAATGTGGTTGTAGCACGTGTCCTTGGGGGTAATAAAGCAAATTGGGGTGACGTTGGGGCAGAGGGGGGGTGGCGGGCTGCATGTGTGCCGAGGCAAATGCGGCTTTTGAAATACCGAGGGGTGTAGCTCTCTAAAGGGACAAAGAGATAGCTGAAGAGCGAGTTCTTTTCTTCATTTTCTGTGAACTGTGTTTTCTTAGTTGAGGACCTTCTGGGGTTCCCTGCAGAGCTGAGTTGGTTCTAGGGAAGCAAGAGATGAACGGTACACAAGGGGCCGTGCTAGGACGGCCTGTTGGAGCTCTACAGGCGTCGCTTCTTTCCCTTGCTAATCAGAACTCCACGCTCCCCAGTCACGCCACCACCGCGGCCTAGGCAGGCATCCCAGATGATGTCCTCTTAGGACCCCCAAGGACCCCATAATGTGGGCTGCTTTGGAGTCTGAAAAGGAACCATGCACGCAAATTCACACACAGCTCAACAACAGCAACAGCCCCCTGTCTAGAAACAGAGTTTTCAGCTGGCAAGGCGCCACTGTCAGTGCATCAGTCACTGGAGGACATGGGTGAAGTCAGAGCCTGACAAATCCAGGGTATTATCAGGCCTTTGTCCGGCCTGCAGCTGTCACTTACCAGGCTAGTGGGAGAGGATGAGGGGGGACAGAGGGGAATTCATGACCTATCCCTGTAACCACAGAGGAATATTGAGGCATTCAGAGATAAAACATGGGAAGAAAAAAAGAAAGAAAGAATGGAGATATATGAGGCAAGAGAGAAAAAAACGTAAGATATTTTTTAAGAAGATGGAAAAGAGAGTAAAGTGGAGATGGAAAGAAATACTGGGAGAGGGCTATATGCTACAAATGCTTTCGTTTGATTGCAAGAATCATGGCAGATTGGCCGATATATGCGGATTTCCTCTGAAGACTCTAAAAAAAAATGTTTTATCTTTGTCCCTCTCCCCTTCGAAAATGAACAGCGGTAATGCAGATCTAATCTTTTTCTTTCATCGCGGTAGGTCCCAAAGGCTGTCCATCTCCCCCAAAAAATGCCTCATCTTTCTGTCTTTGAAATAAATGAAAGTCCACAGGGCGGTGGAATAAAGATGAGCTAAGCCTTTGACTTGATGCAAGATTGCCAACGGGGCCCAAACTTAAGAAGCCTGCCCTGTCATCTGCTGCGCTGAGATACTGGGGCCGGAGCACGAAACCAGATAATCTGATGGAATTTCAATCAGCACTGATCAGATAAGAAATAACACACCCGTCTGATTTTAAAGTCACACCGAACGCCCCCAACAGTTCAGCCGTTTTTCACTTTACTTGGAAATGAACAAGTCTGTGACAACTCTCAGAACTCCTGTCAAACTTCTGTTGAAATGTTACACCCCGGGATTATAACACTCTGTTCCTCTCTTCCTGATTGGCTGGGACTGGCCCCCCCTGACCTTAGGTATGCTCATATGACCCATGTTACACTCTCAGTGATTGGATTACTCCTTTATTGGCCAGTGGCAGTGTTTATAGGGCATGCCGAGAATCAGCCGCGGCTTTGATCACACCAACAGAAGCAAATAAGGGCGACCGCGCCATAGTTTGCATCCTCGGCCTTAAGCCTCCCGGTGCGTGAGACATCTGCCAAATCCTCCCGGATCAAAGGATGACTATTACACAGACAGGCGTCCACATACCCCCAACTGCAGCTTTAGAGGGCCGTGACCCCTGTCAACGGGTCGGGTTGAAAAACACAGGTGGAATAGAGGGTCACACGTATGCATTCATGAAAGCACTACAAAATGTGTTCCTTGTGTAAGTTGTGATATCGTGAGGTGAATGAAACCTAAAAGTGTGATTAACTCACAAAGCTATATTCATCACAAGTTCAAAAAGCTTGAGGCTTATTTTTTGTTGTTCATTGCCGTTTTTTTCCGACTTCAACTAGTTTTTATAATCCTTTCTTAATAATGGAAAGGATGAGTAGCAGGAGGAGGAGGAGGAGGAGGAGGAGGAGGAGGAGAAGGAGATCAGTAGAGTGTTATTGTTCAGACGGACCTGAATCCTTCGTTGTTTGACCTGACTCTGCATGCCTGTCAATTCACAAGTTCACCTCTCTTCCAATAAGCCTTTCAGAATAAGCTTTCAGCCCAGCTCTAAATACAGCAGCGGTGTGACTTTACAGAATACGAGTTGTCTGTAAAGTGAGGAGGAGAGGGAGAGGGAGAGGGAGAGCTGGCTTCTTTGTGTCTCTCTCTACTTCGGTGTGTTGCAGTGTGTGTATGTTTGCATCAGGGTTGTCAAAGTTAACACAATAAATCATTTTAACACCACCAATTTCTTTAACGCATTAACACAGACGATCTTTCGGAGGTTGAGTGAAGATACTGGCATCATATGAACCTTGAAAATCACGCCATACTTGTCACAAAGGATGCTAAATAACGCTCCCAGCTTGCGTTAACATTTTGGAGAGGAAAAACCGGCATGGTCAATTTCAAAGGGGGTTCTTTGACCTCTGACCTCCAGATATGTGAATGTAAATGGGTTCTATGGGTACCCATGAGTCTCCCCTTTACAGATATGCCCACTTTATGATAATCACATGCAGTTTTGTCGCAAGTCAAAGTCAAGTCAGCACACTGACACACTGACAGCTGTTGTTGCCTGTTGGGCTGCAGTTTGCCATGTTATGATTTGAGCATATTTGTTATGCTAAATGCAGTACCTGTGAGGGTTTCTGGACAATATCTGTCATTGTTTTGTGTTTTTAATAATATATATATTACTTTAAATAAAGCATAAAGCAAACATATTTGTCCACTCCCATGTTGATAACAGTATTAAATACTTGACAAATCTCCCTTTAAGGTACATTTGTGATTGACAGTCCTAGTTTGCATGCGTTTGGGAGCGCCATGGCCAACCTGAGAGGCCAACTGCTGACATTTCAACCTGCAAACACTCGGATGAATTTTGAGCAAATCTCATTATAGGGGACAGAATGAAGATGCTGGCTGGGAAAAAGGCTGTGGCATATGGATACTTTATCTGCATGTTTTTTAATTACTTTACGTGCGACATCCCATTTTCCATTGACTCACATTTAAAAAAAAAAAGGAAAAACCAGCCCTGGGACTAAGCTCATACTATCATGATGCAGACAGCCTTCCTGTACCCCCCCCCCCCGAGTACACTTCCACAACCTGTGACCTTTCTCCCTTATGCACAAACACGTGGCTGGTAGCAAACTGATGAGCAGCGCTCATTCATATTCCCTCACACCCGTCTACTGCTGGCTGCTGGTGACACATTCATCCTAATTGCTGATGTGAATTGCCACCAGCTTTTTCCCCCCAAATCTTTTCTTGCAGCTCTTGTTCTTCAGGCCCATTTACAGACGTTGATGTATTCGCAGGGGGATTCATAAGCGTTGACACCTGATGCATCGTCGACGATCATGCTGACTAATTACACATGGAGGTGCCCGAGCATTGGGGAGCTCTCAGAGAGAATTTCGTCCGAATCCATCTTCTTTATGTATGGAGACAGGCCTGCTACCAGCTGTTCCAGTGATAGCGGTGCCTCTTTGTGCTTGATTCCTGCTCTTCCCACAGCTCCTTTTTTTCTCACCATATGAATATATTTACACTGGAGAATTCCAGTGGAGTGGTTTCCAAGAATCCCATCAACTTGGTACCCCCATGTTGGGTGGAGGACCAAGAGGAGAAGCCCCTGCAGATAATCTAGATATTGCACAGGCCCTGCTTTGAACTGCCGTGACAAATTCACCCCTCGTTAAATCCCACCCCCGCTCCCAGTCCCGATGCAATTTCCATTTGTAGCACTTTGAAAAATATATTGAAGTGCCTTTGCTGCTAGTTCTTTAATTTGCTGGAGATCTTGTCTTCGCTGATCTTCTCCACTCCCCCAGCACTTCATCCGTCACACGCTGGAGCAGGAATTTGGGTGATATACAGGCCAAACCTCTTTCTTAGATTGATGCTTTTCAGTAGGTGAGAGAAGGGCAATAGGTCCTATTGTGTAAGAAGTGTATATGAACTCAAGCAGTCTTGTTTTATAGCCTGGTTTGTGGCCCTTTTTTCTGGATCCCCAGCTGGCTTCCTCTCTCCCAGCGGTGCACGTTTGAGATGCTGATGCTAGCACTGACCCTCCCTGGAGGGTCAAAGAGAAAAATTTACGATGCTGTTTGTTTGGAGTCTAGCCGGTCTTCTCTTTGACCGGCCTCGGGGATTAAACTAATTGCATACATTGGACTTCCCAGATCTATGTTTGGTCTTTTTCCATCTTTTACAGTCTCTCTCGAGCAGGGTACTCTATTTCAACGTATGTATTAGCAGGCTTATATTTAGGAAATTAATTCAGAATTGCAGAAGTGTTCTTTCTTTTTCTTCTCAACTGCATCCTCTGTGAGTGTATGTATGTACGGTGTAAGGCACACGCACTTTCTTAGAACATGTCTTTGAGGAAAATCTGGAAACCGTTGGGTTAAATGGTGTTTTGAATTTCAACACATGGACTCAATGTGCATATGGAGTACGTAGCGCAAATAGACGATAATGGTTTCACTCTTGTGTTGCTACCTTTGTAGTTAAAAGCGATGATAAAAGAGAGCAAATCTGAGGCGAATCCCATCCTATATAAGTGTTGCCACAGATTCGTGCATATAGCTCCGTTGTTTATAGACTTCAATTGAGTCATTTCATTTCTTTAACATCGCACATGCTATTTAAGCAACCTTATGCCAATATAAAAAGGAACATTGATTTTGTAATAAACAGTAATAGGAAGGACTTCACCATCGCCCCACACCCTGGAAGCATAAGCCACCTCACACCCCAATGAGCCACTTAATTGCCCACATCCACATAAAAGGCCTAATGCACGCTCCCTGCGCTCTCACACACATAAAGCTATAGGAATCAAATGGACTATAACTAATACAATTGATTTTGATCAGGCGGTACGAATAACAGGATAGCCGTGTCTCGCCAAGTGCTACTCGGGGGCATGCACCGGGCTCCGTTCAACCCTTTATGAGCTCCCTATTTATTGTGCTTTTAATGGAGCTTGATTGGCAGCGTGTCCTAGTGCCCATTATCATCAGAAGGATGTGCTTATTCTCATCTGCAATTATCACCATAATTGCACCCAGAATCCTCTGGGCCCCGAATAAGCAATCACTTCCACCGCTGGCGCGCCACCTGTAAGTGCTCCTCAGGAGGACCGCGCAGGATGACAGGGTAACAGGTCCTGGCTGACTTCGTCTCTTTCCCCTTCTTCTCTCACATGCTCTTGATTAACCTTCGCTCCCAGAGAACACCCCTTCCTACTGTTATCTCCCTCTCCGTCCCTCACCGTATCCATCCCACTCCCCAGCACACTTTCCTAACCTTTGGCCACTTTCATCCCCGCAGTATGCATAAATACAGGCCTAGCATCAAGCCAGTAGTCTCGCCATAATTATGCATTTTGTCATGTGCCGCCTCTGTAGCGGGTGATAAAAGGAGAGCCTGATTAAGCCGAGGGAAGGCTATTGATTCCTATTGACAGGCCCCTCAAAGCCCTTTAATGAAGGGGATGTAAATGAGGGTTTTCCACAGCGTTTAATGACGGCGTGCCATAAAAAGGCCAACATTCTCCCGCAGTCTAAAAGGGACATGCATCACTCACAATGGCGCACGAGGGACACTTTCAGTTATAGGGATGTTCAGGAGCAGAGGCCGGGAGGAGGGGGGGGTCGGAAGAAAAAGCACATAGAGATGTCAGTCAGGTATGCAGAAGGGAATCATAACTGTCAGATCAAAGCGTCCTCGACACAATTTAGAGGGGTGTTATGGTGGTCAAGTGAATTATTCAGGTATGAAAAAGCATCAGTAACAAGAGGTATTATTTCTGTGTGAGGGTTTAACCTCTAAGCATGGATTCATCTCACTTTCTCTCTCTCTCTCTCTCTCTCTCTCTCTCTCTCTCTCTCCCAGCAGTCAGATGGCTCCCAGTAACCACGACCGGATACAAAGGCTGAGGAGCGAGTTCCAGCAGGCCAGGCAGGAGGATGACGTCGACGACCACAGGCACACCTACAGCTTCAACCAGGCCTGGGTGAGTGTTCGATATAAGTGCTGCGCTCCATCAGAGTGGAGCTGAGTCCAACAGACCCAGATATACTTACTAACCTAAATAGCCTCCAACCAGATCTCAGAGTGATTCCCCCTGATGCACCGCTGGACTCACATTATCTCCAAGGCCACCAGCTACTTCATGGATTTCTTATAATCAAATAGTTTTATTCCTGAATCTTATATCTGTGACTATCTACTTGTGACATGACCTTACTTTGATTAGAGTTGGGTACATAATAATATACTTTTTTAGCAACAAGCTCTAGCAAATCCAGATTTATTTTATTATAAACATATATTTATTGATTTTATACATTTAACACATTGCACATACAACACAGAATTTCCCCCAAATTTAACTAATGCCAGTGTATAAAATAATAATAATAAAAAATCACTTGAAATTAAATAGCTAAACATTAAGTTAAAAAGGTTATAGATTTACAATGAAAATATAATAAAATTTTAAAAAATGAAGTCCAAACTTATGCTAAATTTTGGCGAGGAAAAACTGGCATGGCCATTTTCAAAGGGGACCCTTGATCTCTGACCTCAAGATATGTGAATGAAAATGGGTTCTATGGGTACCCACGAGTCTCCCCTTTACAGACATGCCCACTTTATGATAATCACATGCAGTTTGGGGCAAGTCATAGTCAAGTCAGCACACTGACACACTGACAGCTGTTGTTGCCTGTTGGGCTGCAGTTTGCCAAGTTATGATTTGAGCATTTTTTTTTTTTTCTAAATGCAGTACCTGTGAGGGTTTCTGGACAATATCTGTCATTGTTTTGTGTTGTTAATTGATTTACAATAATAAATATATACACACATTTACATAAAGCAGCATATTTGTCCACTCCCATGTTGATAAGAGTATTAAATACTTGACAAATCTCCCTTTAAGATACATTTTGAACAGATAAAAATTAATTAATTAATTTTCGATTAATCGTGGTTAAGTATTTTAATCAATTGACGGCCCTAAAATAAATACAACAAATATGAAATTCATAAATCAAATACATTGAATTAAGAATATAGTCACAAACATAAAAACACAGTCCAGCATACATTCCTCTTAAAAGATTAGCCATTTTTAATCTAACTTCACACTTCTAGTGCCTCTTCATTATCACCATTTCCTAACTATTTATTGAGTTTGGAGAAGAGGTAACTTTAGAGATATACTGTATCATATCACAGAAGTCCAGAATCGTTGAACCTCCTCACATTCCCACTAGCGATGATATGAAGTACCTTGATGAATGCTACACAAATCAAGATTTTAGTGTTTTTAATGTTGCTAAAAAAAACGAAAATACCTTTGTTATTGTTATTCTCTTGATGATTATAGCCAGTTCATTTGATCAAATATACAGCAGATAAAAATACACACAGTTTATTTTATTCTTTCCAACTGATGTTAGTGAAACAAAGTGAGAAAACCCCCCCACTGAGCATAGATGTGAATTGTTTCCTGCGATGATTCCCAGGAGAAGACACTTTGTTATATATATCTGCAGACTGCAATTAAGTAGAGTCATACATTCCTGGATCCTGGGATAACTGTAATAACAATCTTACTTGTGAAATGAATAATAATTGATTTAACACAGTGTGAAGCGCCGGCACAACATTAACTTTCAACGGTTCCATGAAGTGCCTCGATCGTCCGACACCGTCATCCTTTTGGACCGTCGGTTTTGTACGACCGCCAAACTATCTGACTCATGTCGCTAAAACTTTGGGCTTCATTCCCATCTCCTGACAAATTTCTTTGACTAATTTCTAATTCCCGGGTCCGACCTTTGACCTGGAACTAATTGCTAATTACTCACATCTGTCTTGGAAATATGACACACTTACTGTATGGCAGGAAGGAGGAGAGGAAGATGAACAAGGGGGAACATACATCTATTCAGGACTTTGAGACAAAGTAAGGGGAGAGAAAGTGAACACAGTGAGGCACGCTGTTCATTTTCATTTGCATTAGACTTGATTAAAGGGGATTTTTAAATTAAAATTTGAGGTTTTTTTAAGCCGTTCTCCTCTTCCACGATTCATCTGTATAACAATGGGATTTACTCCTCATAATTGGAAAAAATGTAATCAAGTTAATTCCTTTGTTAATTCATTCAGACCTGATCTCATATCCCTTCCTGCTGTGCAACTGCGCCTGGAGTTTAAGCAAAGAAACACTTTCATCTTTCCACAAACCCCATTATATCACTGATGATCTTCACACTATTTACTTAGCTCAAACTTCTAACTCTGTCAGGAGTGATACAACTCATGGGTTGACACTTTATTTAAAGGGGCTCTCTGTAAGATTCAGAAATTGCTTATTAACGGTGAAACCTGTGGCCGTTAAGTCAACGAAGGTCCTGTTGCTCGCGCTCGCGACACACACGAAACTGATTGACAGGCATCATGTTGATTAACGTTAGCAACATTAGCCAGCTAAAACCACAATATTATCATATATTTCACATGCTTGGCAGTAATGTTAGCTGACCAAACGAAGCAATGTTGATCCTCATGTTAACTTTTCCTGCTTCAGCCTCCCAACCTTGGTCAAAAGGAACAGGGGAGACACTGTAGTTTTGTGTCCCGGGCCAGAGTTGATAACGTTACTCTCTCCGGAGTTAACCCCCGTTACTCTGTTGGTCTTGCAGCATTTATTTCTGCAGAAACTGCAACTTCCACTGTACATTCACTTGATATTCTCAGAGCTAAGCTAACTCTCTTCTGCTCCGCTGCTCGCTCGTTTTCTCACACACTCGCCACCGCACTCTCTCTCTTACTTCACCACTCACTTCCCACACGCACAAACTAGTTTTCCCCCCGACATCGGTTGCATTCCTGTCTTGCAAGACGGGCTTCACTAGATATAACTTTGTTTTTTCTTGTGCTTCCGTGGAGTTAGTGTTGTAGTCTGAGTTGTGGTGGGAGCTGGTCGTTTGTTGGCGTTAGGGGACTCCATTTCTAACCGAACGTTAGCTATGGTTGCACGCTGTTTGCCTTGTAAGCGCAGCTGAAATTAAAGGCACTCACGAGCGTGAACGACGTCACATCCGTTGAAATTTCCCAGAAAAACGGGCCCAGGTTTTTCACATTAAAAGCAATCTACAGGCTGATGGAGGAAACCCAGAAAGTAGCAGGTCTCATTTTTTAGGTTACAACACATTGGCAATTCAAAAAACAATTAAAACATGTTTGTAAAAACTTACATATAGTCCCTTTAAGGTCATAAGTCTGCTTTATTTTTAACTACAACCAAATAATAGAGCCAAACTTATATAATCAAGCAGGAACAAGTTAAATATTTGTGTATTTTTTTCAGTGTAATGGCTGTCTTGAGACAGACACAGCTTTTTGTCCTGTGACTTTCCTGACCTGGCGGTAGAGGAAAGATGGCTAATTGTTACACCAAGCGGAGCTATTTTCCAAATTATGGGTTCATATGCCAGACTTTGACCTCGGTTACCTATTTGGCATCCAATTATCAATGTCAGTTTGTCAATTAAATTGTCTGAATGAGTTTGGGTTAGACATCCATGTTTTTATACTGAGGAAGGCCGACTTTATTTGCTCTGGGTTTCCTCCAGTGTTAGTCCTACTGATGGTTGGAAATCACTGAAAGCGGACGTCTCTTGCCGCTGTTTTCTTAATCTCTCTTTCCATTCTCGCTCACAAAGCGAGATGTTAACTGTTTGTTCAGCACTAAGCAGTCTCAGTCTGTCTCTCTGAGCCTCCGAGCTCCTAATTGCTTGTGATTGTTGACATTGTTGAGCATACACCCCCACTACTCCTCTGGTAATAAGATATAGGGCCAGCCCCGGAGTATTGAAGTCTATTTTATTAGCCCCTCTTTCATGTTATTTTAGTCCTCCGCGAACAAGGATTCACAATGGCAGAGCTTGTTAGGGAAAGATACAGGCGTGCCCGCGCTATGTGTTGACACCGATTAGAGGAACTCGAGGGAAATCCTGTCTTAGTGTCATCCAAAAGCAGGATGGATACGGCTCTATTTGAGGCAGATGGGGGCAAACGTTTTGATATGGAAATCAGTAGGAAACTGTGGAGAGAAAAAGGCAAAATGTGAGGTGACATCCAGTATTTGGCCGTTGTGTTGCTGGTGAAAGAGAAAGAAAAAAGTCTTCAGAGATGTACAGACAGAGGCAGCGGAGGTAAAAATATTCCTCACTTGCAGTTTCCATTATAACTGTATATTTTTAGACTGCTTATGAAAGTGAAAACTTTCAGAAAATGAACTTGTTGCATTCCACTGTGGGGTTTTATAAGAGTGCTGACGACAATAGCATTTTTAGTTTTGACCTCCGCTGAAAAACACAACCCTGAGGTGAATGTTGACCTGCCGTGCGAATGCTTTGTAGTCTAAAGGCGCTGTATAAATACAAGTCCATTTACCTTGTCTTTCTTTTTTACAATTTAAGTTTTTTCGCTCTGAGTCATTGCTGAATGTTGCCGTCAGTGATGAAAGTGAAACCTCTGTGACCTCCACTCAAAGCATTCAGTGGATGTAACCATGAAAAGGCGAGATGCTCGAGAAGGCGGTTAAATGCCGACCACATCAAAGTCGGCAGAACCGCACTTTGACGCACGTTGTCCCTGAGTACTCAAGGTTACATCGTAATGGCTTCCACACACACCATCTACAAGCCACGACAGGAGCTAGCATCTTCAAGGCACGGCTCGGTCATAATATTCATACTGTGTAGGCTATTTCATGTAAAAACAAACTGATTTGCTCCATTGCTTCTTCAGATATTATGATTAAAGTAACACAATCTCACCTCAAGGTTAATGAGGTAGCTGTTGTAGATCACATGATCCTCATCAGCAGATGGAGATGGATTCCCAGATGTCATGGAAATGTAGATGTTCAAATTTCTTTTTTTCTCTGAGCACTTTGGAAACAACCGTTGACAAAACAATCTTAAACCTATTTAGTAGCTATTCTGGAGCTTTCGGTCACATTGCATGATCTTACGATGGAATAAAATGTTCAAATTTCCATCATTGAAAGCTGCTCGACAGCTACTAAACGGACCTTTTTGTGGTTTCGTCAAAAGCTGTTTTCAGGTCAACTCAACTAAAGGCCGTCACACGATGAATAAACAACATAAAAATGTGGAATACTCGCAAATTTGCAACAGTTGCAGGACTTTTTTCAATAAAAGGTTTGAATAGATTCACCCGGGAAAAGGACCAGCTATACCGGGATCCTATTGACCCGGAGCAGCGACTGCTAGTCTGTCTGTGTTAACATTCTTGTATAGCCTAAGCTACTGTCAGCTATTTTATTGAGTTTCCTTTTACCAAATCGCTCTGAGTGAATTTTCCTCTGGTAAACAGTTAGTGTGTATGTCTAGACCAGGGGTCAGCAACCTGCGGCTCCGGAGCCACATGCGGCTCTTTAATCCCTCTCCAGTGGCTCCCTGTGGATTTTTAAAAATGGAAATGTATAACTGTTTTTTGTTTACATTTTCATTTTTATTTATCATTGTTGTAGGTCTATGGTACGACGGTACGAAGGAGTATTAGGGCCACATTGAGGGAAAAAAAAAAAAAATCTGAGATTTCGAGAATAAAGTCATAATATTATGAGAATAACGTCATAGGTTTACAATAAAAAAGTTGTTATATTACGGTAATAAAGTCATACGTTTCAGAGAAAAAAGTCGTAGTATTATGAGAATAAAGTCATAATATGATAAAGTAGTCATTTTACGTGTTATTTTCTTTTTTTTCTCGTAAAGTTTTGACTTTATTCTCGTAATATAACGACTTTTTTTCTCGTAAAGTTATGAATTTATTCTCGTAATATTACGACTTTTTTTCTCGTTAAGTCGTTACTTTATTCTTGTAATATTACGATTTTTTTTCTCGTAAAGTTATGACTTTATTCTCGTAATGTTACTACTTTTTTCCCGTAATATTATGACTTTTTTTCTGGAAATCTCAGATGTTTTTTCCCTCGATGTTGTCCTAATACAACGTAGTACATTTGCACTTTGGCCCTCACCGCATTAGACTTATATACTATTTACTTAGACTATAAGCTGTGTTACCTTCACCACAATGATCAAATGTTTTGCGGCTCCAGACAGATTTCTTTTTCTTTCTTTTTTTGCCTAAAATGGCTCATTTGGTAGTAAAGGTTGCTGACCCCTGTTCTAGGGCTTTCACTTTGAAAGCTAAGAACAGAAGCAGTGGCTCTGGTCTGCGCTGCCTTTGGCAAGGTTGAAAGGAGTAATACAGTTTGCCATCTTGGTTCGGACCATGGAGCCTCTGTGTTGTTGTACAATATAGTCTACGTATTGAATATGTCCAATCCACACAACGTGATTGGTTGATGCCTTTATTAGTGAGGCAAAAACTCAGAAAAATCTACCTCGCTCGGAAAAAAAATTGCGTTGCTTTTTTGGTGTGTAAAATTTGCATTCTGTGTGAAAGTACTCGTGACGAAAACAACAACAACAACAGTTCGAACAAATATATTGACGTGCGAAAATATTTGCACTTAAAAAAACGCCCCCTCAGTGTTTAAAGGCCTTAGAGCTGATACGGACTGAACAGCCTGTGTAGACATATTTCAGCCCCATATTGGTCATGCCTGACTAATTTTAGAATAGGGCAGAATTTTTTGCCAGATCGGTTGTGGTTTGATGTGCAGTCTGAGGGGGCGTCATGACGCCTAGTTGATTGCCTGAGAGATCCACAATGTCTGATGATGTGTTGGATTTCTGGTATGTCAGTTTGACCAGTTCCACGGTCCAATTTCCCTTTATGGCCTATAACAAAAGATCCATTAGAAACTGTAGTGAGCTTTTTTCAATATTATTGGAGAAGTTTTTGACATGTTGTGGCTAAAACTGCAGTCTTGAAACTGTTATATAAAACTGAAACTTCGCTGCACCAGACTGTGTGCATCTTCCACACATCTGCAGCTCCATATTTTTCTTGCTTTCTTGTTACTTTCTGTTCATAGTAGAATTCTCTCTTTTTGTCAACATCGGTTAGGACGTGGTCATCTTGTTTGAATAATTGGAATTGTCACTGGACAAAACCGACCCGCAGGGTTCTGTACCCACGTTCAGTGTGAGCTCCATGCCGTAGCTGGTCAATTGATCCATGCAGTGTGAGCCTAAAAGGCGTAGTTGTAGAAATTAAAGCGTGAGTTAACACTACATACAAGATGAATCAAAATCCACAGTCTGCCCAGCTTGACGTCATATTTTATTTGATTTAGTTATTTGTTGCTCAATAGGACCCAATATCCTCTCGTACTGATTCCAAACAGACTTCTGTTACATATCACCTCTTAAAAAATGTTTCACTTTTGGGGGAAAACAAAACTGTAAATGTGCAATAAAATGATCATGGTAATGAGGACCAGGTACAGCAGCGTGAGGTGTGAGGCTCCCTCTGTGTGAGTTTGACCCCTGGCTTGTCTCCGGGGTGTTGGAGACTGAGCACAGGTATGTCTACTGCGAACGCCTGTAATGACAGCGCCGAGGTCAGTCCTCGAACCCCCGGCTCCTCCTTAATGGAATAATGACCAGGACACGAGAAGCCCTGTCTATCATGTAGCCCCCGAGCCAACACACACAATTAGAGCTGGCATGTTTTCCCTCCCACCCTCCCTCCCCGCTGCTCTGTGAGAGGGGATTTCCAGATGTTCATCATAAAGCGCTATGTATTTTCCAAAGAGTTGCCTTTTTCTCTCTCTCTCTCTCTGTCTCTCTCTCGCGCTCTCCATCTGCGGCAATAAAATCAATTTGTGCTGTTGGGTTGGAGCGCCAATGAGCGCGGCCACACAGAGATGTGAGCACCATGCTGCTACCTTGGATCAAAACACACCAACAGCAGCCCCTTATTTATGTGAATTCTTTTGATTTTATTATCTATTTCCACTGTTTCCAGGATACATGTGTCTGCAAGCATTTTGTTGTGTTTATGGGGGTCTTGGGTTACTGTGAATATGGTTGCTTTATGTTTCTGGGTATACCGCTAACTCCTTCATATGTGATCATGTGGAGAATAAGCCACTTTTAGCCACAGTCACTTGACTTCCCAGGGGGCCAAAGGGTTAGACTTAAGACAACATGCTGTAGTTCTGTGCCATGACAGCGTGTGAGCCCCTTGCTGTAACCAGTCACACAATACATGGAGTGTGTCATGTGATGCTGCCAAGCAGGGCTGTATGTAAGGTTATTTTTAACAAAGTCATTTTGTCCATAATTGCATGTACTTTCGAGTGAGTGACTGAATGAAGAACACTCATTCTCACACGTATTGTTGCATAGTAAGTTTGTTTAAAGGCAAGCCAGTTGTTCACAGTTTGACCACACAGACCTCGCAGAAGAGGACCATAACCTACTGTAAAATGCAACAGGGACATCCTTTAGCCACTCTCGATTGTATCTGTGAGGTATCTTGGACATGTGGGCTATGACATTGCCCTCTTGCAAATTACTTGACTGTATTTTCACCCCGAATCGACTGTTATCAGCTCATTAAATGTGCGTTATCAGTCGTTATATGCCTCATAGATGTGGGTCAGTAGAGGCCTGCTACACCTTTCAACGTTGTAAAAGTGAAACAGAAACTTAAAAGCAACACATAAAACTGAACGAAACGTTACGTATTGAGCACAAACAGCTTGTTGAGGTTTAGCCAACAAAGCTACAACTTCTGAAGTTTTAGGCAACAAAAGCACTTAGTTAAGTTTAGGGGAAAAGATCATGTTTGCGTTAAAATAACTTGAAAAGTGAAACTTAAGGTTTATGAACACAAAGAAAACTACACATTGTCTGTATCATACAGGATGCAAACCTCAGTCTCCTGGGTGAAAGCCCTTATGTCCCATCCATTGCCCCCAACAAAAAAGTATAGAAGCAAAGAGACGAAACTCCAGTGTTTTGACAACAGCCGCTGGCGCCATTTTGGACTGAAAACGCTTACTATATTCATAATATTTTTATTGTTTCACAACAGGACATTTTGTTGGAGACATTAAATATGACAATATAATAGAACTAATGTTGTTTTACCTGTGTATGTCACTGTGTAGGTGGACGTTTTACTGGCGTCCGGTAGTCGCTTTCAGTCCAAAACGGTGGAGGCGTAGCTCTGCTGCTGTGTGCTGATGTTGCAATGGAACAATCAATTGACTTTCTCTTCTTGGCAATATACATACTTTGCCCCCGACCTCCACCCCATATGGAGTTGACTTCCGCTTTTGCTCCTGTCATAATTCCTAGAGGTCACTGTTGTCTGCTTTAATTCCTTCTTTCGGCGATCGCCTATGTGAATGGATGATAAAACCTACTAGTGTGTGTAGCAGGCCCCTTCTGACCCACATCTATGAGTCGTATAACCACTGATAACGCCCATTCATTGACTTGATAATTGGATATTGCTGTTCAATGTTGTGCAAGTAGCGAGCACGTTTTTACTGATCTGACGATTACAACCGCCATAAGCAATATAGGACTCGCCGACGTATTTGAACAACAATCATAAAATTATTTAGCTTGTTGGGAGTGGGAAATTGCGAAGACTTTTTTTTTTATGGCAAATGCAATATTGTTGCATTGTTCGAGACACAATCTACACTCTGAGGCGTGCGTGTACACAGATGCACGCATGCCTGCACACTCAATACGCTTTGATGCCAAACTGTGTTCACAGATAAGATTGAGAACGGAGGGAGGAGAGGAGAGAACAAAGCCAATACGCTTCTCTTATGTGCAGCAGACATAATAATACATTTCAGCACTATTACCCCACACGTTCATCCACACAGATATCTTCACAATAAAAGATAACATTTTGTTCTGCCATTTGCGCACGCCGTGGAGTCCTGAAGTGATATAGAGATAACCAACCCAACCATCCCATTCACAATGGTTTCTCGGTCTAGGGACTGGGAAACGGCAGACCACACTGTTCGCTCTCAGATGGATACTACGCCCGGAGCGCAAATGGACTGGGCTTGCTTATAATAAATTGGCGGAATTGGGTCGAGGACTTTAAGAGAGAATCATTATCCAATGTCAGGATGTGGTGTTCCACTACCATTCTCTCACTTTCCTCTTGTTCTGTCTGCCCATTAGCAGCTTAAAATGCCTTCCATATGTCTGTTTGTGTACGGCACGGCTGCTCTCTTAAAACTGTTCCCTATGTGGCGGGCTACAAACACAGCGTCCTGAGGAGTGTGGGCGGTAAAGCCATATGTTAGCGCTGACCCATCGCAGCAACCTGCTTTGATATCGGTGACCAGCTCCGAAACCAAGAAATACTACACCTTGGAACTTTTAAAACTTGACGCCTTCCCAGCTGCTTTCCTGTTCCCCGGATTTTTGATAGCTGCAAATAATTTTCATAATTATGTCCCCCCCTCTTCCTGACTCACCGTCTGCGAACGCTCTCATGTTTAAACAGGTGATTTCTTTTTTTCTTCCCCGCGACACCACCGAGGAAACAAGAGAGATAAAAGCGTGCCGTATTGACATCATTTTTCACATTATTGGATAAAAACGAACACGGACGTCTCTTTGATTCGATTTCAACAAATGTCATGTTTTATATGGCATTGTATTCCAGGCCTAACATGGAATAATCTGATTCTCCTTCCCTGGATAATGCCATTACACTGACAGATTTTCTCTCCTGGCTATTTCTCATGCATTTTCTCTTGGCATGGCGTCATCCAACCTCAACCCGTCGGTTTTTCTAAACCGAAGCGTCGAAGCACCTCCGGATTCCTCACCGCTTCCTTTCAAAATCGCATTAAAAACTTTCAGTGTGCGTGACTAATTATTTTCTCACCACCACATTTGGCCCCAGTAAAATAATTTCTCCTTTTTTTCCCACCTCAGCGTTCATCTGATATTCGTTTATGTGCTCTACACTTTCTGAGCCGGGGGGAACGTGTTGTTGCAGCCAAACCTGAAACATATGAGTCCAATTCACTTCACCCACGTGGAATACTATTATTTTTTTTAGGACTTGGAGGGCTTAGAGAAAGAACTTGTTATTGACGCTGAGTGAAATGTAATTGTGCTGTTATTGCAGCTGTCCGAGTGAGGAGGAAAGCAGCCGTTTCAACAATACAAGATGTTTCCAAGAAGACATTTATTGTTGACAGCCTTACCATCCAGCCATGTCTATTTTTAGACATTTAAATTAATTTTCATCAAGCTTTGTGCATCATTGTAAATATAGATTTTTTTTTTTAAATTAGGGGATTTCATGATTTTCTCCCTGAACGTTTTAAACAGTAACCATAGATGTCTTCATACACACAAAAAAATAAATATGTTTTATTTTGTGACAGCTATTGCAATTCTAATGTCTTAAATGAGATGTTGCGGAAATGACTAGTTTGCTAATATTGCAGATAAATGGCAGCTAGCAAGGTCTGCTACGTTAGCTTTGACTCTTAGTATCTAATATACATGAATTCAACAGTAATATGAAGTTATTTTTTTAAATGTAGTTCAAAATACACAATACTAAGCTGTATGGTAAGGACACATAATAAATACTTCAGAAGAAAAGGTGATCTTTAACTTTTTTTTTTTTTTTATCTTGAGGGTCACCTATGTGGGCGGCCCAACCATTAAGGTCATCGATGTGCTCACTTGCAAAGTTCTGTTTCCATGGAAATTATATTTATTTGAATTTGAAAAAAAACTTGGTATTTGTTCAGCGTCACTGTAAGGACTCAGAAGTCATATATAAATGATTTGTAAACAAAAAATATTTTTTTAATATGGTACATATAAAGTAATATGTATATGGAAAATTCCATTTGAAATTATTTTAATTGAACGAGCTCATTTGAAGTATTTTAAAGTTGTGGGACATAAAGAAAAATGGACCCATAAAATGCTCCATAAATTTTATTACGTAACATTATTTAGTGATTATTTTGATGTCAAGATATGGGTAATAACATATATATATATATATATATATATATATATATATATATTTATCAAGCATTGCTCTGCAAATTTGAATAAAAATCCCAAATTTCTTTGTTGGGACTTAAAAATGCCTGTAGTTGCAGAAACACCCACACACAGATTTCCCACTTAAGAAAATCTCTTCCCGAGGTGCCAACCACTGATTCTTTGACTGCTCCGTTCACTTTAAAAACTCAGTAAAACTGTGAAAATGATTGGTTATTTTTATGCACACAAACCATCAACACCCTCCACCTGCCTACCGCATTAGCGTCCGAGCCTTATGAAAAGTGACACTTTGGTCGAGCCACGCTCGCTACACCTCCTCAGCTCAGCCTCTGTTTAATTGGCTTGTCATGTTCTTTCATCAGCCAGCTCGTTAGCTGGTGTTGAGGGAGATGATATCTCCATGTCAACGCCTAGCCGACGATCAGACAACAAACACACATGCACACTTGGTACAGGTTAGTGGTGTGTAGTGGAGTCACACGCAGACCTGTGAAATGAAGCAGCGGCTGGTGATACTCGTCTATATTTGATGTCCTCAGCATACTAGTGGTGCTTAATGTGTTCAGAAATACACAGCAAAATATTACTATATTATATCAAATTTGATATGATATATTTAGCACTCTGATTCACAGAAAGAGTAGAGTAGAGTAGAGATGTACAAATGACACGCGAAAAGGCTAAAATGCATACTCATGACACGCGGAATGTCCTTGTAATGTCGTGGTATCTATATGCCTTCCCGTGAGACCGGGTTGTGGCATCAGAGACTTCACTAGAATGAGCTAACTAAATAAGTTTTATTCTTGATTATCTTTAAAAGACACACTAAAACAGACTTTAAACTTGCTATAGCCAAACAGCATTAAAGGAAAATGTCAACCCCCAAAATGATCATATATTGTAAATCAATTACTCACCACATGTTACCATGAATTTGTGTGGACAACTTTGTATTTCTCACATGCCTCCACGGAGAAAGAAGAATCCAAAAACGGAGAAAAGTCTTGATGAATTGAAGTAAATGGGCGGCTGCATTTACACTGATTCATAAACAGTGTACTCGCACGGGCTAGTAGCGTGCTTGCACGAGCGTGAGACTGTTTATGTGGAAGTGTTTTAAATAGTAAAGCTTTAGCAAAGAGGCATGTGTTTGGGAAGTAATGAGCATACGACTGGATAAATGAGACCTGGATACTGCAGGAGTTGTGTGAGATTTTGTAAATGAATGTTGCCTTATGGAGGCATGAGAGAAAAACAAAGTTGTCTTCAAGAATTCAAGGTATCACGTGGTGAGTAATTTATATACAGATGGACATTTTGGTGGTGAAGTATTCCCTTAAAGGTCCTCATTTTCAGGTTCATGTTTGTATTTTGGGTTTCTACTAGAACATGTTTACATGCTTTAATGTTCAAAAAACACTTTATTTTTTATCATACTGTCTCTCTGAATATACCTGTGTTCAAGCTCTGTCTGAAACGCTCCGTTTTAGAGCATTTCAACGGAATGGCAACGGAATTGCGTTTCCAGGAAACAGCTTGGGTCCAAGTTTACATCCTGTCAGCTGATGTCATTCACATACACCACAACAGGAAATAAACTGGGACACATTAAGAATGTTTACGTTTAAAACCGTGAAATGGTCTAAATATTGTAGATTTGTGACATCACAAATGGACAGAAATCCTAACAGCTTGTTTCAAACACACAGTTTCTGAATACGGTCTGCGTGTATTTCTCCATGGATTGAGTGTTTTGATACTTTCACAGTATTTATATATCACTTTAACCTGCTTTATGATATAAAAGACATGAAAATCTCACTTTTATATAATATGGAACCTTTAATGCTACACATAACCCACAATGCAACACTCTCATTCACTCTCTCAGAATGTTCGTACAAACTGTGCTGTCTGGCATTCTAGTAAACCAAGGATTTGTAATTCATATAAGTGTCCTATATTTTGATGAATTACACCTTTTTAAAAAGTATCGGGACGGTTTTCCTCCACCGGCACAGGTGCATTTTTTAGTGCTGCTGTCATCATGGAATCACACCTACTAACTACCTGTTCCCTGAGCGGAGCTCAACACACAGGAGGCATCACACTGACAAACCACCCGCTGTGCTGAGGGAAATATATTCTATCATCTAAGTGTGTGTGTGTCTTCATTATTTCCAGATTTGTGTCCAAAGACAGGAATGTCAACCATTTTGTCTTCATTTCTTTCTGTGTTACTGTGTCTTTTTAAACATGTGTGTCTCAACTCGTGTCATTTTTTTGGGATGTTACAGGTGAGCAACGGGACGGAGCTGCCGCCGAGCGGACGCCATTCGGTAACGGTTGACACTCAGGTCCAGAAACAGCAGCAAGAGGACAGAGATGGTGTCCAACAAGCACACAGACCGTACAGCTCCCTGCCACGGTGAGACCTCCTCTCTCTCCTCCTTTCTTTATTCCACCTTGCTCTGTCCTTCTCTCTCTTCTCCTTTCTCTATTCCACCTATCTGTCTCCGTCCTCCTCTCTCTCCTCCTTTCTTTATTCCACCTGTCTGTCTCCGTCCTCCTCTCTCTCCTCCTTTCTTTATTCCACCTGTCTGTCTCCGTCCTCCTCTCTCTCCTCCTTTCTTTATTCCACCTGTCTGTCTCCGTCCTCCTCTCTCTTCTCCTTTCTTTATTCCACCTGTTTGTCTCCGTCCTCCTCTCTCTCCTCCTTTCTTTATTCCACCTGTCTGTCTCCGTCCTCCTCTCTCTCCTCCTTTCTTTATTCCACCTGTCTGTCTCCGTCCTCCTCTCTCTCCTCCTTTCTTTATTCCACCTGTCTGTCTCCGTCCTCCTCTCTCTCCTCCTTTCTTTATTCCACCTATCTGTCTCCGTCCTCCTCTCTCTCCTCCTTTCTTTATTCCACCTGTCTGTCTCCGTCCTCCTCTCTCTCCTCCTTTCTTTATTCCACCTGTCTGTCTCCGTCCTCCTCTCTCTTCTCCTTTCTTTATTCCACCTGTTTGTCTCCGTCCTCCTCTCTCTCCTCCTTTCTTTATTCCACCTGTCTGTCTCCGTCCTCCTCTCTCTCCTCCTTTCTTTATTCCACCTGTCTGTCTCCGTCCTCCTCTCTCTCCTCCTTTCTTTATTCCACCTGTCTGTCTCCGTCCTCCTCTCTCTCCTCCTTTCTTTATTCCACCTATCTGTCTCCGTCCTCCTCTCTCTCCTCCTTTCTTTATTCCACCTGTCTGTCTCCGTCCTCCTCTCTCTCCTCCTTTCTTTATTCCACCTGTCTGTCTCCGTCCTCCTCTCTCTTCTCCTTTCTTTATTCCACCTGTTTGTCTCCGTCCTCCACTCGCTTCTCTTTTATTTATTCCACCTGTCTGTCTCCGTCCTCCTCTCTCTCCTCCTTTCTTTATTCCGTCTGTCTCCGTCCTCCTCTTTCTTCTCCTTTCTTTATTCTACCTTGCTCTGTCCTCCTCTCTCTTCTCCTTTCTTTATTCCGTCTGTCTCCGTCCTCTTGTCTTCTCCTTTCTTTATTCCGTCTGTCTCCGTCCTCCTCTCTCTCTCTTTCCCTCCCCTCTCTGTGACTTATCACGTCCTCCCTGCCCTTTCTCAACCTCTTCATTCCACTTTTTTCCCGATTACCATCCGTTTCCCTCATATTTGTGCCTTTCCCCTCTTTTTTCTCTACACTTTCTTTAACGTCTCTCTTTGGTTTACAAAGTCAATCACCACAAAGACACTTTCAACTCCCCCTCCAGACATTTAAATGATTGTTAGCGAAAACTCTTTGAATGAAATCATTTAATGTGATCGCTTGGAAATATCTGACTGATATTCACTTTCATTAAGTCAATGTTGACCCTGAAGAAGTGGTGACTTTGTCACAGGCATCAAACCCCCACCCCCCCACCCCCCCTCTCAAACACTTCCAGTACAATGAAGAACATCTTCGATATCATGTTTTTAAATGGACTTTTCTCTCCGTCTTACACAGCTTGAGTTCAGCGCGACAACCGCATGCTCTTCATCTCCTCCATCTTTCTGTTTCGATTCTTTTGCATATTTTTTCAAAGAGATGCCAATAAAGCTTACCATATCTTACATCTCGAGGCTTTCGGGGCGAGAGAGAGTTTAGTATCGGTATTTGCATTTCCTGCCTTCGCTCTGTATGTGTGTGTATCTGTGCCTCCACCAATCCTCTGAAGCTCCCTAATCGCACTTTAGTCAATGCAAATCGCAAAGCCAGCCACTTCTTGTGGAACATTTCCACAATTTATCTCTTACATCCCTTAAAAAGAAAGTCACCAAAGACACACATTCTATACTTTGACTGACATAAGGATTTAAAAGCTAGTCATAAAATAAACATCGTTTCCTCAAAATGTTGAAAACGAAGTTTGATTTATTTAACTTTTCTGCCGGGCCAGTTTAAACAAAGACGGAACACTCTCTAAGTGCATATATACAGTATGTGTGGTCTTTTAATTTTCATGGCCGGAGTAACTCTGCTCTCCTGTGATTTTAATCTCTCCCTGCACAAACAGCAATCATTTTCTTCATAGCCGCTCCTCTATTGCTACGCCGTCTCCGAGCAGTCACCGCCGGGTCGATTAAAAACATGTTCCTGTCTATGGCTATGGATTTTGCGGTCCATGTGGACGCATAATCAATGCGGCCTGTATAAGCCGGCAGACTGATCTGTGCATTCACTTCATAGGTGTTATCTGCTGGCATCTCATGTGATGTGACAGTTGCCTCCTCCACCCGCTCCACCTCCCTCCTCTCAGGAGGTTACTTCTCTTGGGAAAGTTGGTGTGGCCGGGGCCAGAAAGCCGAAGCGAGGATGGCCTTTGATACGCATTCCTCTCATAATCTCATCGAGTCTTTTTAAGCGGAGAGTCGCATGAGCTCAGGCTTGACGTTTGACCCCCTGGCTAAGGCTTTTTCAGAGCTCGTGTCTCCGCGCAGCTCCTCATTAAAGAGCTAAGATTAATATCCACGATTCCCCTTCTAACGCCAACCGCCTCTCTCTTGGAACCCCTTCACCCTGTCCTCCTCCTCCTCCTCCAAAACATGAAGCCAAAAGGGGGACATTCCCTCACAGAAAAAACCCTCCTTCCCAAAGAGGTTCCAGAAGAAGCCGTAGTAGCCGGTTATCTGATGACGGCCAGGCTTAGCTGGCTGTCTGGGATGTGAGGATTGGAAGAGCACTAATGAAGGCTTGTTGTCGGAGCAGGATTAGCGGTGACAGGCGGTGGAGGGGCGAGAGAGGGGCCGGGAGAGGAACGAGTGTGTTAGTAGGAAAGAGAGACCGCTGATTAGCCTGAAAGAGCTCACACACACACACACACACTCACACACACACACACACATGAATGCGGTCAAGATAAGGTTCTTAAATGTGAACCGCCAGTAGCTCTTCCATCTACCCAACGCAGCTCCAAAACAACATAGTTCCACCCTATAAAGAAAACATTATTCCAGGTTTGCAGACAATTTATTTGTACGTTTGTTCCGCTGCCCATTGCATTTTTTTTTCCGCCTAATCATTTTGTGTCTGTGCATGTGTATGTGCGCTTTCTCCTCCTCCTCATAAACTCTGATTCTTCCCAGCTGTTTTAAAGAAACACGGCCGGCCACAAATGTTTCAGCGAAGCCAACTTCCTGGCTTTGTTTGTTATGTTCTGTCATTCTAAATTTACCCCCGCTCTCTGGCATGATGTATTTTCCCATCCCCTCCCTCTGTAGATGTAACTAATCTACTTTGTGACATATTCTGGCACAGGAGTAGAGGTGATAAGAGAGCCGACTCCCCTGACGCATCAATCACGATTACATTCCTGTGGAACAATGCCATCGTCTCCGTTCTCTTCTCAGACTTTCCCCCTCCTAAATCTCCATTTTTCTACTTAACAAACCTAAAAGGTCATTCTGGAGACGTAGATCGCAGGGTCCTCGTGCAACAGGCGTCCCCGGGTTTCTCCCTTGCGAGCGCCGCTGGCTGCTCCGCGAGCCAAGCCGGGGTGTAAATGCATGGCGGCTCGCCCAGACAGCGAAACCCAGATACAGAGCATGTGGCGGGGCTCTCTCTGCAGTCTGTCCCTACATCTGCCCCTCCGCCAATTACCCTCATACTTACACATGCTCTACATGCACGCACACGCATACACGGAGCGGAACAAGATAATGTGTTTGTGCCGCACATGTACGGTACATAAATGCATGCACATTTGTCCGCGCATGCATAAATGTAGACCTATACGCTCACAGAGGCTCAGATACTGACATTACAGGGCTGTGTGCTTCAGCTCTTCGCCTCCCTGAACAGAGCCGGTCTTGACCAATTTGGTGCACGATGCAAGATTCTAGCTGGTGCCCCTCCACTTTTTTGGCATTTTGACAATTTTGTTGTGCACTCGCAAAGCGCACCCTGCCAGGAAGTTCTTAAACAGTGTAAATAAATCTGATAAGAATGCAGCAGTAATAGTAACACATTGAAAAAACAAGGTAAACTGATATACATCTTTTAAATGAAATAGTCTTATTTGAATAGGCCAAAAATGAAACTGCAGCCTGAACAATAGTGAAAGTGAAAAATAGAACCATAGGCTATATTTCAGTTAGACTCTGCTTGTCTCATTGATCACAAAGATCTCAAAATTGGAATTATTCTCCTCCTCAGTTCTTGTTCACTTGTCCATAATTTTATCCCTCTGAAAATGATGGTGGATCATCTGACTGGCATTAACATTACATTTGAAGGCCATTGCGGGTTCCAGTTTTTAAGATAGTGAACATACAGTGGTATCATATGAATCTTGAGATTGCGATGAATCCGTTGATACCAAACATGTCATGCTAGCTTACTGGGATAGGGGCTAAATATCGCTCCACAAAGGCACTTTTTTTTAGATTACCTGTCTCATGCACTACTGTCAGGATATAGTGACTGTTTTATAAAAATAACTTTTTTAAATCATATTTGCTTCAATTCTACCCACTGCTGCTTTAACTGGCAGGAAAGAAGAAAATTCAGTCATATACAGTATATCCCACAAAATCAATTCCCATGCAATCCACATAATTGTGAACCAGGATGTATTAAGAGTGACAAACACAGCATGGGGGGGGGGGGTCAGGGTGGACTTTAGCCCAGGAGACCGGTGTTTGTGTCCTGTGTGAAACCAGAAGTCAACATTGATTCATTTGTCACGTAACTCCTGTACTTAAGTTACACCACACCGAACCGTTATGAGAATACGTTGCTCTGTTGTGCCCTACTGGCACTGGGTCCCTGTCTCCCTCTGCAGGCTTGTGTGCCGTGAACTCAAAAGCCTTTTAAGCGCTCGGCGGGTCAGCGAGGTGTGAATGGGATTCCTCTTAGCACCCCTGACTCAAAAGACACTGTCACAGGTCTTCCGTCGCCGGGCGGCCTTAATGGATCCTAATAATGGAGGAGCAAACTCGACACTTTAGCCAAAGACCTGGCAGTTCCCCATGACAGCTTTCCGGGGGCCAATTTCCGGAAAGGGGAGCATGTATGTCGTATGGGCGTTTTGTATGAGAGATAATACGCGTGCATCTCGGGCTGTCCTGTCACTGTAGGGGCTGGCAGGCAGACTGAAGATGAGTAGAAGGCGGATAACGCCGCGAGGCCTGCCATTACTCTGTCTGTGCTGTAAGAGCACCCGTCTGCGTCTCCAAAAAAAAAAAAAAAATAGTTAAATGGATGAAAGCGGCCATTTTTCTCAGGGAGGTTTTAACATTTGTGTTTGTTTACAATGTGGAACTAATAGCGCCATGGGCGTTCCAGGCTTCCCCTGTTTGTTTCCTGTCTCTTTCATGTCTTCATGTCTCAGGATTCAGTGTAATCACGCAGCAGACTATAACAGATCCCTCTTTGCTCCGCTCATGTTGCTTTCACTATTTTAACTCGACGCCGCCACCCGCATCTCCCCTTTTTAATCGCACAAAACGTGAAAATGGCCACATTCTGTGCTGAAGTGCAGTTTCTTTTGAATTGCCCTTCAATAGCGCTGACCCAGGGGCGGGAAAATAAAGCAATCTTTTCTGAGCTCTCCTCCTCTGGTCCCTTTTAGATTCTGTTTAAGGCGACTCACTCAACGGCAACGATTGACCTCTTTACCTGTCTCTCCGTGTGTTTATAGGCAACCTCGTAAGACCCCCAGCACGGCGTCCCAGGAGTCGTGGGACAAGGTGTACGCGCCAGCAGAGGGATTCCAGACATCCAAGGAGAACCCTCGCTACTCCGGCGGCCAGGGGTCGCGTAACGGCTACCTGGGAACGTCCAACTTCAACGCCCGAGTCCTCTTAGAGACCCAGGAGCTGCTGAGGCAGGAGCAGAGGCGAAGAGAGCAGGAGGCCAACAAGGCCAGGCCTCCTCCTCCTCTTCCTCCGGCGCAGGAAGCCCCGATCACCTACGACCACAGCAGAGACCACCCCCAGGCCCCGGGCTCTGCTCCGGCTCTGCAGGCCGCACTTCAGACCAAGGGCCCCTACAGACAGGACGTACCGCCGTCGCCTTCTCAGCTCGCCAAGCTCAGCAGGCTTCAGGGTTCGGAGAAAGGGAGGCTCTTTTACTCCTAACGACTAGAAGATGGAACTTCTGGGAGATTCTAACAGGGGAAAAAAATACAAAGAGGGAAAAGTGTGTTTTATAAAATGCTGAGATACAAAGATTTTTATAAGACTCTTGATAGAAAATGTTAATATTTAAAAAAAAAAAGAAAGATTTTTTTTAATGATATGAACCATTATCGTCTATCGTCATCAAATACAAATGATTAATTTTACTGCCCAGAATCGTGATCATCTAACTACGTGTACAAGTGCCTTCTACTCCATCTTTTTTGTAAGCATCGGCCTCATTTATTTGGGCTCATGATCTGCAGCTTTGACCCATCCATGTGATCCATCCGGTCAAGCAGACATCACAGCAGAAGGCGATCGGTTCGGGCCATCACCGTCTGCATCGCCACATCTGACAGCAGCGCATCCTAAACATAATAACCCCCGAGCACAAGGCATGTTTTCGTACCACTCGGGTGGAGAGTCGATACCACGCTTGTGTGGCCGAGACTTATTTTTGCTGTTCGTGGGGACTTTGTTGAACTATGTGAGTGCGTAGCGCGTGTTTGTGTGTGTGTGTGTGTGTGTGTGTGTGTGTGTGTGTGTGTGTGTGTGTGTGTGTGTGTGTGTGTGTGTGTGTTGTTAGCGCCGGCAGGAGGCGGCGTGTGGTGACAAAGTGTGGAGGTTAAGCAGCGTGTGTGAACTGTGGAGTCAGAGCTTTGGGGTTTTTGGGCATGACCGCTCACCCCCCTCTCAGTTCAGGGAAATGTGCCCTTTGGTTTCAGATACTTAACCCAGAGTGTGTATCCTTCCTTCCAAACCCCCTCTTGTATTCAATATGATAATCCGGAATTTCTCTGCTGGCTGCTTTATCTCCGTTTCTTCTCTTCACATCGTCGCCCTCCACCATACGACACTCTCGGTGGAGGAAAACAGCTTTTGATCTTCTTCATCCCGACCCTGTCCCACCCCCACTCACAGGGAATCCAGCGGCATAAACGGGGTCGGATCTGGGTTATTAATTAATGTACCTCATTAAATATGAATGGGCCCCTTTTGTGCGCATGTTGTCATGTATGGCGAGAAGGAAGAAGCGGCGACCTCGCCAGAGCGGCTCTGGCCCCCGTCCTCGCCTCGGCTGTAACCGAACCCCGCCGGCCCCCGAGGTGTCTGAGTTGTTCCTCTCTGAATATTTCATCAGGGCGGTTACACGGGAAACCACATCGGCTGTGCAGTCGGTGGCCTCGGTGTGGGACCGCCTATCCATCGGGCCGATACAATGGAGCTGATTTTGTTTTCCTTCCATGATTATGTCCATTGGTAGAAAAGCACTCGGGAGCCTTTCTGTCGTTCAATCAATAATTAGTGGTGCATTTTCAGTGTGTGAGAGAGTGTGTGTGTACGACACTGTGTTTGTGTGTGTGTGTTTGTATTTTCATCCCTGTAAGAACAAGCTTTAGTTGTCAGATTGAGGACATTATTTGCAATGTGAGGCTGTTTCTTCTTGAAGGGCAAAGCTGAGGATTAATTTCCTGTTAAAATTAGGTTTTAGTTTAGGTTAAGTATTTTTTTCTTTTTAATCAAAAATACTCTTATTGATTAACCGGTACTTGTTGTTTATTTTATTTGATCAGATTCTAGGGGTCATTCTCCCCTTCAGTTCATTTACATGCACTCAAGAAACCAGCTTACGCAGCTAACTGAAGAACACGGTTGCTGTAGTAACCTGGTTCGCTGGAAATCTGCATATACATGCAGCAGGTCAGTAATCTGATTCCTCCCCTACACCCGGCTTTTTCTTAAAGCATTACCAAACTGTTGTAGAAATTAGGGCTGTCAAAGTTAACGCGATAATAACGCCACTAATTTCTTAGATTTTTATGTTGTAGCGGGCTCAGTTTTAAAGCGTATGAGCATTGTATGAGACCAAAAAAACCGAATGAATCCATCGGTACCAACCATGTCATACTAGTTTGTCGCAATGGAGGTTAAATAACGCTCCAAACTTACGCTAAATTTTGGCAAGGAAAAACTGGCATGTCCATTTTCAAAGGGGTCCCTTGACCTCTGACCTCCAGATATGTGAATGTAAATGGGTTCTATGGGTACCCACGAGTCTCCCCTTTACAGACATGCCCACTTTATGATAATCACATGCAGTTTGGGGCAAGTCATAGTCAAGTCAGCACACTGACACACTGACAGCTGTTGTTGCCTGTTGGGCTGCAGTTTGCCAAGTTATGATTTGAGCATATTTTTGTTATACTGGACAATATCTGTCATTGTTTTGTGTTGTTAATTGTTTTCCAATAATAAATATATACATACATTTGCATAAAGCAGCATATTTGCCCACTCCCATGTTGATAAGAGTATTAAATACTTGACAAATCTCCCTTTAAGGTTCATTTTGAACGGATGTGTGATTAATTTGCAATTAATCGCGATTAACTAAGAACAATCATGCGATTAATGACGATTAAATATTGTATTCTATAATTTTTATTTCGATTGACAGCCCTAGTAGTAATACAATATGCTGCTTTGTGATGAATGCGATTACATTTTACGAACTGTTAAATGTTTAGCGATAGAAACCCTGTTATTTAGACTTCAAGAGGCAACTTTGTGTCAGTTGGGATGGTATTATTTTGAATATGGGAATGCATACACGTAATGATCTTTCCCGGCAACACTTTCCAATGATGAAAGTCTTTGTCATGCAAATGCTCACATGTAAAACCTGTTTGCACGTATACATGGCCAAGAAATCTGTCTCTTCCAGGAGAACTCTGGCTGGGGAAATCAGGTTTCTGTAATCCCTCCATCCCGATTATGGAAATGGTTAACACGATGTTTCTGAAATCACTGGAACAATCTAACTGTTGCCTGGTTTCTTACAGGAAGTGCATTTAAACGCACTACTTTGGAAGTTACAAACGCACTCATATGTCCCGTTAATTAACATTTTAATTAAATGTGTGCATCTAAACCTATTATATCCAGAGCCTTGGGGTTAGGATTAAGACCAGAATTAGGATAACGTTCATGCTTTCTATTAGGCATGCGATGGTTAAGAGGAGGATCTATAGAAATGATTACGGTGGAGGGTCTGTGGGCCTCACAAGTACGTGAATCGATTAGTGTTCTCACATATAAAAAGGGTATGTAAAATACAGTAGTATGTTTGTTTGTCTACCAATGTTCCAGTGTGTGTGTGTGTGTGTGTGTGTGTATGCGTGTGTAGGTGGACGTGTGTTTAAGTGTCTGTGAACGCTGCCAGTTACTGGATGCTCCAATATGTCTATGAATATGTCTTGGCAGCCATATGAACCACTTGGCTGCTGAGTGGGAGAAGAGCAGAGGAGTGGGAGGGAGAGAAGATGGGAGGTCTGACCTTGCAGATGATTCAGTCAATGGAGTAATCACAACTATTCCTCTGAGTGTACAGTACAAACAGGAGGTTACCAACAAGGCTGCGCTCACTTTCGCTGCCTCTTCTTCATTTATCTCCTTCATCTGTCAGTTCTACACGTCTGTTTGTTCGTTCTTCCGGGGCAGAATTAGACTTGTTTGTATGGGGTGTATGTGTGTGAGGGGGGGTCCAACTCTGACACGTTTTAACTGATGTTCCCATGTTTATTGTGTCTCCATCATGAACTGAGGGGGTTCAAGTGCCTGCAATATCAAACACATTTTTTTTTCCTCCTCATATGCAAATTTGATAATATCCCATAATGCACGTTTATTATTTCTGTTGTGTAATTAATGTTTGTGCGGCGCCTCCGTGACACATGGATTCTTCCCATAAAGCTATTGTTTTGGGGGATTTATTTTTTTTTTTATCCTGGGAGAAATGAGAAATATATTGTTATTGTTGCATTGTGTTTTATGACCATCCCTCATTGTATTTTATTATCCACAATATGGTACTATGGTAGTAAAAAAAATGACTAATATGTAAGCACAGTGCAATTTTCCTTTTTTATGACAAGTGTGTCATTAAGAACGGTTGCTGCCATTCTCTGTACATACAATATAAACTTTTTTTTCAGTGAATAAATTGAGGGTGGATTCAAATTCTTGTAACAGTAATTTCCCTTGATTGTGCTGCTTTAGCATTCAGTAATGGTTTCTCTACTTGGGACACACCAGTGAAATAAGATGCATAATTAAAGGCATGTAATGAATATCTTATTTTTTTGCTGCTACCAGACTGCAGTTTTTTAAGATATGATATTACGGATTTAAGAATTAAAAATGAAAGTTTGTTGATTTTTTTTGTTTCCATTATAATTATAGATTTGGCTTGTGTCTTTCAGATGTATTGTATGTATGTAGTTCAACTAAGAAGATTTATTAGTCTTATTAGTAGGGCTGTCAATCAAATCAAATATTTAATCGCACTATATATATATATATGTATATATATATATATATATACATATATATATATATATAAATATATATTATTGTAAATCAATTAACAACGGAAAACAATGACAAATATTGTCCAGAAACCCTCACAGGTACTGCATTTAGCAATAAAACAATATGTTAAAATCATAACATGGCAAACTGCAGCCCAAAAGGCAACAACAGCTGTCAGTGTGTCAGTGTGCTGACTTGACTATGACTTGCCTCAAACTGCATGTGATTATCATAAAGTGGACATGTCTGTAAAGGGGAGACTCGTGGGTACCCATAGAACCCATTTTCATTCACATATCTTGAGGTCAGAGGTCAAGGGTCCCCTTTGAAAATGGCCATGCCAGTTTTTCCTTGCCAAAATAGCGCAAGTTTAGTGCATTATATAGCCTCATCTGCAACAAGCTAGTATGACATGGTTGGTACCAATAGATTCCTTTGGTTTTCTATTTTCATATGATGCCATTATCTTCACTCTTGATTTAAAACTGAGCCCGCTATAGCATAAAAAAAGCAAGTTGTGTTAATGCATTAAAGAAATTAGTGGAGTTAAAAAAAATTTGCTTTATTATTACGCTTTATTATCACGTTAACTTTGACAGCCCTACTTATTAGTCACCTGGTTGCCAGATCCTTCCTCATGCCTTTAACAGCTAAAAATAAAACAAGTTTAAAAAAAAAAAAAAAAAAAAGCAGGTCCTTCCTCTCATAACTGGAGGAATGTTGAAACAAGTTCTGCAATATCCATCCATCTTCAACCGCTTATCCGGGATCGGGTCGCGGGGGCAACAGCTCTGCAATAGCTACAGCTATACATTGGCACTGGCTCAAAATGTGGCTCCCACATTTGTTGAAGTGGCGGTGAAAAAGTATGATAAAAACACATCCTCCCCGTCTCTCCATCTCTTTAATCTCCATTCCTAGGATAGGTCAATGAAACGGCTGGCTGGGAGGTTTTGCATTAAGCTGGCTGAACTTCTAATAACATCCTGTGATGTCTCCTATGGTGATAAAGACAATAGTCAAATTTATGATGTTCAACTCTGGGGGGAAAGGCAGGTTTTAGAATTTGGCCCCGCATCACAGAGCTCCTGCCAAATCTGTCTCCTTTGAAAGAATCGGTCTGGTCAGAGTTGAAATATACTAGAAAGCACATGCATCCGGGATAAAGACATCCACTCGTCTATATATCACCTTTGGGGATAAGGGTAAAATTAAGGTGAAGAGGGAGAGGAGACCAAAGTGTGAAAATTTGCCCAGACTGTGAGACGACAGAGAGAAAGCTTTAACCCTGAATAACACCTTGGGGGAGAGTTTAAAAAGCACCGTCTCTGAAATAACTCCATTTGAACATCCCTGTCGAGCCACAGTCCATTTCCTTCAATATTACTTTTGATTGAGTGTCAATAGAGCAACTGTAGAGAAATGATCCTGGGTTAGGTCCAGTCTACCTTTACGGTCTTTTTAGAAGCCCCGAGCAGCGTTTTAGCTTTCACCTTGGTCACATGCAAAGAGCTTTTATAGACAGATTTCATGTAGCACGAGACAAAGGGTGTTAGCTTTTACCACTTTTATTTGCTATCGCAAATGAGCCCCTTGCTGTTTTGATTTGTACATATTGGTATATCTATAGGATTTTAGTGTATGAAATAGCTCGTATTATTTCATTATATGCAGATGATATCCCTCCGTTCTTTGCAAACTTCGTCAGTGCCAGTTTTGTGTAGTATATTAGAAGAATATTCTTGTTTCTCAAACTATAAAGTTAACTTATCAAAGAGTATAATGCCATTAACCCTTTCAGTCCCATGCTAAAAACTGCCTTTTTTATACTACAAACATGTATCAGCCTCTCAAAGTGTCTCATTAGATTCAGATATGGATTTACTGCACACTTGCTTTTTCAACACAGGAGTGTTTTAAAATGGACATTTACTTGGTGTGAATAGTTGCATTCAAGATTTATGATGGATTATATGTAAGGGATAATGTACAACAAGTCGGTCATTGTGGTGAAATAAACCCCGATGCCAAGGGGTTTATTTCACAACAATGACCTGCTAGCTGTACATTACCCCATTTATTAAACAGCTTCTTACTGAAGAAATCAATAATTTGACATTGAAATGGTCCGCCAGAGTCCGACATCAGAACTGCGCCCATAGCAACGGTCTATTATACATAGCAGCGGTCTGCTATAAAGAAATAACAGACCGTAGAACCCCGTGATTGACCAATCAGAATTGAGTATTCAGCAAAGTCATGTAATAAATAAATGTCGAATTTAGGTTTGCCTAGAAACAAATGTTACAAAATGCTTTTTTTCATAATTCTGAAGTTGTCAAATATGATAGCTTGTTACAGAAGATTAATCCAACTAATCAGTGAAATCTCTGAGGTTTTTGAGGGAACCATGCAGGAATTATGGCTTACAACGGCCTCATACAAATAAATATAACATAGGTTGGAAAAAATGTATAAAGTAAAACTACAAAGATTTACTCAAAGTAGTTTTTACTCAGGCAAACCATGTCACTAATCCTACTGACTTCATAGGGGTCAATGGTCAACTCATGGAATGTGAAGTATTTACAAAAGCATCATGGGCAATAAATAAGTGACAACTAACTCTTTACAGCCTCTCCACCACATTATTTAGGATGGGACACAACCAAACGTTGATGCTTACATGCTGATTGGATTGACATAATAACTCACAAGGAGGAGTTACATGCTAGCATGATAGCTCATTTTGCTTGTAAGGACCTGGGCTATTGATATGCTGATTGACAGTGAGATGGACCAATCGGTTCGTGTGCAAGCCTCCCTTAAACGGTGGATGGGACGCTGGCATTCCTCTGGGATGATAGGGTTTTATAGCGCACAGACAATATGGTCCTCTCCTGGTTTAGGAATACCTTTTACAGACGCCATATGGTACGGAGAAACGTTAGCTTTTATAGACAATAAAATGTTCATTATGTCGCTATATTTCTGTAGTGATTTGTGGAAATGTCTAGAAGGGATATAGTACAGTAACGTCATCCCTACAAGGCCGACATCACAGACATAAATCCAGTGGACATATCCACGGAGGTGATGTAAAGCCATCAAAACACAAAAGGTCTCATCCTCGCAGGATACTCAACGCAGCATGTAACCTCGTGGGCTGTATCAGTTTGCACCCTTAACACTTTGAGGCCTGAGGGAACCGTAAAGCTGTCTTTCGCCCCGCTCTGTCCAATCATTACTCACAGAAAGAGCTCTGCTGAGTCTTTTAACATCCCCCTTTTTGCATTCCCGCCATCATAATACTCCATAATGAAAGCCTTTTTCTGCAGTGATCAACAGCAGAGTCTGTCAGTTTGATTTCATTACTCCACTTTGTCCTCTTGACTCCTGCAGGCCAGACCAGTAGACCCCCAAGTGCAAGTGTGTTGATATGAGAAGCAGATGGGCTTCGTGTGAACCGCCGCTAGATAAAAGCGCTAGTGTCTAGGGGATTTGGGAGATCTTTTCGGCCTGGTGAGTCGGAGTCACCTGTTTTGGGTTGAAGAACCTGCTTCTTCCTTCTGATCCTAGATCTGCTGCCCCAGTGGGATTTCAAAAGCGGAAGCCGACGTATTTGGAAAAATCATAAATCTCGGCAGATGCACGAGAAAATGCCAGTTGTGGGAGGCTGACGTGAACACACGCACACATACCTGGAGGTTCATCCCTAAAGCTTTGGGCAACATCTGGCGAGTGCGTGTATCAGAGGAGAGGCTGGTCTCTGTAATGTGTGGGTAGAGGAGGGAGGAGGGCTAATGCCTTTCACTCTCTAGACCGTGGAGTGGGCTTTGTGTCTGTGTGTGTGTGTGTGTGTGTGTGTGTGTGTGTTAGAAACAGAGAGTGTCAGAGTTGAACTGGCTCCCTGAAAAGATGACCAGATGAGGAACAGAGTACTGTGTTTACCAGAATGGCCTCTCATATCAGCTGGAATCCAAGCATTTGTACAGCAAGATATTATGTGGAATTGGAGGAAAAATGTTTTTGGCAATAAGCCGACCGGTTGACCTTTAATAGCAGTCAGGGATGTGGCTGGCGTCAGCTGAAGCCACCACAACTGAGCTTACTGAACTTTAAAGACTGACATTAATCTGAGGGACTTGAATTCATAGCATATGGGTGCATATTTGTCATTTTTCTTGAATCTCTCATACTTTACAATATGGAAGAAATTATTTACGTCAAATGTATTCAAGCTGTGTGATTGTAGTGTCTTAAGAAGAAAGACGGTATACACCGCAAAGAGAGTGATTCAGAACAGTCATACCATCTTATACGTAAATAATGTCTTTAAGTACCATTTGTGTTAGATTATTTCTTGATTTTGTCCAAGTTAAATGTTTTTTTTTAATTATACCATTTATTGTTTCCTTAAAAAAAATAGCTAACAACCTAAACCATTACACATAAAGTAATATCCACAATAACAGATAGTAACTGTAAATTGTAAAATTAAAATAAAAACATTCAAAAACAAAGGAGGATAAAAATAAAAATAAAAATAAAAATAAAAATAAAAATAAATAATAATAATAATAATAATAATAATAATAATAATAAAAAAAAGTTAATTAATAAAATAAATACCAAAACACCAGATTCCCCGCAGCTACTTACAGTATATCCCTTTTGTTATTGGTTATATAGTGAGGTTTATAGTAGATATATATATACTGTATATATATATATATATATATATATTGTATATAGCTGACCAGAAAGAAGCCTTCAAAATGGGATTGTATGGTCATCACTTTGATTTCCTAAACATCTTTTAGGAGAAAACTGGATGAGTTTGCTTATTTCAATAATCAGACTAATCTTAAAAACAGCAGAGACAAAAATCAACAATGCAAGTATATATTTTTCATTTTTTATCATTTTGTAGAATTGATTTAAGATAAAGTTTCCCATGCAAAGAATTACATTCTAAGTCAGTGGTATATACAGTATATTTAGGTTTAAAATCTAGTTGGACTTAAGGCAGATCCATTGGTATAAAGAAAATGACACTTGTATGTTTTGTTGGGCAAAATCCGATCCAGGTGAAATTCATCCCCATCAGGTAGAGAGAATATTTTATTTAATTTGGCTGAATTAAGCAGCAGTTATTGTAGTTTTAAGAAACTTCCTGTTGAATTTCTGAAATTGCATCCCTTATTAAGTCTTTTCTACTGTACCAGTTGTAAGGTCAGATTGCGTTATGGCTTCATTTTTTACTAGGTCCAAGAATCAAGACATTTATGCTTATTCCAATGGCAGATTTTACATTTAATACCAGCATAATTCTGCAGATTACAGAATATTTAACTATTTTGAAAGGACTGGTGTACCACCAGGTCACCCAACTAAGACAATCACTGATCTGTGTGGCTGTTTCGCACATGTTACCCATCAACTGGAAGGTCATACTGTAATAGCTCACCATCTGATATACCACAATATCACTGACCCTAGAAATTAGGTCCCCCTTGGCCCCAAATAGGTCCCAACCAGGCTAGAGTAGTCCCCCCCCAACAGGCCTCTTCTTCCTGCGCCGATCTAACCTGAGGCCCTTTCCCATCCTGCCACCCATGGAGCGTCACACGCTGCCTGGGACCGGCTCAGCCCTGGAGGCGACAACCGGGAGGAGAGGACTTCCTCACAAAGGAGAAACAATCAAGATAACGAGCCGACACATGTGCTGTGAGTCACCGCACTTGTGAAAGCTCCGGCTTGATGTTTTACTTGAACATTTTATTCACACTCCAGTGGGATTTGAGGTCGCCATGAAACCTGGACATGAAACGGTCTTTTGGGGTTTCTGCTTAAGTTGTGATGCAACTTCATTACACTGAAGAACATTTTTATTACACGCTGTCTCCTCTGAAGCCTGTTTGTATCGTAAGCAGCTCGACTCTGGTGTAACGGAGGCCTGTAAAAGCTGGCGCTGGTATTTGTTCTTGCTTGTATGACGTGCTGTTGCTGTGCAGTTAAGGACGTCACAGACAAGCAGGCTACATAAATGTGGAAACAGAAGCTTTTGGGCAACTATCCCTGGTGGGCTGCACTGAAGTTAATGGGACCTGCCATATAGACCCTTTTTGTATCAACGTCATGATTACGTCACGGTGTTAGCTGGAGGCAAAACACATTACATATCCAGAATGTCATCTTGCTGTGTTGTTGGGAGCCAGAATCCAGATATCACAGACATTTGAGATGACAAACTGATTCGAGGCTTTAGTGAGCTACAATATCGGAGAAACGTTTAAGAGATGGAGAGAAAATGTTGCAAATAAAAATGTTGCTTCGTCGATATTGTACGACACTTACGAAAGACTTTACTGCAGAATAGTTAACTATAGGTATCCAAAGATTTATACAGCGCTGCCGTTGGCCAACAGCCCGCTGGTCAGACGGCTGGCTACTTAGCCAGCTTGGCTTGCTAATTCCGCCGTGCTGTCGCCGTGCTGTCATGCAACACAGTAAAATGATAGACAACAAACTAACGTTAGCCAGCTGTCTACTTCTCCCAAAGTAGTCTGTCAGTGGCATAGGGGTCGGCTAATCTGAAATTGCTAAATGTTCAAAAGACGAGCTAACAATACTTGCTAGCCAGCGTTGACTAACGTGTTCAGAGAATTTTTCTGCCTCCACTTAAAGCTCCGCCCGCAAAATACGTCATCTTCTTTCCTAACAGAAAAGAGGTCTATTGCACACTCACACATACAAGCTCACACCATGGATGTATTAAGAGAACTGGATACAGCGTTGGAGGCGGGGCCCCGGTCATTCCTATGAGAGTTGCTCATTGGCGCGTGAAGCCTAAATGGCTCGACTTCTGTCTGAAAAAGTACCCGGATCTTGGCGGATCTTGGGCACATGGAACATGTGCAGTAGCGTCCGCTCGGTCACATCCAATCCAATCCAAATTTATTTATAAAGGACATTTAAAAAGTGCTGTACAATTATACATAAAACATAAAAAACAATACAACAAAACACTAAGACCAACTTAAAACCAACAGGACAATAGTGACTCGGTCACGGGGTCAAAGTCGTCCCTTGCTCACATGAACGTAGCGTAGACGAGTTTACCGCGCGTTCATGGGCTTGCTCGCTCGCAGCTAGCTGGTAGCTAGCAGTCTGGTAGAATGGTACTACTGCTGTAGTAGCCTAGCCTAGTAACCACAGCAGCTAGTGTTTGTTTCGGAGACAGCGGCGCTGCGATGGTAATTTAATAATCAATCGTTAGGTTGTTTGGGAATGGAGATGTTAATTAATGTACCTTACATTAACGGAATGCATGAATACATTCACGGTACAGGCTTTACAGCATGCAGCCCATAGGTGTATTATAAGACAATAAAAGTGATGAATTACAGACCAATATATCCTTATTGCAGCCGCATACAGCTAGCAGGAAGCTGGCAGGCAGAACCCGGATATGTCACATGAGCGCGCAGGGCGGCGCGGTCTCGTGGGTCTGATGCGTGTCCATTATGCCAAGGAAAATAACTCTGGATTCAGTTATTAGTTCATTTTACAACCTTTAAAACTGAATTTTTTAAATGTGGGCTATTTAGGTGTTCGTACTGGGAAGTTGATTCACCTGAAAAAAAATTATCCTCTGAGTTACAGACGTCTCTTTCCCAATGGAAGTCTATAGGAAAGGGCGCCTGGGTTAGCTCAGTTGGTAGAGCGGGCGTCCATGTATTGGCTTGGCGTCCATGTATTGGCTTGGTCCTGACCGCGGCGGCCCGGGTTCGAATCCGGCCTGTGGCCCTTTCCGCATCCACTCTCTCTCTCCCCCCTTTCACGACTCTATCCACTGTCCTGTCATAAAAATGGAAAATGCCCCCCAAAAAATAACTTTAAAAAAAAAAAGGAAGTCTATAGGAAAAAGTATTTTTGGGCCCAGTGCATCACATGACTGACACATAAGTTGCAGTACCGCCGTTTGGCCTCTACGAAAGTCAGAATCGACGACAGGCGCCCTTCCTGGGGGCTTGACTCACACCCAGTATGGGGAACATTCAGGACCCTTTTACTGAAGTAAAGTCGCCCATCAAAGAGCCCGATTGAAAACAGAAGGTGTTCTGAGGGCCGTTTCATTGGCGACACATGTGGAAAGAAAACGTCAGGAATGACAGTTTCTTCTCAAACAGAGGCAGCCTTTGATTCTTCTAAAAGTGTCTATGAGGCCTGCGCGAGTCATCTCCTCGTGCACACAATGCTATTCACCTCCGTTACTTTGTGCAAGTCATGAGAGAGTCAGCACAAGTTCACCGCCGAGACAAGCCGATCGTTTATAGCTGCACTTTTACTCCCAGCATGCTGGCAAAGCAAGTAAATAATGAAATAATATCAACACAATTTCACCTCGTTTTCATGTGTGGACAAGGAATTACACGTACTTGACCAGCTTTGAAATGGTAATGCATTGTTTGAAGTATGCTGGTAAACAAAGTAGCAACAACAAATGCAAATATGCGCCGCTGTTTTGATCTCGTAATAATCTCTTCCCCCAAATTCAGGCTGTGTTTTCAACATCAAATAAATGAATTATTCCACTGAACATGTACTCGAGCGATAGCATCTATAATTAGTGTTTGCGTCCCTCTTGCTGGCTTTATCCACCTTTAACTGTGGAGATTATAAGGATTTCTGTGAAAGACTTTTCTGCCCTCTGACATCGAATAAAGCCTTGTTTTCCTGCTGCAAAACAATGCCCGTTTGCAGCATGCCATTCTGCTTCCCCATACGCTAAACATACACCGTGCTGTCATTTAGGTTGACACTTCATTTGTTCGCCTTGACACACACGCACATTTGATCCGTGTGCACTCGCTCCGCCTCGCTGTCCCGGGGAATAAAAGACACCAGCAGTATTTATGTATTTATGGATTTATACAGAACATCCCAGGCCGCACGTTCTGCTGAAGGGAACAGAATGGCTCCAGCAAAGCGTCTCCGTTGAAAATCTACATGGGAATAAATCCTATAATCTCTCCCCAGTTTGCACACTAGACTGGCTGAGAGCAATTACTCTGACAAAGAAAGCATTTTTTTCTTCCTCCTTTTCCTTCTACCATCCTCTCTGCCTTGTGTCAAATTAATCCTCTGAACTTTCCTAAAGATCTTCGTCTATTCCCTTTTTTCTGCCTCAGAATGCAGCCACTTTCTGTTTTTTTTCTTTCTGTCTTTTTCAGATATGGCACACCCGAGAGAGGAGATTGCCTTCCGAATGAAACAGCTGTCAAGAATTCCCAATGTCTCCATGCGCTTTCTCCCTCTTTGTTCTACCTGACCCCCCCACCGCTCATCTCCCCAACCCCACTCACGGAGAGAAGGAGGCCTTATCTTCTCTCGGTGGGATCCTCACAGGTGCTGAGTGAAGGGAGGGTGGGGGTCCTGGAGAGGAGGAGGAGTAAGAGCGGATTAAACAGAGGAAGGATGGCGTTCCTTTTGACAAGCTGGGTGGGGGGGAGGGAGGCGGGGCGAGGCCGCTGCTGGTGATTATTTAACGATAGAGGAGGGGTGAGGTGGGGGAGTGGGAGCCTGACACCTGTGGGGGAGTACACAGGGAGGGGGGTGGAGCCTGCGAGAAAAGGGGGCGACCATCTGTTGCAGTCACAGGCGATGGAGACGAGAGACACCGGGAGCCTTCAGCCCAGTCCAAAAATGTTAATGGCGTGCCGGTGATGCATATCAAACGCACATCTGCGCACGGAGCAGCCCCCTCTCCTTCCTACTGTAAATACACCATCCACATGCTCCCACATGCTTCGGATGGGTAGCGATTAGCATTAGCACCTCGGGTTGTTTTATTTTCCCCCCTCCGCGTGATGCCAAAGTTTCATTATTGTTTCATTATTGTTTTATTGATTCTGCCTTTAATTGACCTGGTAGCATAAATGCCCCCAAACCAAACAATCCATACTCTAAGTGGCTCTAATTTGATTTTTCTTTTGTTTTTGTTTTAAACATTAATCTGGATTTGATTGTGGATGCAGCGGAGCGAGGATGATGAATTGGTTGCTCCGCGGTAGCTGCCGTACGGCAAGGTTACAGGACTTAACTTTTTGAAAAGAACAACACACTGTGCAGAGACACATTGTTAGTTAGAAGCAAGGTTATTGGCTGGAGAGGACATTTGCATATCTGTGGCATTGTGTTTTTTTTTTACGTGTACTGCGGCATTAATAACATTTCACACAAGCACAAGAAGTTGAAAAGGAGACATAAATTTACTAAAACGCTTTGGTTAAGGATGAAGGGAAAGGTTGCATTTTGAAGAATTAAAAAAGTAAACAGCTCATGTCTCGTAACTCAAGTCAGCATTGAGTTTTTAATATTTAACCAAGATCACAATCTTTCCTTAAAGAGGATCTATTATGTTCATTTTCAGGTGCATATTGTATTTTGGGTTTCTACCATGGATGTATTAAGAGTAGGGCTGTCAAAGTTAACGCAATAATAATGTGTTAACGCAAATTCGTTTTAATGCCACTAATTTCTTTAACGCAATCAATCTTTCGGAGGTTGTAGCAGGCTCAGTTTTAAAGCCAGAGTGATACTGGCACCATATAAAACTAGAAAAAAACTAAGGAATCCATTGGTACCAACCATGTCATACTAGCTTGTCAGGAAGGAGGCTAAATAATGCTCCAAAATTAGGCAAAATTTTGTCGAGGAAAAACTGTCATGGCCGTTTTCAAAGGGGTCCCTTGACCTCTGACCTCAAGATATGTGAATGTAAATGGGTTCTCTGGGTACCCACGAGTCTCCCCTTTACAGACATGCCCACTTTATGATAATCACATGCAGTTTTGGGGCAAGTCATAGTCAAGTCAGCACACTGACACACTGACAGCTGTTGTTGCCTGTTGGGCTGCAGTTTGCCATGTTTTGATTTGAGCATATTTTTTATGCTAAATGCAGTACCTGTGAGGGTTTCTGGACAATATTTGTCATTGTTCTGTGTTGTTAATTGATTTCCAATAATACATATATACATGCATTTGCATAAAACATGCATATCCACTCCCATATTGATAAGAGAATTAAATCCTTGACAAATCTCCCTTTAAGGTACATTTTGAACAGATAAAAAATGTGCAATTAATTTAGGATTAATCACAATTAACTATGAACAATCATGCGATTAATCGCGATTAAATATAGTTTAATCGATTTATAGCCCTAATTTATACACTTTCTATGAGATTGGGTTGGGCTACTCAATATTGCATCTGTTCACAACCAATCACGTCTTTCCATTCACTTTGTATGTAATCACTCTCCCTTTGCACTCATGCCTTCACAGTTTAAGTGTACACAAGAGTAGATTGTTCCTTTTAACTGTGTTTTGGACATCAAGCACATATTCCATCTATTTCCTTACCGATATGCATCAGACATGTTGCTTTGATGCTGCAGCACATGTGTGCCCCATCCCACTGCCGACCTGTGCCTGCCTTCTTCCACATGTAGTGACAGTGAGTATCTTTAATGGTGACGCTGTTTTGTTTGTCCTGTCTCTGGGGATAGATAATGGGGAGCGCTCCCCCCTGTGAGGCGAACGGGCCAGAAGAGGCTCTGTAAACATGGGGGAATGAAGATTAATCACACACTAGAGATGGTGTTCCCACTTTAATAATCAGTATTGATTACTGTCACCTTACATCTGCACCAACAGCTGCTGCGAGGGGGGCCCGTCGCCCAAGGCTGGTCCACCTCACACTTCCCCTGTTAAATCATTGTGTATTCAGCAGGAGAATAGCATGAAATACGCACCAATAAATATTCTTTATTGTCTATCAAACAATAAAACTATATGAGCTTACTTTAGCTTTACTGCCACACGGTGCAGACTAGCCTTTCTCCTCATGAACACGGATGTTTATTTTAAGGGGCTTAGGTTAAATCCCACTGGTCTCTTTCGCCCAAATATGTTGAATTGAGCATTTTGTTTCCAAAGTAGACAAAGACTGACTACCCGGACCAATGTGAGCATGCAAAGTAACCACTGCTTTCAGCTTACTTTTCATTTTTAATGCAAAGGATAAGCTAGTTTATTCACAAAGTATTAGCAGTGTTTGGTATCCAGGCAGATTTAATAACAATTTCTGACCTAATATCAATTTAAAGTAATTATGGCTCCCTGCACACGTTAAGACGTTTGGTTCAGACTTATCATAACCTCACCAGATGTGTTAATTAAACACAGAAAGAAAGCACTGGAGCAGAAACTGATATCATGACAGCAACACACGATTCCAAATGAATTTCAACCAGTCTGACAAAGCGTTTTATAGCTAAGACAACTGTATGAATAGCTTCTTAAAGGTGCAATGTGTAAGATCTGGCCCAACATTATAACAGTGTTGGTGTACGATTCCAGGCTCCCCCAGTCCACATGTTGAAGTGTCCTTGAGCAACATACGTAACCCCAAATTGCTCCCGAAGGCTGAGCCATCGGTGTATGAATGTGTGTGTGAATGTGTGAATGCTGACATGTAGTGTAAAGAGTGTGTTTCTTTTGAGTGGTCAGAAGACCAGAAAAGCACTATATAAATGCAAATCCATTTACCATTTACCATGTTGCAGAGATATCTATTGAAATGAGCATGCTAACCAGCTAGCCCCGGCCCGTCCCGTCTTGTGATACCACTTGTACCTCGAGAGACGCTAATGATTCACTGTAGCTGTCCGTTTGCTAACCTGTACCTGTACCTTAGCAGTTAGCAGTTAGCTTGAATTCAGCCAGACCATATCCCAGCTCAGAGGGGCCTGATCCTGTGGGACTGCCCCGATTCTCTGTTGCTGCTGATATGTTCGACCCAGCGCTCCACAGGCCCGCTGTGACTCCAGGCACTGGGGTTTCTGAATCTGAGTGGCCACAGCCGCCTACTGAAGGTCCGTCCCCCTGAGCCACCGCACACTTTCACATGCCGGTGAAATAGTCCTCTATAAGGATGAAACCAAAGCCAATAAACAAACTATCAAAATGTACACAGACGGTACAGCCCCAGTTAGTGGCACAGTAAACACAAAGATGGCTCACGTTAACTATAGGCCGACGCCACACGTGACGATTTAAGCGTTATTTTGACCGCCTCTCAGCCTTTCAGCAGTTTGGTTTAATTTTTGTGCATTTTTTGGCATTTCTTTTGCCCTGCTGTTAGTTAGTTAGTTAGCCTTTTTTATTTGTATAACTGATGACTGTAAATTTAGACAGTAGAGGTGAAATGCTGCCACCTATTTCTTTGAAGCATGTGGCTAGGCAGTACACAGTGTACCTTTATATGACCATTTTGCATGTTAGTCCCTCTGTGATGGCTCATGGTAAATGAGGCTTTGCCACAGTTTTTCTTCTCTCTCTGGTGCCCATTTTATCTGGTAAACTTGGTCAACTGTTCGGTGCGGTTGTGGTCTTCTCTATTTTCATAGCTTCACCAAGTGACACAGTATGTTGTGGTGTGAATGCTTTTCTTGCAGCATAGCACTACATAGTAGTCAGTATACAACAGTGGTACTGTTCCCCTGCGACCAAAGTAACCTGTAAAATTCAAACCTGCAGAACCCTGATCATGTTTATCAAGGTGCAGCTCAAGAACTTCAGTTTCCTCTTGTGAGAAGCTTCAGTGGACTGTTTTCAGTCTCACCCCGCCGTGGCTGACGGCTGTAAAGCAGTAGAGGACAGAGGATATGTTTGATCATGTTTCAGTCTAGTGTCTTTGCAAGTGGGGTTTGGAAATGACCAAAAAGCAATTGTCATGCCCAATGCACCTGTACTATGTAACACTCGCTGTGCTTGGCACCATTTACCACTGATTCATGGAACTAGTGAACCCTACCCCTGCCTGTAGCAGCTCATATAGGCACCTACAGTGTTCTACTTGAATGATTAATGAGATACAGTCGTTCAAATTAATCTTTAAATTAAAAAAAATTCTCACATTTCACATGTGCATTCAAATGAATAGTCAAAATGTATGTTTCCATGTTGTTAGTACTCGATGTTCTTAATTAGGAATATGGCAGCAGCTTTTTCTTCTTTCCTGCAGATGTTTGGGTGGACCGGGGGGCTGACAAAAGGCTATTCATTCCCCCTCTGCTTGTTGGTCTTAATCCCTCCTCCTGCACAAGTGTTGGCTTTCTGAATAAATAATACTTCTTTTCACGGGGACATGAGAACAGACTCCTCAGAAGATGGGCAAACAAATCAAGTCCCAATCCTTTTTTTGTGTTAAGGATTTACACCCAAACAACATCGTCCGTGGTTACAGCGACAGCGATACAAGCTTGTGGAGGAGAAATAAATAAATAAAAACTACAATAATACCTGACCTCTGACCCGAGGCTGAGGCGCGCTGTTGCGAAGGGGGTTTGTACAGACACGGGGTTCGTGGGTAATGAGAAAAGAACAGCAGTGGGGTTTCTCTGAATGAGAACACGGAGCGTCGTGACCCCGGGACGCCCTTTCTCCGTCTCCCGAGCCCGGGGCAGGAAGACTGGGAGATTGAGAGCCAGTAGGGACCGTTTGATTGGCGTCTGCACCGTGTCGATCTGAGCGCGCACAGGAAAAACTGATGTGGAGTGTAACCGGTTGAGCGCGGCAGAGATAAAGCCTAACATGGGAGTTGTAAATGGAAATATGTTACATTGTAGATAACAGGAAAATTAGGCTGTAGGTAAAAAAGACAATCGATTGGAAATGAATCAGCTGGAAATTTACAAGTGAACTTAGTGATTGCAGTGTTGGCAACAGGGACTGCTGCGCTTTGTCTCCAACTTATTGTGCCGGAATAATTACACAATCATGTTGTCATCTGTAAGTACAAGCCCGCACGCTTGGCCAAGGTCCATTAAAAGTATTCAAAGGGCTACACCTCTCAGATAATTATGTGGCAAAACAACAGATCAATAAAAGCATTTATTTGGATTGGCTTTTAAAGTGGAGTTCATTCATGCATTTTTGTAAACGTCGTGGTGGGAAGAGAGCAAGGTGTTAGATGTGATGATTGCTGCTATACATTTGAGTGTGGATGGTAATGATGATGAACTCTTGGCCCATTCTATATGCGCTTATTGAGCGCGTGCCCGTTATTCATGCACTTATGGGATGATACAGATGCAGTCACAGCAGAGTCATTTCTGCAAAGACATGAAGCTATTCCTCCAGCTGTACACTAAATTATTAAAACTTACTCTGAATTATTTTAGTTGTTTCTTAAAAGCAAAATGATGTGATGCCTTTGGAGACACAAATAAAATGAAAAATATTGTATATTTTGGACTGACTGATTGATGGGACTGAAACTTGAATGATTTCCTCTGAGAACAACAAAACGTATGTGTTTGTTGAATGGTAGGAAATCACAGAAAATGATAGAGATAACTGAAAACTCGATAACATCTGTAATTTTCCTTCTTCTGGTTGTTTTTCCTGCCTTGTCCTCACAAAAGAATATGTATTTTTTGTTCTAACAGTCAATAGATAACTGCCTTTTAGACTCTGCTGTTTGATGAATTAGGAGTAAACAAGCTGAGGTGTTGTTACTATTAGAACTGCTGCTTGCTCCCTTCCTATATATTTACTGGTCCAAGGCATAAATAATGATGGGTTGCGTCGCCAGAAAATATGACTAAGCCTGCTATTATTCCTATCGGAAATGTATCTCTGATTTTAGGTCAGCACTCCTGGCAGGTGTTGGAGGTGTGAAATGCTTGATGATTGCCGTCAAAACTGGGATCCGAGAGGAGAGAAGGAAAAGGGGGGAGAAACCAGAGGGTAATTGTGTGTCATTTCACTCTGCTTATCTCTGTTAATAATCATCCCTGTGTTGGTGTGGATGTATGAAAATGTGCTCCTCAAGTGTCAGAAACATCTATCAGCATGTCTAATGGAGCTCCTGGTCAATGAAAAATGCATCGGCTTATTCTGATGTGAGCGGGGGCGGTGAAACATAAGCCTTCGTACTTAGAATTATTTATGGTGGTATCTCTGTGAAGAAGCAAAGCGGTCAGTGTAATTAATTTTTCACGTTTTGACTGACCCACATCAACTGCGTGACAGAGAGACTTTAAAGCTTAATATCCTTTTATTACAATCTAGGTTTTGCCATCAGTTCTATTGGCTCTGATAACATTTTGCATGATAAATTGCCAAAAAGTAATTTCATGACAGGGCAACAAGTAGGCAAAACAAAACAAATATACAAATACAAAATATAATTAATGATATTTAATAAAATATATTATATAAAATATAAACTAAATTATATATAATTTATTATATATATTATTTTTATTTGATGTCATTATTATATATATAAATGTATACTACTACTACTACTAATAATAATAATAATAATAATAATAATAATACACTTTATTTATAGGCACCTTTCATACATCAAATGCAGCTCCTAGTAGGTAAAGTTATGAAACCATCTCTGTCATAATACAGCTGCAAAACTGTAAATGGACTGAACTCTGGAGAAAAAAGTGAATAGTGACTGTGGCACTGTGGCCTCACAACAACTAGCTAATATCTAAAAGAAAGAAAAAAAAAGAAAAAAAAAAAGGAGTTAACACCATCATATGGATAAGAGTGTGTAGGCGAAGTGTATCTGATACGAGCATTGATGGGAACATAATGTTTTCGATGTTTTTAGTATTCCACCATTTCAATATTTAATGCATCATAGTATAAACTTTGTAACACTGTGTATGTCTTTGAATACTAAGAAAATACACAAGACAGGTGCAGTCAGGCATCTATGATATTGTTGCATTGTTTCTTTTTTGTATGTGGTGGATTGTTGCATTATGTCGCAAGAGAACAGTTTCACAAATCTGAATTTAGCCATCCATCCATCCATCTGCAACCGCTTATCCCGTTAGGGGTCGCGGGGGGGCTGGAGCCGATCCCAGCCGACATTGGGCGAAGGCAGGGTACACCCTGGACAGGTCGCCAGTCCATCGCAGGGCTGACACATAGAGACAGACAACCATTCACGCTCACACTCACACCTACGGGCAATTTAGAGTCCACAATTAACCTAACCTGCATGTCTTTGGACATGCAGGGAGGAAACCGGAGTACCCAGAAAAACCCACGCTAACACGGGGAGAACATGCAAACTCCACACAGAAGGGTCCCAAGCCGGATTCGAACCTCCAACCCTCTAGCTGTGAGGCGCCAGTGCTAACCACTGCACCACCGTGCCCCCTGAATTTAGCATGATTGGAAATCCACATGAGGGATTATTGCTGGAATTTCAGATGTGCTCACTGACTGGTTTTACCATCCCATATACAGTAAAGTGTTTTAGATAAACTGGCTAAACTGTTGGCTCCAGTGTTAAATGGCGTTATCCATTAAAGCTGCAGTAGGTAGAATTGGAGCAAATATGATTTAAAAAAAAATATTTGTATTAAACAGTCACTATATCCTGACAGTAGAGCATGAGACAGGCAATCTTAAAAAAAATCATTTTCGTCTGTGTCCTCCGGTGTCCTCCGCTGTCCTCCGGTGCTCCTAATGTACGGTAACCAGACATCGCGGTTTGTCTGGGACTGTCCCTGTTTCAAGCTGATGTGTCCCGAGTCCTGACAAACATCTGTAAAACACTCAAATGGTCGGTTTTCAACAGTCATTAAGAAATTGTCCCGGTTTTCACCACAATTAAAATAATAATATTATACTTACATAGATGTTTATCATGTTCCACTCTTAATTAATTTGTGTGCATGAGATAAGTATACAGAGAGCCAGCACAGCACACCGCTGCAGTCTCTATAGAGACTGATGTTGCGCGCTGTCAAGCCACAATTACGCACGGACATGGAAGATCCACTGCTTACATTTAGTGTAGTTTTTAGCCACAGCACCCTCCGTGCTTACTGTATGTGCACATCAAACGTTTCGTTTTGATTAATTACTCTACACAGTTCCTTCTGCGCATCAACAGCCATTTCGCTCCGCTTATATAACTCCCTCAAGGACCGTCCGTTCAGTCTTTCACCCGGTGTCTCCATCCTGGACAAAATTTTGTCTGAGCTCCACAATTTTAATTATAACAGCCTAAAACAAAACAAGTTGAAAAATAATGCATGTAGGCCCAGACAACAATATGTTTCCTCTGAGGAAAACTCTCTACAGGACTCCCAGACTGTCAGTGCATCATGGCAGGGATAGCCCTTTGATAGAAGGGGGTGAAAGTAGTGAATGTGATAAGTCATGATTGTCACAGCCTCTAATGCACCTACCGATAATAATGCCTTCTCTCTGATCCCACTCCGTGCTCGAATGCGCCACAGGTGCGCCAAGTTAGCAAAGTTAGCCATCCTGATGAAAACGCCTATGTTGCGTGCATATTAGCGCATGCCGATGAACATGTGGTACACTTAAGGGTCCCAGTTTGGGGGTTTGAAAATATGGTCACCCTATCCTAATGACATCTGCAAGATTTCACAGACTGGAGGCAAACAACCAATCGGAGCCGAGCTGGAGCCTTGCCGCCTCTGAGCAGCTGTCAATCACTCATGAACTCCAATCAGCCTGTTGCCTATCCCGCATAAATTGTTTTCAGAATCATCTGGTAGTGTACTGTTTAGCTGTTTAGCTGCCAAAAATACAGGGCACCGCCCATCAGCCGGAGCAAACTAACTGGCTAAACTGTTGACTCCATTGTTAACTGAAGTTGTCCCTTAATTGAAGCAAACAAGGCCTTATTATTGAGCCAGTCTCTTCAAATAAAGGCAGATCATCCGTATGGCCTTGGGCTTGGCCATTAGTGAATCAACCAGTTTTGATGAGATACTTACATAAATGAAAACTGTGATCTTTAAGAATAATTATTAAACCAACCTCAATGTGATAAAAAGTTCCTGCGTCCTCTGCAGCTACTTCAAGAACATGCTGAATGGTAATTTAAAAAAGCTTTTAAAGGAGGAGGATTAGCATTTGTCTCCTTTTTTTGTGTGCAAAGAAAGCAGTGTTATCATTACCAATAAGACCACAGTAGAAATAAACCAGAATTATCCTTGAATTGAAAGTGGGAAGGCTTTATTACTGAACTAACTTAAAATAAAGGTCATAATCAAGGCTGCGGGCTGACACATTAGTGAGTTAGCCAGTCCCGATGAGATACTTAACATAAATGAAACATATGCATTACCTTTTAAGGCTATGATTATTAGAATAATTATCAAACTACCATCACCGTGATCAAAAGTTCCAGTGTCCTCTGTAGCCACTTTAAGAACAAGCTAATGGCCAATACCTTTTAAAGCAGGATAAGGATTAGCATTCGTCTCCCACTTTGCACAGAGTAATCCAGTGATAGGTGAGGGCGATCAGATTGTATCACTCGGGCTGAGTAATCCACTTCACATGTCCTGTATAGTCATTTCAGGCAGGTAATCAGCAGTTTACAATGGATTATCTTTTGAGAGTAACCTCGCCAACCCTGTTAATCTATTACGATTCACCCGTGTGTAATTTCATATTAAACTGGATGACAATTCATTAGGTGGGTGCAAGTGCTCTACGCGCTGCAATTACAGCCCATCGTGGAGGGCCCTGACCCTGGAATGGGCCCGCAGTCATGACGACCAGTAATGGAAGTAGAGGAGCGAGGGGACAAGACGGCTGTCATACTCTCAACGAAGGGTCTGACCGCGTCTGACAGGTGAGGACGGGCCTTTTGTAATTACTTAAGCGAGGACACGGGGCTGGAACATTAGGAATGACCAGACGAAATGGAGATCAGACGGAGCGCTCTGAGGATGAGTGCTTGTTGTGGAACGAGGCTCAGATGGTACATCTTGTTCAAGAGGGCTGTTTTAATGGCCAGACTTTTCTTTTTTGCCCGAGGGTACAGTACGTTAAAGCACAGTAATATTCAAAACGACTTTCAACATAACAGCCTCGAAAGCCAAGATAAATGACGCCAATACAAGTTTTATAGCCCAATGAGATTAAGACATTACACCTTATGTGTGATAATTTACTTTTAAGTATAGCAATATTCCATGAAGCCAGCAAGTCATGGCTTTTTAATGTGAATCGCAGACTTTAATTTCAACAGCTGAAAACGTTCTTGCCATAATTTTTTTTTTTCCTCTTGTTTTCTTAGCTGCGCGGCCACACAGTGCTGCATTCCACTCCAGAAAATTAAGTGAGATCAGTGTTTTGGAGTTACATGTGTTCAGTGATGAATTGCATATCCTATGTTAAGCAGGGAGACTTATTGAAATTAATAAACATAGGAATTTTGATTCAGAAGATTAGAGTTGTCGGAATGCGCATAGACTTTTTGATCACTCTTTGTGATATGTTGAAAATTCCCTCGAGTACGTGTGCACGATCCATAGAGAGGGACGCAGATGCACAGATGATTTTCCTGCAGCATCAGGCCTTCTGTTCTGCATCTCCGTTGTGCTGAGGGAATGCGATGCTGCATAGTGTAGCAGTCGCGGTAGAAGCTGTTTTGAATTGTGTCTCATGAGTGGAATATAGATGACATCCTTGGCATTATTCCAAAGAGATAACTGAGTCAGACATAAGGAACCCCATTGAGGTGGAAGGAAATGGGGAGGAAATGGCTCCATGCAGGCCTTCCAGGCCATTGTGTGTGTGTGTGTGTGCATCATACCCCTCTAATCTGAATGTGAGCTTTGTTTCTCTCTCTCTCGCTGGTTGCCAAGTTGATCAGCTGACTTAATTTTTTCTATAATGTGCTAACAGTTAATTGGCTTTATAGCGAACATAAGCAACTGTACCATTAGCACACAGAAAGTGGTTGCAAACAAACAATGTGCTCTCTCTTTCTCTCTCTCTCGCTGTGGATATGGTCAGGAGATATTTATAGGCACAAAAAATACACATCGAAAGATCTTTATCTTATCCAGCCAAGTCTATGATTGAGTCCTAAAACCTAATAAAACTAGTGAGAAGAGATATGTATCATCAAAAAAGGAATGATACAGGTCAGTGCACTAGAATCAGGAACATTTAAGTGTAATCAAGTGTAATCCGGTAAAATGTAGTTTTTGGCAGGAAACTTGAATAAATTCAGTTGTTTGAAGGAGATGTTTTCACAGCAGAATAAAATGGATAATAGAGAAGGAATTATGACCTGTTTAACTAACTAACACTAGCTCTAAGCAGCTCATAATACATAATTAGACCTACTGATGCCAAGATTTTTTTTTTTTTAAATCAAAGCAAATATTAAATGAAAATACAATAATTGATTTGCTAATCATTTGTGTTTTTATGCAAATAACCACTATAGATGACAGTAGCAAAGTACAGTACTGTTGTATATGACAATGAAAATGGTGTGTTATAGGCCTCAGCTAAAGGTGAATTGTCTTACTGAAGACAATAGTGCTGTAGCAAAAACACATGAAACTACTCACCGAATTAGTAATTAAAAAGGGAACATAAATCTGCGCGCCACACTCTCAAGAGAACAGCGAGAGAACAAGAAATCTGTCTTCAGTCATATCGCTGATGGCAGTAGTTACTGACACAAGTTTAGTTTCAACCAAAGTTTAATTATACTCAAGCAGGCACCCTTTGGGAGAGACGTGTCACACCACCTCAGGGGGTGTTGAATCTCACAGGTTAAACATAGAGCGAGAAGCGTGGGCCGCCTATCCACCTGCTATGTTCTCCATTGTGCTCGGCGGAATGTATCAGAGAGCGAGCGATGGACAGATTCTACGCAGTCACAGACGAGCTAGTGGACATACTGTACACACAAACATTTACATAGACGAGCATTTGTCTGGATACTGGTGGGAGGCTGCAGCTCTCTGCTTTCATTTCGCTCAAAGATACTGGAATGGAATTGTCTTCCTTTCAGACACCCAGACCCCCCGACGGCTATCATAACCACAACATCTAGTATAAAAGCAGAGGGAATGGAGGGTTTCGAATAAGACACAGCCATGTTTCTATCCACTGTCAAGCAGATGCTATGTTGCAAAAACATATCCAAGCAAACATGCAAAGTCTCAGCAGACCTCAATAGTGCTGACACTATTTATCACAATGAGTATGTTGGTCATATTTTATGCTTCCTACTAAATGCAAATCTGACTTGTGATTTCTGATTATCACAGATTAGACCCAAAATAATTTAAACAATTAAATACAAGGATGCTGTGAGTGAACTGACTAGTGAGCTGTCTGAAGAACACATTAAAAGGACCAGTGTACACCAATTGGAAGGTCGGTGGTTCGATCCCCGGCTCCTCCGGTCACATGCCGCTGTGTCCTTGAGCAAGACACTTAACCCCAAATTGCTCCCGAAGGCATAGCCATCGGTATGTGAATGAGTATTTAGATTATTATTTAGATTCTGATGGGGAAAGTTGGCACCTTGCATGGCAGCCTCTGCCATCAGTGTATGAATGAGTGTATGAATGTGTGTGTGAATGGGTGAATCCTGACATGTAGTGTAAAGCGCTTTGAGTGGTTGGAAGACTAGAAAAGCGCTATATAAATGCAAGTCCATTTACCATTTGCTTATTCATAACTATGTTTTCATTAGTGTATAATCACCTGATCACTACAATCGCTGTTTTTTCTGGAGCTTAGAATGAGCCATTCATATCTCATACACCGTTCGTATACATCCCACAAAATCAATTTCTATGTAATCCAAGTAATGATGAATCAGGTAGTACATTATAAAGAGTGACAAAAAGCAGTGTAGGGGAGGAGGTCCGGTGGATGGGTGGGCGAAAAAACACGAGACTTTCCCCCAGGAGGCCGGTGTTTGTACCCTGTGTGAAACCAGACGTCAACGTTGATTTATTTGTCACATAACTTCCGTACTTAAGTCACACTTCTGTAGTTATTTTAACCCAAACAACAATCTTTTCCTAAACTTAACTAAGTAGTTTTGTTGCTCAATCCTAACGAAGTTGATCTTTTCCTAAACCCAACTAAGTAGTTTTGTTGCCTAATCCTAACTACGTCGATCTTTTCCTAAACCTAACTAAGTAGTTTTGTTGCCTAATCCTAACTACGTCGACCTTTTCCTAAACCTAACTAAGTAGTGTTGTTGCCTGAACCTAAACAAGTTGATAATTTTCCTAAACCTAACTAAGTAACGGAGTTGTTTCCTGTGAAGATGGACGTTTATTTTGAAAAGACTGTAATGAGCAGAAACTGACACGTGTTGCTTGACATTCGTAGGAAAATATACAAAAAAATGAGGATGAACTTTTGCTAAGATATCATACTAACCTTTGTATGAGGATACGTTGCATATCTACATAGGGAGCAGGTCTTCTTCACGGAGTCCGCCATGTTGCACTGCCATATTTCTACAGTAGCTGAAGGCCACAGTATGTTCTCTACATGCTGCTTGGAAAGGGAGGGGTGAGTGGAGGGGTATTCAGTTGGTTGCAGTCTGCAACCTCACACACTTCTTCTTTGAGACTAGAGAATGATTAAGGGCATCGAGTAGTCGATGTGTTTTGAAAATTTTAACAAGGAGTATAGAAGTAGAGGATTAACAGGAAGTCTCAGGCAGGCAGTTGGTTAGCTTTTTGCTGTCACCATTGTTTTAGCTACTCCAGATCTTGACAACAGGGTAGAACATGGTGGAGCTGAAATGGAATGAGGATGAGGCAACCACCACGCCTTAGAATGGTAGTCTGGCTCAATCAAAGCAAAAGCCCCCAAAAATACTTCTCTTTGAGCCTTAAAGCTGAAGCAGGCGAGATTGGAGCAAATATGATTTAAAAAAGTAATTTTTATAAAACGGTTTCTATATCGTGACAGTAGTACATGAAACAGGTAACCTGAGACAAATCATGTGCCTCTGTGTGCTCCGGTGCTCCTAACGGCATCTGCAAGATTTCACAGACCGGAGGAAAATAAGCAGTAAGAGCTGATCTGAGGTCTGCTGTCCATCTGCCGTCTATGAGAGCCGGCTGTCAATCACTCGCGAACTCCGACCAAACGGTCAAACTAGGCAGCGCTGATCAAATATGAATCAATATTATGTTACCTTAATGTCTATTTCTCGCCTCAAATGTTCAGAATCATCTTGTAGTGCACGGTTTTGCTGTAAAATGAGAAAGTTTGTGACGCCGCCGTTTGTGAAATCTGTTGAAGGAACGCCAAGTTCCGGTCACATGACTGGAGCACAGCCAATAGGAACGCTCTCTCAATGAACTGACTGTGATTGGTCAAAGTCTCCCGTCACGGGCTAGATGTTCTAAAGCCTGAAAACAGAGCCATGAGGAGGTGCAGGAGTCTAGTTTTCTCTCAGAACACTTGAATTACAATATGTTGAAAGGTTATTATGGAATTTTTTGCCCAATGATGCCAAAAATATACTTCCTACTGCCACTTTAATATATCCGTGATGGGAAAATATTTAGACTTTTTGATTGTGCAAGTGACAACACTGCTGTGACAGCTTACAACTGCACAAAGATGTGTGAAATGGATACCTTTTTTGCCCAAGAAAACTGTTGTGTAGTTGTGAGTGAGATAGTAATCTAAGGAAGCTACAGGAAACAACCCAAAATACAAGTTTTTATTAGTGTAAGGAGGCAGCTGTGATCTGAGATAGCAATTACTCCTGTTTGGACAGTCTAGCACAACAAAATGAGAGAAAATCTGTTCAGTTTCGGCTATTTCTTTGGAAAAAAAGCTAAATTACAGCAAAGAATGCAGCAAAGTCCATCATGCTTATAATCATGTGAGACAGACAGGGGTTGAGACTGAAAGTGGGAGACACCAGAGCCGATGAAACTCCTCCACCAGCGATGCTGAGCCCCACTTCATCCAGACTCGGAGTCATGTGGAGGGTTTAAGGCTAGCTGCTGCAGCTAAGCTTCCACCACTGTTGATCTGTGCAACAAGACAGCCGCACGGAGACAGAGAGAAGACAGCGAGACAGAGAGACAGAGGGGGATGGCGGTGAGGGGGGAGTGAGGCAGGATTAGGAAGATGGATTTGGATGCTGGTGAAGGGTAGCCAAACGGTGAGAATTAAGGGAAAACAGTGAGCAGTAAGGCTTATCAAGGCAAGTGAGATTTAGTAAGGCCTGAAAGCGGTCTTCTGCTGGATGCCGGGCAGTAAAACCTGGCTGCTGCTCCAGCTGAGGCCCAGTGTGCTTGAGTGGGAAGAAGACCCACATCTAACCTCCCACTAAATACTATATGCCTCAACATGTTTATACCTGCTCAGTTTATTTTGTCAAATTAAAAAAAAATAGTAACGTTTTCTTCTTTAGACTTTAATTTTCCTTAAAGAAAGAATTGATATCCTCTGCAGTGATGTGTTGCAAAGGTACATTCAAGTGTGTCCATGGGTACAGCAAAGAGAAATTAATTTTGACAAGGATTAATCATATCTGCCTACTGAGCACATTCAGGGCTCATTTTGAGATATGGCCTTCGGTGAGGTGCATTTGGATCATTTTGTTCATATAAATAAATTAGCATTGAAAAGATATGTTTCTGAATCTGTGCTACGGCCGGACCACATGGCCAAAAATGTTATCACAATATGTTTTTTTATACTGATCATAGGGCTGGTGTAATGGCCAAAAGCTTCTATATAATAAAAGTAATTTCATATTTCGATAACAATTTATATCATGATATAGCATGTTTTCTGGTAATTCAATAAGTATATAGTCTATATGAAATAACCAGATGGTAAAGTCTATTTTTGTATACTCCTGTGTGAATTAAACAGTTAAAAATGCTGAGTATTTTGCATTTAATTAAGATATTTAGTGCCAAATGGAGAAATTTGGGTCAGTATGTGCTTGTTGTTATCAATTTAGAGCACGCAATTGTGTATCACTATATCTCAATATATAATTTCATCACCATACGATTCCATTGAAAGACGATAAATTATCATATAGAATATTTCACCCAGCGCTAATTAATTGTCGATAATTATCACCATATATATGTTTAATAATAATAATGCTCAGTTTAAAATTGTAAGAGTATCCTATAGGACAGAATCCTAAAGAAACCAGAAGGTTAATTATGGTTCATAATATACAATATTTATTCAGAATCGGAACGGATCAGGTCATTGAGGGTTGATTACTATATACTATAAACTGTATATGACTTCTGCCGGTCGAGCGGATTAACTTCTGGTTTAGCCCTATGCTAACATGAATCGGGATAAAATAATTCAATCGTGCAGATTAGGGATGTTAATAATTAACCGTTTAACCGTTAACCGACATTAAGCATTTTAACCGATTAACGCTATCGATTAAACGGTTAAAAGAAAGTTTCGCTGAGCAAAACTCAGAGGAGTGGCACGTCACTTTAACGAGAAAAGCTGGTCCACCTTGTATGTGTGTGGCAGGAAGCCACCGGCAAAGCTAGAGCTGCTAACGTAGCGCAAACACACACACACTGTTTGTCGGACAACTCACTAACATTACGCCAGGCAGACAGGGTATCGTTACGCCGGGCAGACACACAGCTGACAACCTGCTAAACTAAACTAAATGTGCGGTGGAGAGTTTCTGGGAAAGAGGCTGCATGTGTCCGTGACACTACACGCAGCATCGTAGCTGCTACAGTAACGCTCCCGGACGGGTGAACTGGGGACTCAGTTGTCTGTTGTGCTCATACACTGCAGCTGGCGCACCGCTACATGCGAGGCACTAATCTTGTCGGTTAACGGTTAATAATCGGTTAACGAGTGTCGGTTTAAGGGACTATTTGTAACTTTCAGAAATGCTTCTTAACAGCGACACCTGTGGCCGTGAAATCAACGAAAGTCAGCGTCGGGCTCGCGCTTGCTTGCTCTCAATATACCTGAACGAGCATCACTCAAAACAGTGAGGCAACACAAGTCAGCTAAAACCACAATATCACTCTATATTTCAGCTGCTTGGCAGTAATGTTAGCTGACCAGACGAAGGTCTCTCCATGAACATGATTTAGATCTGATCCTAGTGTTGGCTTTTCCTGCCTAAGTGCAGGCTGAAGCAGCGGGGCTCTCCAGCGTGTCTGCCTGCTCTCTCCGCCCGCAGCCGGAGAGAGCAGAGGAGACACCGGCACCCGGTCGGTAACGAGAAGACAACGTAAATCTCTGTAGAGCTCCGTCACTTCACAAGACACGGAAAACCTCTGTTGGTCTGGAGGAGCTGCAGCAGTTATTTCTGCACAAACGTCCCCTGTGTATTCACTAGATATTCTCAGAGCTAAACTAACTCTTCTGCAGTGTGTAGTGAGTGCGCGTTCACGTCTAGAGGTGGAGCGAGCTGAGCTGTCTGAGTGAAGGCGAGCAGGCAGAGGAGGAGAGTACAGCGGCTACACGCGAACGCGCATATGCGAGCGCGCATGTGTGACGACCCGCTACATTTATGCGCGTACAAAGTTACAAATAGTCCCTTTAAATAGTTTTTAAAAAATTAGCATCCCTAGTGCAGATCTTCTAGACTTTCCAAATGTTATCGGATTCTCATTTCGCGCGGGTTGTGTAACGTTCAAAACAATTTATGCACCGCTTTACAGCCGCAACAGTAGCGATGGAGTAGGCTACAGCGGAGCATATAACGTTATTGGCTGTTCGCGCAGTTTTGTAGGTAGAGGAGAACAGATTCAAAAATAACTTCATTGATAATCTCATTATTATTGTGGGCGATTTTATTGTAAAAATGTTTGAGATTGTTTCACTGCTCAGCCTTAATCTGTGCTGGCATGCACACAGACGGATCAGGAAGCAAAAACACCCACTGGAACACTTTTTTTTTTAGAAAATTTAGTTTCAAACTGACAGCCCTCTTTGACTTAACAAAAGATTTGCTGAATTTCCAGACATCGCTGTCAACCTCTGGGTATTAGCGTCAGGGCAGCACGATGCGGAACACTGACCCATTCTTTCCTTTGGCATAACAAAACGGCAAAGAGGGCATCTCAAACATGCAGGATTAGTCTCATTTTAATATTTAGCACATGCCCCGCTTCCTCAATTTTGGGTGCCAAAAAACAAACGTTTTCCATAATTCAACCGAGTGTAGCCGAGAAATGACCCATGACCGTGTTCCTTGTTTGTGAATCACTATAATACCACCTCAGAGAGTGGAATTCTTTTTCCAAGACTCCCTGATTTTTCATCTGCAGTCTGAATTCATCCCTCTTTAATGGATTACTGACTGTCCCATCTCATCTTTTTTACATCTCCGAGACGAGCTTTATATTCCGTACATGTACTGCGGCGCTAAAATGAATCAGAAAGTTAAGCAAATTAGAATACCAAAGGTTAGAAACTGACTCAAGCTGTCACACACATCACTCGTCTCATGCAAACTAGCTTTAATTTTCACCTCACTTCTTTACTAAATAAAGAGTGTGAGCTAATACCTAGAGGCATGCGGCAGGATAATTTACACTAGTGAGATGAAAAGGGTGTCAGGGAATTAATTACGGCATTAAACGTGCAGATAGCAACAGTCTTAATGCCTCTGAGAGAAGAAAACAGACAGAGAAGAAGAAAGAGAAAAAGAGAGATCGGTGTGTCGAAAGTTATCTCTACCCTGCAGCACAATGGGAGTGTTAAACACGGCTAAACACTTCAAAGTGCAATTCGGTACAGGGAGAGAGGCGCTCAGTGGAACGACCTCTACTTTACGTCTGGATGCGAGTACGGTTATAGATCACCTCCACTCTCTCCCACTCTTTTCTTTCTTTTGGTTCCAACTTTGGCAGATGTTGCCGAGTTGAAATTCTTTCTATTTTTTCTACATGAAGGTACACAGGAAGCCGACGCTCTTCCATCTCCAGCTGATTGCTGGGACGTTATTGCTTTGACTGAGGGTGACAGTAGCTGTCACGGCTGTCAAACGGCCCCGGCCTGCAGCGTATCAAACCGCAGGTTATAGTGTGACTGGTGACATGCTCAATCAGCCATTAAAGAGAAATCACTGTCAGCCGTACATGGCTGCTGACAATCAGTCATCACAGGGAGGAGGCTCGTAGGCCCAATTGGACTCAAGGTGATAGCAAGGAAATTATGTGGTTTATGGTTAGAGCAATATATGAGTTTTTTCTGTTGTGCGGCAAGAGCATCGGTCTTTTATTAAATATTGGATATCAGCCAATCATGCCGTCCTCTTCCAATATGTCTGCTTTCTGACAGCCCCTCACTGTTTGGAGGTCATTGTTCGTGTCCTGTGTCGTCTCCTCCCTGTAGGAGCATGTGAGGAGGAGGTGAGGATCAGCAGTGGGAATATGTGACAACTGTTCTGGCATAATGTTCACCTAGACAGGGTCACCATATGCACAAGTCTTCACGGTCACTTCCCTCTGACCGTCACGCATGTAGCAGTCAGAATTTGCAACTGGTGCATAGAAATCAAATCAACATTAAATAAATTTATATTTTAAATGTATCTTTTACATAAAAAGACAAATTGCTATCACATTGTGTTTGTTAGACAATAATGTCAGGCATACATTTTTGCAGACTAAATTCTAAAGAAAGTGGCCGTAATTAACGGTGTGAGAAAATATCGATACACTCGAGTATCACAATATGTAACGTCGTACTGTATTGATTCTCAAAAACACTATCGATTTTTATTTAAAACATTTACATGCAAAGATTAGTGGCAGACTGTGGCTCATTTTGTGCTGTGTTTAAACTCCCGACCGCTAATTGTAATCTATCAAAAAATAGTATTATGATGTTGGCTGTTATATGGACTATGATAAATGCAAATGAGTGCACTGTTCTGATTGCATTAAAAAAGTAAACTGAGGTAGTTAGTGTAGTTATTGACTAATCCACAAGAATTACAAGTCAAAAATAATAAATATAATTTTGTTGACTAGAAATATTTGTTCAGAAGTATATATATATATTTTTTTCTGGTTCCTCACTTGTTAATTATCTTGCAACTCCATTCCCTCAGATTTACGCTGAGACCCCTTGAGGTGTTTTCTGAACCTCAGGGCAATAACCAGTGATCTATAACCTTATAAACTATCATAGTTTATAACTTGATTAGCGTGCATGGACGCAACAATCTGTGTACATGGGAGCAATGAAGGAATTCAAATTCGTTCCGATGTATACCTACAGTAGTACCATATATGGAGAGAATGACACCAAATTCTATTTTGAAGATTGAGTGGTACTCAAGTCAAGTACATGTAGTGCAGTATTCAAGTGCAGTACTTGAGTAAATGCAGTAAATTAGGGCGTATTCACACCTGCCTTGTTTAGTTCGGTTGAATGGAACCCTGGAGCGTTTACCCTCTTGATGTGGTTTGTTTGGGCAGGTGTGAACACAGCAATCGCACTCGGGTGCGCACCACAACAAGCGAACCGAGACCTCCTTGAAGGGGTGGCTGTGCATGTCGACACCAGACACCAGACAACATTACTACAAAAGAGCCGACGCTTGCCCTCGCTATTCACATCAGTACTAAACAGGTGTAACGTCAGGCTGTGTTGAAGACCGCATACCTGATGGATCTTCGGAAATATTTTCAGCCGATGAGCACGTCACAGCTTAGGAGGGTTAATGCACACCTCGTCCTCCGTTCTCCGTATGTCTTGGTATGTGCCTTTGGCAACTCCAGTGCATCAATACATAGTTTTCTAGTCACAGCCGCGACAAACTGTATCACTGGCCTTGAGTGAAAATTGCTACGAGGTAATAAAAAGATGACCAGGGCAAAGATCAAGCGGCGTAGTTGTCCCTCCATCGTTGCGTTCTGAAAATCTGCTCTTCTTTTTTTACTTCCGGGAGTTTTCCAGCATGGAAATTCGGAGCAGAGAGCAGTTTCTTTGCGCACCAAACTTTTGGTCCTCTTGTAAACGCTGCTGTGTGAACACAAACCAAACTCGAGGCAATATGCAACATTGTAACAATTTGGTCCCTGATTCGGACCAGAGCAAACGAACTACAGGTGTGATAACGCCCTTACTTTCGACCAATGACCAGACTGGGCTAAGACTGATGCTACTTTTCCGGTATATACATATGTGTCTGGAATCTCCCATCTACAGATCGCTGACTCTCCAGCACGTCCTGCAGGTCATTGTTGATTTCAATGGCCTTTACTGCTGAGGGTATTGTTTTCTTGTCCAGCATAGCAGCCATCTGCATAGCTGACTAGCCTGAAATGACTAAATGCAAAAAGAAATGGCATGGATTACATGAAAAATATCGAATAAGGAGATAAAACAATAGCGTTTACTGTAGATGCATTAATACCAAATGTATCAACCTTCAAAACTGTTGTCCCATCTAAGATTCTACCTTTCCTTTCCGAAGCTTGTCCACTCTCGGTTCGGGAACAATAAACAAAACGGTAAACTTTTCCATAACCACTCCATAAAAGTTTTACATTGAAGCAGAAGTGAACAATTTTTGGGCAGCACATAAATCCAAACCAGTGCACAGAAGAGTGATGTAAGCGACTGAAACGGCCCCGAGAGAAATACCTTCAAATGCCAAGAGCTGTAGTCAGAGATTGAGTCCAGGTCCGTCCACAGTGGAATATTACAGTTATGCTGTAACTCTACACAGAGGGCCATGCTCCCCATAAAACATCAATTGAAGCTTTCCGAATCACCCGTGACTTACCCGATAGGTCAAATATAAACCAGCCGAGAGGGGCCTTTGAAACTGCAGGTTTGGTGTTTCAATTTAGGCCAGCCATCACGGAAACTTTTCCGACATGAAAGGAGCTTTTGGATGGAGGGCAGGTGGAGAGTCACGAACCGTTGCCATGCCACTGGTCAGTAAAATACACAAAAGGATGAGACGTAATGAGGAAAACCAAACAGTGTCCAGTCACGATGGAAGAAAAAAAAAGAACATGTTGAACCCGTGAAGGTAAAAATACAGGGTGTCTGTCAAATATATTTCAAGGCTCATAAAAGCTCATTCCAGGGGTTAACAGCTGGCTGTTGGATGAAGTATGAGGTAAGGTGAGGATGAGGTGCAGGTGGAACAGAGGGGAAAAGCGACTAACCTTAATCCCCTAAACTTTCTCCTGAAGGAAGCACTTTTTTAATTCCAGACTCATCCTTCCCTGGGGAGGGACTGTTATCAGCTGATTCTTTCTTCCTCCCCCCTGCCCCCCGTTTTCCTTTTCCCCCCCTTCCCTCTCTGCGATGCATCTGCCCGGCGTGATAAGGCAGACAAACGTTACCTTTACAAGGCTATTAAAACCATTTCCCCCCGCAGTTTTGAAATGATTATCGCCTTAGGCCCACGGTTACAGGTTAGCTGATAGCTCACCTCCATCTGCCCATATCTGGGCGACTCTTTGAGGCTTAGGGCTGGCTGGGTGGTTGAAGATTATATGCGTTGCTTAAACCGCTTCAATACCAGGGGAAAACGGCAAAAGGTGGGGAGGGAGGAGAAGAAAAAAGGGGCGGAAGAAATGAAAAGAGCAGGAGTCCTGACATCCACAATGCTGTGGCAGATGATAAGGGATCCGGTGACAGCTCTTCCTCCCTATGTCTGGGGCTTGGACTGACTTTATGTGGAACACATTGTCAGGTAAAGGGCAGTCGCAGTCAGTCTTGAAGGAAGGCGTTTTTTTGGGGGGGGCTTTCAAGAATTCTCTGCTTTGTTCAAGGATATATCCTTAATTTGTTATAAATTGGATTATGGTAAGGTATCAGTCTTGATTCGGAACACCTTAGGCAGTGATTGTTAGGTGGAAGAACACGTTTTTTTCATACAAAATAGAAGCCGTCTCATTTACAAACACTTAAAAACTGCTTACAGTAGACATTTGTTAGCCGCTGAGACAGCTACAGTATCTATCTTCCTGTGTGGATGCTTCCTGCCAGCGAGTTTTCCAAATCCTCTCAAGCATCACGTCTGCTCCATAGAGATATCACCACCAACGCCAGCCGCCGCTGGCTCCTTCCCATTACCTGCTCCTCACTTATCTGTCTGTGGCTGACTGATGGTCTCCTTTATCCCTGCCCATTTCCTGCCGCCCATTAGAATGTGTCACTTATTGGCAGCCGATCTGGGTCAAATTTGATCCTCTTTTCTATTAACATATTCATAAAAATGCAGACAAAAAAGACAATGTCAGTTCAGATTTGAAAGGGAACCGTTTTCTTTGGAGCAATCAAGAGGAAATGCTAAGTGACTGATGCTGAGCTGAAGTGTTCATTAACTCTGTAAAGGTGGAAAGAGCCCTCCTTCAGCCAGTCTGACACCTTCCTAACAGAATAATCTGACAGCTGAGGCACTTAATTGAGTTGGTAACGAATATATATTAACATTAATTTAATTGCACTCGGAGAATTTCCTCTCTAATTGACCTTGGCCTCTTTACAGCATAATTACTAAGAGCGTCACTTTTGCCCACCGCAGCCAGACACATCCTGTAAGGTCGCTGACCCCGCAATCTGCATAAAGAATTAAACAAGTGATAAAGCAGGGCTTACAACAGCCTAATGACGAATTATCAGCCGCCAGAACCTGCAAATTCATTTTTAATGTAAATCCTGATAACAAGGCATGTGGGAACCAGTAAGTATGTGGTTAATAAGACCAACTGGGAGGCATAAAGGTTACTGAAATAAAAACCAGCTGTCTTTTGTCTTGGTGCATTTTGCGCGCATACATAATGCCAAATAGAAACTACCGGGAGCTGAAGTCGACATGAGTTACGGATAAATGTTTTTATGGTCGATGGTAAATGCCAAAATCACTTGTTACTTTGGCATTTAAGATGAGAATAATCACTCCTTTGGGGGCAGCTAGTTTGCTCTTACGGAGTTATTTAAGACATCTAAATATAGGCTTGGTTTACGATCAAGACTCAGACTGTAAAATGTATAATTTAAAAAATCAGTCCACTGCCATTGATGCCAGGTACACACTCAACAAGAATCAAGCCGATTCGGGGCCCAATTCCCTCCTATAGACAATCATAAGCAAAGCCTGATATTTTTTATGGTTCTAAAGATTATCTTTCCAGATATTCCTGTGGTGTGAGGTATGTTACATCTTCCGATCGGCTCGGAAGTCCTTCCTGGCCGCACTGATTTCAAATGGTAAATATTAAACAGGTTCAATATTTATGATCGGATATCCAGCCAATGATGCCGTCACGTGGGAAAGAACGATAGCCAATTGAAAACAAAGCTGACTGAAGCTGAAGGACAACCACCCATGGCGGCCGTGGCTAATGCATGAGCTAATGCAAAAAGTGAAGCATAAAGTAGTAGTAAGATAGACCTCAGAAATATTGGACCAACCTGTTGATTTGTGGCAACGACGCAAGTGTTTAGTTAAAGGGACTGTTTGTAACTTCTTACACGTATAAATCATTGCGGGTCGGTGTCCCATGCGCGCTTGCGTGTGGCTACGCTGTTCAGACTCAGACTCCAACACAAACTACACAGAAGCACCAAAACCGCAAAGTTCTATCTAGTGACTGTCTTGTAAACAGTGTTTGCCGCGGTCGGAGGACGCAGGGGAGACCGTACCTTTGGTCTCCAGGGCCGGAGTCTCTGCTGTACTCTGCTCCTCTGCCTGCCTGCCTTCACTCACACACCGCGCTCGGTCTCACTCGCTCAGCTCGCTCCACCTCTACACGTGCATGCGCACACACTACACACTGCAGGAGAGTTAGTTTAGCTCTGAGAATATCTAGTGAATGTACAGTGGAGGTTTGTGCAGAAATAACTGCTGCAGCTCCTCCAGACCAACAGAGGTTTCCCGTGTCTTGTGAAGTGATGGGGCTCCGCAGCGAGAAACGTTATCGTCTCCGACAAAAACTCTGGTGTCTCCCCTGTTCCCTCCGGCCGCGGTCAGGAGGCTCAAGCAGAAAAAAGCCAACACTAGTATCAGCATTGATTCATGGAGAGACCTTCGTCTGGTCAGCTAACATTACTGCCAAGCAGGTGAAATATTGCGTGATAATGTTTAGACGGATGCTCGCTCACATTCAGGTAGCGCGTGCACGGACGAGCGCCATCAACAGGACGCTGACTGTTGTTGACATTGCAGCCACAAGTGTCGCTATTACAACCAATTTCTGATTCTTACAAACAGTCCCTTTTAATGTGTTACCATGACTTCATCCATTATTTTTATTTTTTCTTCATGAATTTTCAGAATAAAGTAGTGCAAAAACTAACATTGCTAATTCTTCCTGCCGATCGTCCACCATGTTTGTTTACACTAAAGTCCCGTTAGATTGTGAGAGATTTTGCAAGATTTAATTTTTTTGAAGTTGTTCATGTTGTTCATGAATGGAATCTGTTAGTGTGTGGTGTGATGTTTAGGCCAAATCTTCGCTGACCACACACTATAGGAACAAACCTGTTGAATTTATCATATCAAGTTGTTGTGTGGGGGGGGGGTCTCTCACAATCTTTTAAGATTTGAAAAATCTTTTAGTGTGGGCCAACCTCAAGCTATGAGTAGATCAAGACAAAGAGTCCTCTCTTCGCTCTGTGAAGACAATGATTTGTCACTTGAGATGTCCACTGCTGTTTCTCCTGACCTTGTGGCAGACGCTAACTTGTTATTCTACACAATAACATAACAAAGCACCTTTGACTGGAGCAGCTCCTTTAACCGGAGCTTCTAGCCAGTGGTTCACTGGAGGTGATTGGAACTGCTCAGCCATGCAGTCGAGAGCCTGCCGAGAGCTTTTCACCCCGGCGTTTAATGAGCTATGTTCAGGTCCACTCCACATCCATCCCAGTCCATTATTGGCTCCAAAAAGCTTTCAAAATGTCATTTGAGCACTCAGTCTACTTAACCAATAGCCTATTCATAAGAGTGCCAACGGCCCTTCTCAAAAAGGGCCATTAGAATTTTTAATGCAGATTAAACAATTCAAATAAACATATGTTGGCCGGTTCACTTGGCACAAGGACTTGATTAATTGCTGTAATTTTGGTTTGAGTGTTTTCATCACAAGTCGAAATACACTCCAAGACGTAACGTATGTCATTGTGCCTTTGTAAACCTAAAGGACCAGGGCAATAAGTTGGCCGTATAAATTCAGCTCCCATTGTCCTTCTCAGCGCACCGCTTTTAGGTTGGACACATTTTTATTAAGTGAACAAAACCGGAATCAGTAACGTGCTCTCAGGATTAATTGGAGGCCTCATAGGTGTTTTAGAGCGTCCGTTCTCCTGCGTCGGAGCCCCCAGGGGTGTTGTTTTCCCCGCCACGGCGTTATGAGGAAATTTCTAGTAATGAAAAAAAATAACAGTGGGAACCTAGCCTGCAGTCCTCGCTGGCTCCCCTGGGTGATGAGAACATCTTATGAGTGAGGCCTTTCAATAATGGAGTTCACTATTAATCATCTCCCTCACATGTCCGCTTTCTATTTCATTGAGTAGCCATTCTTCTCGACCGAAAAAAAAAAAAAAAACTGCCACTGCCATTCAAATAATGTTCTTCCTTCCTGCCTCATAATAAAGGAGTATTGGCAAATGTATGTCTGCCCTGAATGCCTTGGAATACACAGAGTCCATCAACAATTAAACGGCAGCATGGCGCAGAATGGCTCTGTAGCCCAGTGCTGACGCTCGCCTTGATGCAATTATTTCATTTTGAGGAGCAGATGCAATTAGATTACGAAGACCGTTTTCATGAAAATGGGAGAATTCAAAGGGTCCAGCCAAATGTTGGCAATGAGTCCAATTACATACACGTCTTTACAGACATGACATTAAACCTCATCTTTTATAAGCAAACCAAGAGAATTAAGTGTGCTTTATAGAAAAAAAGGGTGCACAAGGCTGAAACACAACAATAATGACGATCCTGACCTTAATTTGTGTAAAGATGTTTCAGCTCAATTTATCTATGTTTTATGTCAATGTGAACATGTACGGTAGAAAAAAAAGATGAAGTCATCAGTAGGCCTGCACGATATGAAGAAAATCTGCGATGTGCAATATCATTGTTCAATGTTGCGATGACAATATGACTTGCGCTAAACACATATTGAAGTGCATATATTAGCTGTACTTATGTCAGCCTGGTTGTCTTTAAATTAAGAATATTTGAAATAAAACTAGACTAAATGTTTTTTAGAGCATCAACAGTAATGTTACAACAACAAAGTCACCATATAAACTCAATAATATCTCATTGGAAACAAATCTAAAGTGGCAATAAAAGAAATAATATTCTTGATGGAAGTTTTTTTGGAGGAGAGACTGATTTGTCTCAGCCAGCAGATACTGTAAGTTCACAAGAAGAAAGATACGTGGCAAACTAAGATAACAGTTATAGACTGCATATACGGACAGCTTGTTTTTTTATAGCAGAGGGTTACGTTGCACGTATACTTTATGATACTAACACGGAGAATACCGGGTTTCGGTCACCATCCCTAAATAAAATGATTTTTCTTTGTCATCAGATTGCAGGCAGTCTTTTGCGATGTGTTTATTGCGCATGTTCATATCACAATGAAAATACAATTTATCGGTCAGCACTAATCAGTAGTAAATGTGCCGATGTATTGTACTGTACATCTAGTCTAATCAAATTTAAACTTGCATTGTACATGTGAAGACTCATAATATGTCAAGGCATGCCTTTCTTTGGATTATAAAGATATATGAGTCCGTTGTCCCTGATAATTATGTCCTTATTTGACAATTCTACGCTTCACGATTGTCCAGTGTCAGTGTTCAGTGCCACAATATTTCCCTAACCTTAAACCTACTGTAGTTGCCATGCGTAGATAGAGTAGAAAGTGATTTTTTTTTTTTTTAAATGTTGGCATTGGACGCTTGGGGCTAGCCCCCCCAAGACAAATACATGTGCCAATGATTATAAGTTCAAACCATCAAGCAAAATATATTCAATCAGATCCTTTTATTAAGTTATCTAGCAAAACTCAATCTGGCAGCACTCGAGTGGCAGCTTTATAATTGGCAAGCATCCAACCATACTGTCTAAACAAACCCAGAGGAAATGTATCAGCTTGTTTGCCTGAATGTGATTGGAAATGAAACAATAATGGAAACACACATCCACCAGAAGAATTACATTCATCATCATTTACATCCATGTTTGACATGGACTCTTGTTGATATTTGGACGTGTTTTTTTTAACTGTATTGCTTCAGATTGTCTATAAAAGGCGGGTCCATCTGTGTTCTGTTCTGTTTTTTTTCAAATGGGAACGCCCACTCAGCCGTCGCATAAAGCAGTGACATAGGCTTCCAAAGTAAGCCAATCAATGAGGTTATGAATAATGTGAAAACTATAGCGCTAGCTGAGTCAAAGTTAGCTATGCTAAGTTTGGAAATAACTGAAAAGGATTTTCTGAAGTGGGGTTGTATGTATACTCCTGCAGTCTGTGAGGTAAAATTACTGTTTGGTGAATGGAGTTTGGTCTGGTTTTGAAGACTGCGATATAACGGCTTCGATTGGGCTGTCTAATGGCGAGGCACAGCGGCTATGGACGGGAGCAGCAGAAATACGTTATTTAAGCCTCCTAAAATATGTTTAGTTTAAGTGTACACTATATTTAGAATACTTTAATCGCCATTAGACAGCCCTTTCCACCAGGGGACTGAAGCCGTTATATCGCAGTCTTCAAGACCAGACCAGACTCCATTCACAAAAACAACATTTTACCTCTCAGAACATGGGAGTTGCTGGTCTACCACTGAATCGATCGGTTAGTTTGTTAGTGTTATTCTGTGACTTTCGGATCCGAACTAACGTGGCGTCCACACAGCAGTACATTGCTCTGCTTCCATGCCAGTACTACTGTCTGCTTCTCCAAACTGGGAGCGTGCCGACCGCCATCTAAGTTATTGTACGGAAAGTTAATACACTGACTATAAGGATATATATACTTACATGTAGCAGCGTCATCATGCAGAAACCTACGTCGGGTCACGTGGGAAAAAGTTTTTCAGAAAGGCTTGAAGGGAAAATAGCATTTTGGCACCAAAACATTCACACTGTGACCAAAATTTGATTTGAATACATAAAGAACACCACTAGAAAGCTACAGAATGATATAAAAACCTCAACCATCTCAAAATAATCGACCTTTAACTAGCTTGCTAAGCGACTGAATCCAACCTTGACAGTTTCCACTGATGAATCAATAAAAGCTTTAAACTTTATAATAAATGGCAGAATGTCCTCATCTAGTCTTTTCTCTTCAACCAAGGTTTTCAAATTGGCCAATGCATTTATTACCAAGCAACAACTGTAACCTGATCACAACCTCCGTTGCTAGACTGAGGTTTTTTGCACTGAATGTAACGCTGTTGCAGGTTTGTGTGAGCATGTGCCAACGAGTCCTGGTTATCATGACTTATTTACATTGTTTACTCCGACTGTTCCCCAAAGAAGCCAAGCAGTGGTACCATTGCAGGAGGAGGGGGGGTAGCTGAATGATTCAGAGGCCCAGGGCTCAGCAGGGGCCCTGGAAACATGCCAGTGATTTTACATATTTATAGTCGGAGGTGTTGCTGAGCTGTTTGTGGTGCCCCAGAGGTCAAGCCACAGTAAGATCATGGCATCTAGTGTTACCCCGTGTATGCTTTGTCACCCTTTACAAGCGCTGAGAAGCAGAAACAAGCAGAACAGCTCATGTCGTTGTTACTCTCTCACCCAGATGGATAGTAGGGATGAGTTGTGATTTTTCGAATAGTCGTTATTTATAAAAGAAAATCTGATAGTTTATGCGACTATTTGTCCCATCTTAAAACATATATATTCCCCTTGTATTAACCGTTGCAGGCGCTGCCTGGTAGTAACGTAACTACCGGTAAAACGCGTGGCACGTTCAGTTTGGCTCTTTCCTGTTAGCGTAGGAGTGTGTGTGTGTGTGTGTGCCTCCTCCACAAACCCCCGAGGAGAGTTGGGTACCCGGCGGCGCATGGCAGGCGACCAGGTTGAGGCCACCGCGCCACACTTATGGTTTAAGGTTCCGAATGGCTGGCCAGGCCCGTTGGCACCGGACCACACCTCGTAGTAGTTTCAGCAGGTAGATCAGCTGTTCCAGCAGCAGAAACAAAATAAAAGTGACCAAAACCGTGTCGGTTTGTCTTTCCACCGGCCTCTTCCACTGTTCCAACAATATGGTTGAAAAAAACTCTTAATCCACAGCGCTAGATGGGAAAATGTGCCGACGCTACATGTCGTTTTCTGCCGTGTCTGTCTCTCCCCGCAGAGCAGGTGCTGCGGGGGGGGGTATTATTCGAATATTAATAGAATAATTGCCAGTGATTTTCTAATAGTATTTTTGTTTGGAATGCACGTCCCTAATGGATAGCACGTAAATTCTTTTAGGAAGTCTGTTTTGGACAATGAGAGTGGAAAGCCTTTTTGTAAAGCACAAATTTATAATCATTTGTTTGTCAGATTCAATTGTTGGGAAACCAAAACCTCACAAAAGCATCCACATGAGCCAAAATCATACTCACGCTGCCAAAATCTGAATGTTGTGCTATCACATTTAAGAGGTTACCACCACAGATACAGCAGTTTCACATATGTTCTTTATGCGTGCATCGCGCGCCAACAGTTAATCGTACTATTTCCTGTAATTCCAATCCCCTGGTGAGCAGATGACTGATGCCCAAACGGCAGATTTTTCTCAAGAATGAAAAAGGAAAAGCAACACGCCGTATCCTAGACTCCACTGATGAGGAGCACATTTTCTGAAAGATTGATCTTGCGAAGAGGAGCCGACTTCAAAAGCCTTTCTTAATATTCTAGGGAAGGAGGAGTTATGTATTTAAGGATTTCAAAGTCCTATATGTCCTCTGAATAGGTTTATCTGATCAGCGTCCAAAAAACTGGATTTCATCAAGGGGTGATTGAGGTAATTTTGTTTGAGCTGCTTGCTTAGTTTCTTCTGTAGGGCTCAATGGCTTTTCTTAGGAGGGAAGTCAGAGCTGATGCTGACGTGTGCTGCTTCTGCAGGCTTCAAAACAAAACTAAGAGAACCCACAATTCAATTTTCCCTTCAATTGGATTACTTAATTTGCACGACATTATATAGTGTGTTGACGCCTGTAGAAGAACTCTGTATTTTGTACCAGTAAGCAACTTAGTTTTTTATCAGCTGATGTCAGTCTACGCCGGTATGTGTTGTGGCAATTTATTACGTGTTCGAAAGTGCTTTTATGTTGTGTTTTTATGGTGCGTATTTATCGTAAACCATGTCTCTGAGGCACATTTTCTTTACGGGAAAATAACATTGAATGGTGTTTTGTTTCAGCCAACATCAGAAGCTTAATGTTTATTGCTCAATTCGTAAAGAGGCAACTTGAACAGAACCTTTCCAGGCGAAGGTCTATTCAGATCATATTTCCTAATTATCCTGACATACTCCAGACTACGTTGGTGCTAATCAGCAGTCGAGAGTGTTCGGGGGCATGAAAGGGGAAGGAAAAAAGAAAGAGCGTGACGGATAATGCTCACCTTCTTTACCAAAGGTTTATTCTCAGCCGTTGTTGCCTTGGTGAGCCGGCCCCCGCTGCGAGCAAAAGCGCGCCACATTGTCAGTTCAGCAGGCTTTGAGAAGCTGCAGCATCACATGGAGCTAAATGGGCTCCCCTCTTACAGATGGCTGTGGCGAGGCCCTGGTGGAAATAACACTAAATAAAATTCTCTCTCAGGGTGTGACAAAAGAAAAAGTGGGGCTACCTTGCCACCTGCAACGTCTGGCACCTCTCTCTCTTCTCTGCCAATTAAAAGGCTGAAAAAATAGCCAAGCCTCCAGGCTTAGTTTTGCATAATAACATTTGCATAAAATGAGACCATC